>NC_091461.1:21203562-21562729 GCF_027789765.1 Dendropsophus ebraccatus | reverse complement strand
GTTATGTATAGTATGGCAGCATTATTTATGTAATAGGAATAGTTATATCTGGTATGGCAACATTATTTATGTAATAGGAATAGTTATATACAGTATAGTATGGCGGCATTATTTATGTAATGGAAATAGTTAAATATATAGTATGGCGGCATTATTTACGTAATATGGATAGTTATATATAGTATGGCGGCATTATTTATGTAATAGGAATAGATAGATATAGTATGGCAACATTATTTATGTAATATGGATAGTTATATATAGTATGGCGGCATTATTTATGTAATAGGAATTGTTATATAGTATGGCAACATTATTTATGTAATAGGGGTAGTTATATATAGTATGGCAGCATTGTCTACTTTTATTCTAGGGCAATTGATGGCTTGGGCTATGTGATGGCCAATATCAGATCAAGTTCTCCCCAGTGAGTATTGTTCTCAGTGTATGTATAAAAACTACTCCTTCCACTAAACTGCGTCCCTAGAGAACTGTAGAATACAGATGTTTTACACATTTTATTACAGTCCCAAAACAGAAATGTAGTAATTTCAATATGACTGTAAGGCGGGCTCCCAGAATCAATGGGTAAATCTGTGGGTAAAGCACCAAAGTGAAGGGGGTACAGTCTAACTATGTTCACACTACGTACATTTCAGGCAGTATTTGGTCCGCATGTCAGGTCCTCATAGCAACCAAAACCAGGAGTGGATTGAAAACACAGAAAGGATCTGTTCACACATTGTTGAAATTGAGTGGATGGCCGCCATATAACAGTAAATAACGGCCATTATTTCAATATAACAGCCGTTGTTTTAAAATAACAGCAAATATTTGCCATTAAATGACGGCCATCCACTCAATTTCAACATTGCGTGAACAGATCCTTTCTGTGTTTTCAATCCACTCCTGGTTTTGGTTGCTATACAGCCTCAAAAATACAGCCTCAAATATACGTAGTGTGAACCCATCCTTATAAAAAAGGAGTGTGGTAAGTGGTCAAGATTGGTTATATCAATTTACAAGTTTTACATTGAACCCCTATGGTTATATTATTATTATTATTTTTTTATTTTTTTTTAATTATTATTATTTTTATTATTTTTTAACTAGGTTTAACTAAACATAACTGAGGAATAGGTCAACTACACATTTACAAAGACCTGTTTTTTTATTTTTGATTTTTTTACACATCATAGATAGAATTGGATGCAATTTAGTAATGATATATAATTTAACAAACCCCACAATGATTGCGTCTGTAAGGAAACGTGTTTGGTGTCGGCTTCTGAGGGGTATCTGACTTATGCACAGACGACTCCGCTGTTTGTTTAATAATTATTTTATGCTGTTTATTACTCTGCTTTTTATGCTAAAACCTGGATTATTAATGAGGAAAGATAAAGGAGCTAACTAGATCCAAACCTGTGTGACATAAGAGACACTGCAGGAGACACCCCCCCCCCCTTCTCTTATTGAGGTTACGTTGGTTGACTATGTGCCTGGCAATTACTGGAATCTTTCTTTTCTCATTGATGCTTTACTTGCTTTTATTTTACCATCTCTATATGTAAAATAGATCAACATATTATGCAGTGATCAAGCCACCGACTATATGGTGGGTCTCATTAGCTCTGCAGTGATTTCCTGCCAAGCTATGTAGTGTGCACTGAACTCTAGCATGGCTATGCATTGTTTTCTGATGGACCCTCCACTCATCTTCTGGTGGGTTAGGTAGCCTCCTTTATCATGGCTTTGTCCTGCTCTCTCTGCAGGTTTATTACCTTGACCTTCTGCCAGGCCATACACTTATTTTCTACGACATTATGTACCATACAATTGGTGGGCTATGCACTGGCTTTCTGTTGGGACATGCATTGAACTTCTAATGAATTATGCATGACCTTCCTGCAGGACTATGCACTGACTTTATGGATTATGTATGACCTTCCTGCAGGAGTATGCACTGACCTTCCTGCAGGAGTATGCACTGACCTTATGGATTATGTATGACCTTCCTGCAGGAGTATGCACTGACCTTCCTGCAGGAGTATGCACTGACCTTATGGATTATGCATGACCTTCCTGCAGGACTGTGCATTAGCCCTCTACTGGATTATGCATGACCTTCCTGCAGGATTATGCATTAGCCCTCTACTGGATTATGCATGACCTTCCTGCAGGAGTATGCACTGACCTTATGGATTATGTATGACCTTCCTGCAGGATTATGCATTAGCCCTCTACTGGATTGCGCAACCTTTTGCAAGGTCATAGAGTAGGAGAAGTTACAGAAGTGGGATGCCACCCTAGGGCTGCCATGAGAACATGAATACAGGCTATGACCTATGGCTGTATTCGTGTTTTTAAGGACTCCCTAGGGCAGCATCCAATTTCTCCAGCCTCCGGTTATCAAATGTTGAGCGTTCGGGTTCGGAGAAACAGTTTGACAGGTCCGCTCTAATCATACATGAGTCAGGATAGGAATGTGTGACCATCTTAGACTATTATATCTTGACATGTTTGACTAATAACAAGCTAGAGAAGCAAAGAGAGGAAGTCACTTATCCTGCAAAATTTCCTTGGACTATTTTTCGGAGGGAAATGGCGGCCACCTGACATGAAAGTGATACGGTAAAAAATTCACTACCGGGGATCTGTAAGATGAGATTTCATGCATCTTCTACAGTGGTTTTAATGCAGCCAGAGACATTTATTGTTGGATCTGCCTTGCATATCTATCTACATATCTACAGTGGTTTTAATGCTTCCAGAGATATTAGACATTTATTGATAGATCTAGATTTATAGATAGATGTCCATGCACTCTAGACAAAAACTGACTTCAGCCAGTTTAACTGGCTGTCTATCATGTATAGTGGCCGCCCAGTATTTCACTGACAGATGTCAGGGAATAAAAGGGGCAGGCATGTTGGATTTAACCATCCTACCCTATTGTTTGAGTAGCAATATACCATTACTTAAAGTGAATTAGTGTAGCCAGACCCCCTTCCCCAACCCTCCAATACCATTCGTTAAATTTTCTCAATACATGCCTTTTCCTGGGCTTCTTATGTCTGCTACTGCCAGTGTCCTGGAAAAAAAAAAAAAAAAAAAAAGCTTGTATTCTGGCACTGCAGAGTCAAAGAGGTGGGGCCTTGAGCATCTATGTTCTAGTTTTGCAGCACCTCTTTCCCCGCCCCTGGGCTTGATCTTCATTTTCAGAAGGCCCAGGGCAAGGATGCTCTAGGCCCCGCCTCTTTGACACCAAACCTCAAACATAAAACTTTTTTTTAATCCGAATACCAGTACCAGGTTACGAGAAAAGCCCTGGACCAGGCATGCATTAAGAAAAGCTAATAAACGGTACCGGTGGTTTGGGGGCAGTGTCTGGCAATACAGATTTGCTGATCAGCTGGGGAACAATCAGCTAATGAGTGAGCAAATGATTAAAGCAATTGCTAGCTATGTTCATGTAGTCCAGGCTGCACGATTATCGGAACTTGTAATAGGCTTAGCTCTAGCAGATTGGCACTCGCTTGCAGCGCAGGTAGGGCCATCTAATACGGCCTTTAGGCTAAACAAATTAGCTAACAGTTGTTGAAATTGTCTGGCCGCCTTTATTAGAATCTCTACTCAATCTTATTGTCTCTATCTTGTGGATGGGAAATGAGATGTAATCTTGGGGTAACCCCTTTAAGCTCTCCCCAGTGATGGCCGCTGGCAGTCAGGATTTTATTCTTCAACTCTATGACTACACAAGGGATTTAGAGCAAAAAAAAAAAAAGAGAGAGAGAAGAAGCTCCAACCCACACCGAGTTATCTTGCATCTCATGTACATTATACTAATGGTTTCACTGGTCGGATGCTGATTTACACTTTTGATCTTATTCAATTATCTCAACTTTTGCAAGATTAGAATAACCATTTTCTCACTCCAAAGGATCTAAATGTATGCAAGTGAATTCCTGCTATTTAATCACACGCCATCATTTTGCTTCCTATGAGGCGACTTTTAATCATTTTGCCGAGCGATTGTTATTTTCAGCAGGGTTTGCCGCAAGTTAATCAAGACGAGGGAACTTCAAAGAGCTGAAGGGGACGTTTGAGAGTTTCACAAATTAAACTAACTGAATTAAATGTTATGAAATAAAAAAATAAAAAACAAACAAAAAAACCCCCAAAAGTTAGTTACCTTTTCAGTCCCCTAGTGTTCCAGCGCTGGTGCCCTGGTGATCCCTGCTGGTCAATGACCTCAATGCCGCGCATGCACCTGACCGCTACAGCCAATCAATGACCTCGGCAGTACAGCTTTAGGAAACTGGGATCAGTAATTGCCGACACCAGTCACATGGATATAGACCATGTCATAGCTGCAAGAAAAGTAAGGCCATGGGGGACCACGGGAACCTCTATACACCACCACAATGAAACAAAATCATTGTATGATTGAAGAGGAGACTTTTAGCACTAATTCACCATTTATCATTTAAGAATAACAGCTGTTTATACATAGTTCTTAGTCCAGAGAGGTACCAATAAAGAAGAAAGCTGACCCAACAAACATCAAGCCCTCACACAGCTCCATATAAAAACTTTAACATTGCATACATTAGAATAATTTTTTTTTTGCATAAAATAAAAATTGTAGAATCATGTTTTTAAAAGTTACTCATCAACAAATTACATGGTAAAATAAATGTTATCATAAAATAAAAAAAAAGTTTATTTTTTTAAGTGACATTGACATATTAACTTAGAATTGACATATTGAGTGTATTATAATTGAAATTGGACAGCCCCTTTAAGTATGTATGAATATGAAGAGTTTGAGGTAGCCTGACCTTCCACATGCAAACCAATGGCAGGAAGCTGAGTACAGCATTGCTCCCACTTTTTGGGTTGAATTATCCTTTAATGTTACAAACAGAGAAGAGTAAGAGCTAAATAGAGGGATAGTACAATGCTGGAGCTCTAAGAGCCTACAAATCAGATTTACTTTAGGGCAATTTTCAAAATTGCTTCAAGTCTTAGCGGAGCAATCTCATCATATATAAAGCAGAACACGTGTAAAGTGCAGAACATTGTCTATGCTTTCCCAGAGATAGGGGACGGTCTCTGCATTTCATGGCGATTATATAATCATATAAAGTGCATCCATCTCAAGGCAATGGGCTCAAATCCTGCTATAATGTATATCCATGCTATGGACGTAGAAAATAGATCTCAATTTCCTTGAAGAATAGAATAGTGCATTGTATTGATTCTATAACTCAAGGGTGTGCGGGTTCAAGGGGTAAGCCGTCATGCTCTACCCCCGCTGCCTATAGAGCAGTGATGGCAATCCTTGGCCCTCCAGCTGTTGCAAACCTACAATTCCCATCATGTCTAGACAGCCAGATATATGGCTTTGGCTGCCCATGTATGATGGGAATTGCTGGAATGCTAAAGTTCGCCATCAATGTTATAGGGGCTAAAGCAAAGATGGTGAACCTTGACACTCCAGACCCTACAGTATAGGGTCTCCTGACCCATAAAAAGACACCATGAACATTGTGCGTAGGGAAACTGGGTTTAGGAATCTGGGCTTTAGGAATCTGGGGTCAGTAATTGCCGGCAACAGTCACAAGGATATAGGCTACATCAAATCTGCAAGAAAAGTAAGACCTTGGGGGACCACCGGATGGGGTACCCCTGGAATATGCTAGATAGGGAGATCTTTCAGGAGCTTGGAGCTCAGGAGTTAATATTAGATTATTGGTTATACAAGTAAAACATCAAACAAGTAATATTAAGTTATCATCAAGGACTGTACGCAGCGGCAAAGCACTCCCGGTAAGCAGATGCAGAGCGCCGGGCATTAAGCATCTACCAGAACCTCCTACAGTCTCTTCAGCATTTATAATGTAATCTAAAAAGAATATTTAAGGAAATTCCTCAAACAAAAAGCAATCTTCCATTTTATGCTTCCATTAAATATTGCAGGGACAGAGCGACAAGTCTGCGCAATCACCAAAGTAAAAAGCGGCGTCTGCCGAGCATAGTAATAGAGTAAGGTCAGGTCCAGGGAGGGAAGACGACAAGGTAAGAAGATTTGCGATGTGATAGCTGAAAATGTGTTATTTTACAGCCACTCGTGATTAGATACAGGGCGCAGATACTGTATTAGCTTCTCTGCTCTATGGAGGTATCTAAACTTGTCATCGCTCGCTAATACAGATCCTTGCCCGGCATGCATACTAATAGGGGCGTCAGGGTGACGGCCATGTAAGGCCACGTTCCAGCTCCCATCACAGTGGCTATTATACTGGAGAATGGCATGTTTAGCACCAAAAACGGGAATGAATCCCATTGGGGAAATGAAGATTTCTCTGTTTTGCCCTGATAGGCAATGATCCAGTCCCTGGTACTATACAATGTACGGTGTGAATAATACATCGCTATGAAGCTAAAGCCTGGGCAACCTCAATGTCATTTACCAGCAGAATTTATAATGTTACTTTGGGTGTTAAAGGAGAGGAAAACAAAAGGGGAATCTAAATCCTTACTGTGCGTTTTGTGATGTCTGGCGGAAGTATACACTGGGTATACGCTTCCTCCAATGCAATTGGCGCCAGAATGGAGAACCCAAATGACGCTGTATTGGTTTCTGTCAAGTAATGGGGGTCTAGGGATGGGGAATCTAGGCAAATGTCCATCAAAGATGGTAAAATGACTGATTCAATTATGTGATCCAGAAAGAGTTCAAATAAACCCTAACCCTGGACATCTTTGCTGGCTTATAAGGTAGAGGGATTTCCTCGTAACGCCATGGGGAAGGTGGACTAACGTCTTAGGATCCAGGTGAAGCAGTCGTTAAACAAAGTGGTGGGTCTGGTCTGGGACGTTCTCTTCTATTGGTGTAGTGTGCAACATTTCCAAATATTTCTCCATTAATGTGGGACATAGGATGCCATGTTTTTGTGATTGGTGGGGCCTGCAGGGTTAGGACACCCAGTGGTCAGGCACCTATCTTCCATCTTGTTCATAGGTGTATTTCTTAATTCTAAGCTCTGTGGAAAACTGTAATAGAAATAAACAAGTCATGTGAACGGAGATGGTCTCACATTTTATCCCAGCTTGGGCTAGTGATTGGTTGGGGTCTAAGTGTTTATGGAAATGTAAAAAGTTTTTTTTTTCCTAATGATAGTGGCCATTCCAGTATATCTATTGACTTATGCCCCTATTACACGGGGCAATCCCAGGGAGCAAGCGAGCGCCGCTGACCTGACAGATCCTCAATCCTCATTCCCCGACAGCGAGTGTGTGTGTAGCTGCAGGGGGCTGCCGGGGTGATCTTTAAATTGTCCAGGCAGCCCATAGGAGATAGTGGAGGTCTGCTGCCACCGCTCCTGTTTCACGAGGAGATGGCAACAGATTGTTGCTATTGTTGTCTTTTATCTTTCAACATATTGAAAGACAATGATCAGCTGATATCAAGCATGTCGGCTGATCGTTGCCTTTTAGTACACAAAGCAATATCGGCTGTAATGGTCGATAATTGGCCAATACAGATAATAAGATAAGCACTTCATGTAATGGGGCTTTTTGCTATGTGATGACCTGTTTCTTTTTGCAATCTTTGAATCCACAAATAAACACATCCTCAGGATTGGCCATCAGTATGAGATGGGGGGAAGGGGTTGAGTCTTAATACCCCCTCCAATCACCCGTTTGAAGGGTGTGCCCAAGAAGGCTGCAGTCCGTTGCACAGTTGCTTCCATGTGTATGGCATGCAGAAGTACACCCAGCTTATGAGAATCCTTTAAACCATCAATTGATAGAGGGTGCTTAGGTCGGTCTCTCCCTGAATATAAGCCATAAATATTGTTATCTTGCAAAACCCCTTTAACACTTTATGCAGATTTAACATGGTGTCACAGGTCTATTAAAGTAATGCTTTCCTTTAAAATCGCATCCACATTTCCCCAATGTTTCTCACCAGTGGAATATTGTTAATGAATTCTCCTCCTGTACAAATTATAAAGTGTTTTAAGCCTCAGCAGAGAGTCCTTTGCCAAATTCATTGGCACTCAGTTCATTATATAGCAATTACAGCGGGAAAATATATGGGACACCTACAAAATTAATTCAGTATTCAAAGTAAATCAAAGAGGTGTGATTTTTTTTTCTCTCTCTCTGAAGCCACAGTGGCTATTTATTCTCCATACCGACATACTTACCATAGAGCCTGGTCCTAAAACCTATGAAAGGATGGGGGGGGGGGGATTCTAGACTTATCATTGGGGACTGTAGCAACAGCAAGAGAAGGTCGTAAAGGGAGGAGAGACAAGTGCACTATTCCTTCAAGCTACGTCCAATAGGATTCAGGCATTCATGTAAATCATATGATCAAGCTGTTCTTTTCAACCTTATGTTTGTGCCATCCAGTTTGGGATCTGGGCAACAAGCCATTAAGGTTACCATACAATAGGGTTCCCATATTAATGCTCCATATACCCTCTCAGTGTGAAGCAATAAAACAGAGCCTATAGGGTACTTATCTGTACCTCCGTATGTCTTCAGGTATATACTAAAACATACACAAGTTGTTTGTTTTTAGTTTGGATTGGGCCATTCTCTATTGGATGCCGCATTATACTGTTAAGTTATTCTACCATAGAAGCCATGGTTAGTAAGTAAGGAGGAGGCAGAGTGTCTATGGCTCCAAGTAATGGAGTGTCAAGTATTTTGCCTCGATACAGGCTCCATGCACAACGCTCAGCCACATATCAGTGTCCACTGATCTCAGAGCCGAAATAAAGAAAGCTTGAATTCGTAACACCTGCTTGTATGATCAGTTACGGGTCCTGTAAGGTGGTATATGAAGTCCCCACTGATTTGCATTTTGGGTGGTAACATGGAACATTTTTTTTCATATTGATTTCAGATGAAAACACAATGGTGTAGAGCATTTTTAGGGTATTAACCCTTTCACGACCATGGGTCATTGATTCCTCAATGCCCAGGTCGTTATTGGACATCCGCTTATGGGATCATAATGATCCCATAAAGTGATGTCCCTATGTCTACCACTTCTCCTCTGTCCCCTGCCGCTGTCACAATCTTGTGACAGCGGCAGCGGAGAGAGGGAAGGGGGCAGAGCACACGGCCGTGCTCCCTGCCGTCCCTCCACCCGGCGCACGCCCTGTCTTCCCTCCCTGCTTCCCTCCCCCCGCCGGCCTCTGTAACCAGGAAACCGGAAGCATCAGGCTTCTGGTTTCCATGAGTACCATCGGGGCTCTGCGATCACTTCGCAAAACCCCTGATGGACACCAGACAGAGAATTCTCCCTTTGTAGAGGGAGAATTCTCTGTCTGGAGCCCTATAGATGCTGTGGTCGTGCTGACCGCAGTATCTATAGGGTTAACTCTCAGCACCGGAGCGCGGTGGGTCAGAGCTTGTGCAGAGGAACAGCGGAACCATTATCCACAGCAACCAATCAGATTCGAACTTTAATTTTTTTTAGCCTCTTCTTGATAGCTCAAAATGGCCTAAAAGACCAGGCGCCAATTTTCGCTTCTCCCCTTCTAAAGGCCGTTACTGCCGATAATCGTCCCATGGAATAGAAGGCAACAATCTGCCGACATCGTTCATGTCGGCTGATCGTTGCAGTCGTTTGTGTTTTAAACATGTTGGAAAAAAAAGGACTGTGATAGCAGCGATCTGCTGCCGTCGCTCGGAGGAATAGGAGCGGCGACAGCAGACTGCCACTGTCCTCTATGGGCTGCCTGGACGATCTAGCAATCACCCGGGCAGTCCCCCCACAGCTCCCCGTGGCCCCTCCCGCACTCACCCGCTTGCTGCCGCCACCTTTATTAGTGGGGGCATCGAGCGGGGAACGAGGAGCAAACGAGCGCGGACAGTGCTGGAATAGGGCCTTAAAAGCTATAGCACTTTTATTTTTCTATCTACAGGGCCATTTGAGAGCATGTTTTTTTCAGGAACAAGTGAACCCAAAAATATTATTTAAATAGACCCAAAACAAAAAAAATAATATTAAATAAGACGGCACCCCAAAATATTATTTATGGGGTGAAATTGAAAAAACTGCTATTTTTCGTATGTAATGCACTTTATGGTAAAACTGAAATGATAACTTTATTTTATGGGTCAGTCATGTTTTCATGGCTTTTTAAATGTTTTACAATTTTTTTTAAATAAAACTTTTTTTAGTGAAAATAATTATGATTAAAATTAGGCTTAGGCTATGTTCACACACTCTACTTTTTATGGAAAAAAAAAACAGCCATTGGTCGTGTCACTTAGACTTAAACACTGTGATCGCTACTGCTTGTCATTCATGGTGAGGAGCTGGCTGCTAATACAAGCTGGTCCTCATCCGCTATGAAGCATCATCTCCTGAGCTAGCTTCATAGCGCCATAGCCCTGTAGGCACCTTATGGCGTACAGGTACGGCATGGGTCATCTGGTCACAGGCCTCTATGCCCTACCCTTACGGCGTAGGTCATCTAGACCTCCAAAAACTAAAGGCTTTGAGCAACTGTCCAATTCGGCACAAGGTTTGAAATACCTATTTTAAGGCTTAAAAAACAAAAATTTTACAGACAATAGAAAATCTTATACTTCCAGATGTTTTTATTCCCTTGGGAACATTTTTATTAGCCTTTGTCAAACTTTGAGTTTAATTTTTGAAACGTTTTTGATCTCTCCCCCCCACCCCCGATGTTATGGGGGTACAGCTAAAGGTATAGCCCAATAAAATGTCTCTTTGCATTTAAGACTTTTTCTGTAACCACAACGTAAGATGACAACTCTTTGATTTATTCCTTTAGATATTTTTAGGAATCTTATTTCACTGGGAAATTCTCTAGAAAACTATATTTAATTTTTCTTTCACGTGTTCCTCAAGTCGTGACTGTAATCTGAATGTTGGGGCTTCAGTGCGAGAGCCTTGTACCTTGCGAAAGCTCAACATAAACATGTTCCTGGTAACGAGTCACTGGAGTACGGGAGAGGAATGGATGTGTAGACGGCTTCTGCCCATCCTGTATCATTTCCCCTGTAGTTCAGGAGGAGGGATATCACATTGGGCTCAGCTATGGTTGACATGACTTGGGTTTAGGAGTGGAGAAGGTATTTTTTTCTCTATGTCTAATTGCCCTCCGAGGACGACTCTATCGGTGATTGCCTCTGTTCTCGCTATTTTATGTCAATCTGAAGTGTGATTTTTCTCTTGTTGCATTAACTTTGGTGTGGTTTATCTTTCGGACAGAGGTGATACCTGTGACAGCGGAAAGCCAACGTGTAAATTCATAGTGTTACTGGCTTGTTATAAGACTCTGCAATTTTTATCTGGTTTCTCTATAAAACATAAATTCCCTGGATTCACTGTAGCACAATGAACATGAAGTTGTTGTATAATAAAGACTTTTTATACAGTTTTTCTTCTCAATTCGTATCCAAAGTAAAATTTTTAAAGTTTCTGGTTACTTATCTCAAGGTGACTGTTAAAGTGGCCATAAACTTTAGAGTCGTTGGCCAAACACTCATTCGACTTACATCCTTCCTATCCGATCCTCCCCCCCAGCTAAACTTGCATGTATTCTGCACGAGAAGAGGGGAGAACATTGTTGCCAGACACCTTATATCGCCCTGGGGTGATTTGGAAGGGGCAGTTTGCCAAATTTGACATGTTGGGATGTCATTAATCAAATATCTATGGCCATCTTAAAGGAAGCCTGTCACCCCGGCTGCCAGGGTGAAGCCCATCTGACCCCGGTGGAGCCCCTATACTTACCCCTTCTTCGAGGTCCCATTCCCGGACCCCGTCCTGGTGCCGAGAAATCCCTGTCGGAAGCCGTGTGCGCGCTCACCACTTCAGTCATTCTCTATCGGCATCAGACTCATCTCTGGTGAGCACGTGCACGGCTTCTGACGGGAATTTCTTGGCGGCGGGACGGGGTCCGGGACTTCGAGAGGGGGATGAGTATAAGGGACTCCACCAGGGGGTTGAGCAGGCTTCACCCCGGCAGCCAGGGTGACAGGTCCCCTTTTGAATTTATCTTTGGATGTGGATGAAAGGGAAGTAGGGATGAGCGAATGTACAGTACTAGTGAAGCGATGCGATAGGTGCGGCGGTCAGCTTGTCAGCCGGCTGCCTTTGAACTCCATGCCACTCAAAGCCACTCTGCTCCGGGTGCCTTGAAAAGCTGGATCCAGTCCTGGGAAACTTCTCCCAGTTTCCCGGGACTGCATCAAGGTTTTCCAGGCACCTGGAGGAGAGCACCAGTTTAAAGTTCAAAGTCAAGATGACTGCTGAGCTTAGCAAAGTGCTTTGCTTCACTACTACTGTAAATCCGCTCATCCCTCAAGGGAATATACGTACAGGATAAAGGGTGATGTATTATGAAGACTGTAAAGCCTTTTATTAATCTACAGTCCAAAACTGTGCATTGCAGAATATAAGACTACTGTCCAGATGCTTCACAGAACTGCCACACCCCAATCTTCAAGTTAGTCCCTTACCCCCTACTGCATATAGTTTGTGACTATCTGAAACATCTCAGTATTCACATTCCTCTTATTTATATTCATTCGCCTGAATAGCATCAACCAGATGCTCAATAGACCACTTTTACTTTGGAGCTGAATAACTATTATGGGACATAAATTTCATGGTACTTCTATAACTAGCATGGTGCAAAGTCGCCAACATCTGAATCCTAAATTTATGGATATATCAAATTCTACGGGCACCTGTGCACTTTTTTTAAAATTGCCAGGTCTTTTCCCAAATGCAAAATAAATAAACCTTATAAATAGTCTTCATTTAAATTTTCCTTTAGCTGCTCAGAGAAAATGAAGAATCAATGAATCAGATGGACATTCTGCTTTCCCATACCTCTCACCAGCTGGGACTGCAGAGAGGGGGGAGAGAATCCTTGGAGGACAGCTCACACAGGCTGTAGAATTAGCTCTTCAAACGTCTAATTGCGGTTTGCTAGAGTACAGTAGAGTAGTCCCACAATCTATAATATTCATAGCCTATCCTCTTTAACTCTGTCAATATGCAGGGGATTTGTATCACAGCTCAGATCACTACGAACATATATTACAAAATTCATCAGCCCAGAAGGTTCCACTTAAAAATTTATAAGATTAGAAGATGGCCATTCACTTTAAGGCAAACACCAGTTACCTCAGATCACCTTGTTTCATTAGAGAAGAGCAGAACATTTTCCAAAACCAATTGTTAAAAATTGACGCCATCCCAGTGGATTAGGCTTCGCGGCTATGGCTGTACGGCACAGCGTGCGTGTTTTGCACTCGGTGCCTTTGTAGAGAGAAACCATTATAGCGTGACGATCGCCAGTGTTCCAGGCCTTGCTTCTTGTTTTCATCGGCTATCAGATCATTGTGCTTTAATGCAATTTATGATGGAGTAAACTTGTGAATTATTTAAAGCCGTTGCTCGATTCTGTACTTGCAGCTGAATATTAGGACCTGCTAACCGTTTAGATCACATTGCATAGCAATTGTACGGTGGTATTAATAATACATGAAGCGCATTGTGTTGGAGCCTGCTTTAACGTTCACATTTCTGAATGCTTCAGGCTTAGGGAATTAGAATGTGTAATAAAGCATTATCCTTTCTTGTGCAGGGAACAGCACTTTAAATATTTGGGATTTCATTTTAATTCATTCGGAATGAACGCTTCTCACTCATTGGCCTGTGCGTGATTGGAAGGGCATGCCCTACAACGAGCAATTCCGTCTTTAATTTCACTGTGAGTTGCAGAAATGGAACATGTTGGTAATATCCAGGGTATAAATATGCATCATGGTGGGGTTACATATGCAACAGTTCATAACGTAATGTAAAGAACAACCGAAAGATATAAATCTTTGAGTCAAGTTTTTTAAAATTTTATGCAATCCTTAAAGGGATACTTCATCAAATATTTTCTCGTGAATTAACTGATGAGGGTGATATAGATAGTTTACAGTGCAGTATGCAGTATTTATCAGCTGCTGTATGTCCTGCAGGAAATGCTGTTTTCTCTCCCAGTCTGACACAGTGCTCTCTGCTGTCACCTCTGTCTGTGTCAGGAACTGTCCGGAGCAGTAGCAAAACCTCTCCTGCTCTTGACAGTTTCTGACTTGCACAGAAGTGGCAGCAGTGAACACTGTGTCAGTCTGGAAAGAATACACCACTTCCTGCAGGATATACAGCAGCTAATAAGTACTAGAAGACTTGAGATTTTTAAATAGAAAGAAATTACATATCTATATATTTTACATGTATTTTAAGGCTATGTTCACACTACCTATGGCCGTTCCATGACCCGGCCAGGGTCACGGAACGTCCGGTCTCTGGCCAGGTCATCTCGGACGGTACTTAAGTACCGGCCAGGTGATCTTTCCGGCCGTGGAGCTCTGATGCGAACTGACAGGTTTTTCTGCGGCCGGAATTCAGTGAAAACTGACCTGTGAGTTTTGTTCCGGCGCCGTATGGGCTCCCGGCCGGAGCGTGTACGATGTGTGTACGCTCCGGCCGGGATCCCATTGCACATAAGGAATTGTTCCACAACGCAAAACTACGGCCGTAGTTCTGCGGCGAGAACTACGGCCGTAGTTTTACATTGTGTGAACATAGCCTAAAGGCATAATTACATTTGCAGGCATCTTGTTAAAGGGGTACTGCAGAAGAAAAAAAAGTTTTAAATCAACTGGTGTCAGAAAATTATATAGATGTGTAAATTACTAAAAAAATACTAAAAATCTAAGGTCTTCCAGTACTTATCAGCTGCTGTATGTCCTACAGGAAGTGGTGTATTCTTCTTAGTTTGACACAGTGCTCTCTGCTGCCACCTCTGTCCATGTCAGAATCTATCCAGAGCAGGAGAGGTTTTCTATGGGGATTTGCTACTGCTCTGGACAGTTGGCAGCACCATGTCAGACTGGAAAGAAAACACCACTTCCTGCAGGCAGGGCCGTTTTAATACATTGGTGGGCCCAGTGCACAGCCCTCAAGAGTGGGCCCCCCCTTACCTTTCTGCACATTGTATAATGTACTGAATTTGCCCCCACACTGTATCAAGAGCCCCAGTACATACAGTAGTTACCTTATAACACTATTTCCACCATACAATGATTACATATTACATAAAAACTGCACTAAACAAAACAGGAAGATATCACCAATGATACCATTACATAATACCGCCACATCATGACCCCTATCAGTACAAGCCTATAACAGAGTGAAGTTACATCCAGTGACTCACCGGAGGCGTCTTCTCCGATCAGAGTCTGTCACCTTTTCTTTTTCTCTCCATCCAGCCTGGGCCACCTTGAAGTCTTCTCCTGGCTGTGAATCTTCTCTCCAGAATCTGCCAGACAAATATTTTAGGCTCCAACACATACAGTAGTTAGGTCCCTTGTACCCCTATACAGTAGTTACACCCCTCTGTACTCCTACATAGTTACACCCCTCTGTGCCTCCATAGTTTTAAGGTGTCCCTGTAGTATATAGACCCTCATGTGCTCCTCCAGTTATATACAGCTCTCCTGTGCGCTCCCCCATTAGTATATAGCCCCCCTGTGCACTCTCCCCAGTAGTATATAGCCCCCTGTGCTCACCCACAATAGTATATAGCCCCCCTGTGCTCTCCCCAATAGTATATAGCCCCCCTATGCTCTCCCACAATAGTATATAGCCCCCCTGTGCTCTCCCACAATAGTATATAGCCCCCCTGTGCTCTCCCACAATAGTATATAGCCCCCTGTGCTCTCCCCCAATAGTATATAGCCCCCCTGTGCTCTCCCACAATAGTATATAGCCCCCCTGTGCTCTCCCCCAATAGTATATAGCCCCCCTGTGCTCCCCTTCAATAGTATATAGCCCCCCTGTGCTCTCCATAATATATAGCCCCCTGTGCTCTCCCCCATAGTATATAGACCCCTGTGCTCCCCAATAGTATATAGCTCCCCTGTGCTCCCCAATAGTATATAGCCCCTGTGCTCCCCAATAGTATATAGCTAACCTGTGCTCCCCAATAGTATATAACCCCCTGTGCTCCCCCATAGTACATAGCCCCCTGTGCTCCCCCATAGTATATAGCCCCCTGTTCTCCCCAGTAGTATATAGCCCCCTGTGCTCCCCATAGTATATAGCTCCCCTGTGCTCCCCCATAGTATATAGCTCCCCTGTGCTCCCCCATAGTATATAGCCTCCTGTGCTCCCCCAAAGTATATAGCTCCCCTGTGCTCCCCCATAGTATATAGCTCCCCTGTGCTCCCCAATAGTATATAGCCCCCTGTGCTTCCCAATAGTATATAGCTCCCCTGTTCTCCCCAGTAGTATATAGCCCCCTGTGCTCCCCCATAGTGTATAGCCCCCTGTGCTCCCCCATAGTATATAGCTCCCCTGTGCTCCCCCATAGTATATAGCCCCCTGTGCTCCCCCATAGTATATAGCCCCCTGTGCTCCCCAATAGTATATAGCCCCCGTTCTCCCCCATAGTGTATAGCCCCCTGTGCTCCCCCATAGTATATAGCCCCCTGTGCTCCCCAATAGTATATAGCCCCCCTGTGCTCCCCAATAGTATATAGCTCCCCTGTGCTCCCCATAGTATATAGCTCCCCTGTGCTCCCCCATAGTATATAGCCCCCTGTGCTCCCCCATAGTATATAGCCCCCTGTGCTCCCCCATAGTATATAGCTCCCCTGTGCTCCCCAATAGTATATAGCCCCCGTTCTCCCCCATAGTGTATAGCCCCCTGTGCTCCCCCATAGTATATAGCTCCCCTGTGCTCCCCCATAGTATATAGCCCCCTGTGCTCCCCCATAGTATATAGCCCCCTGTGCTCCCCCAAAGTATATAGCTCCCCTGTGCTCCCCCATAGTATATAGCTCCCCTGTGCTCCCCAATAGTATATAGCCCCCTGTGCTTCCCAATAGTATATAGCTCCCCTGTGCTCCCCAATAGTATATAGCTCCCCTGTGCTCCCCCATAGTGTATAGCCCCCTGTGCTCCCCCATAGTATATAGCTCCCCTGTGCTCCCCCATAGTATATAGCTCCCCTGTGCTCCCCAATAGTATATAGCCCCCGTTCTCCCCCATAGTATATAGCCCCCTGTGCTCCCCAGTAGTATATAGCTCCCCTGTGCTCCCCAATAGTATATAGCCCCCGTTCTCCCCCATAGTATATAGCCCCCCTGTGCTCCCTGATAGTATATAGCTCCCCCATAGTATATAGCCCCCCTGTGCTCCCCAATAGTATATAGCCCCCGTTCTCCCCCATAGTATATAGCCCCCCTGTGCTCCCCAATAGTATATAGCCCCCGTTCTCCCCCATAGTATATAGCCCCCTGTTCTCCCCCATAGTATATAGCCCCCTGTGCCCCCCCATAGTATATAGCTCCCCCTGCTATATAACATTGAAAAAAACAAACACTTTTACTCACCTAGGTCCACGCGTTCCTCTTCTCTTCCCTCCTGTGGCCGCACTTCCTGCAGTCACAAGAGGCTGCACTCCCCTTTCCCTCGCGCCGACGCTCCAGTGACGTCGGGCGCTAGAGGGAGAGCGCGGCCTCTTGTGACCGCAGGAAGTGCGGCCACAAGAGTGAGTGACTGACAGGGAGGGAGCCAATGGCTCTCTCTCTGTCAGTGTCGCTGCTGCTGCAGCGCTGAAGCGCCGCAGCAGCAGCGGACGGGGGCAGCGGCGGACGGGGGGGCCCTGCAGGGGGCGCCATGGAGGGGTAAGTAGATTACCCATCCATGGCCCTCCCCCCTGACAGGCTGGTGGCCGGAGCCCTGTGCGACCGCATTGGTCGCACATAGCAACGGCCGGCCTGCTCGGGGGGGGGCCCTTTAACCAGTGGGCCCGGTGCACGTGCACCATGTGCCCTCTGGTTAAAGCGGCCCTGCCTGCAGGGCATACTATGATCACTAGTCATGAAGGAAGATGGATAGTAAAACCCCAGGGACATATTTCCTCCCTGTAAGCCAGCCCTGCTTGCTACTTTCATGTTCCTTTGAGAAGAATACACATCTTTGATGGTATGTGGCACTGTCTCCTGGCGAGCTCCTAATGTCTGTAGTGATTTCTTCTACACAATCAGTCCTTGACAGAGTCTATTTTTGAAAATTACCATGATGGAAACTAATGGAGTGCCGCTGATCACGATGTTGTCTCTGGTTCGAGATGTTGATAGGTTTTTATTAAAACAAACTATTGGATGATGTAAAATAACGACTCACTTCAATTATCCATGTTACAAGAGTAATCTGTTAATTGTCGTAAGGAATTAATTTTCTTCATCTCTGCAAGGTTCTATTCTGAGCATAATTTATCTGATAAGTCACCATTTTCTAGAGACAAGAATTTCATAAAGTCCTGATTCTTTTTAAACGGCTCAAAATGGTGAACAATTATAAAAAAAAAAAAAAAAAAGCTTACCTGTCTTACAGATTCTCCGACGCTCCTGGGCCTTATTGATCTCTGTTTTTTCAAATTCTCTAACAATATATAACCATGTGGTCACGGTAATTACCACCTGTAGCTGGTCCCCATTGTAAGCAGTTATACGTGCTGAGAGGGACTAGAAAGTACAGTATAGGGACTTGCAGATCTCGAGAATCATCAGAAAGCAACAGAGGATCGGTAAGGTGAGTATAACTTCTTTTAATACTTTTTTAACATTATGGTCTATTAAGAAAAAAAGTTAATGGTCAAAAATCACAGTTTGAAGGGGTTGTCCTGCGATGTAAAAAAAAATAAAATATTACCCTTCTTGCTCTTCAATGTCTTAGTTCTGGAGAGTGAGCACTCATGGTCTCAAATGGGGTGGGCGGTGTCGTGGGAACATGTTCTAAATCAGTGTTTCTCAATTCCAATCCTCATGGCCACCAATAGGTCATGTTTTGAGGATTTCCTTAGTATTTACCAGGTGATATAATTATACTCAGTGCATCAGTTATTATGACAGGTGTTCTTTGCATGGGTTATCCTCAAACCATGTCCTGTAGGTGGGCCATGAGGACTGGAATTGAAAAGCACTGTATGAAAGTTTTGTGAGGAAAATGCCTTTGTTGTCTTACCATCCCCAGCAACACGTCCATCCCTGTTCAAATAACGGGATATCTATTGGGTCATTTTGGTTTGTTCCTCAGAGGTTGACTGCTAGAGATTGAGGATGGTAATACATTTTTACATCTTAGGCCTGGTTCACAATGAGCAAAAATAGCAGATGCCGTTAGCCTCCCTCTCATAATGGGAGTCTATGGGAGGCGCACCCTCCTTGCTCAGTGTGAACCCGGCCTTAGGGCGACTATGTGAGCTTTAAAACCTTATGATGACCCAGAAAAAAAAAACAAAACTAAGGGGGAGATTTATCAAACATGGTATAAAGAGATTGGTTGCCCCTAGCAACCAATCAGATTCCACCTTTCATTTTCCAAAGACTCTGTGAGGAATGAAAGGTGGAATCTGATTGGTTGCTAGGGGCAACTGAGCCAGTTTCACTTTACGCCACGTTTGATAAATCTCCCCCAATATTTTTACCTAATTCACATGAATTCAAGATGGAAAATTTGAATTTGAACCCTTAATCAATAGATTTGGGGCCACTTTTGTCCTCTAACCTTAGTGTGACGGTTGTAGTAAATTATGTCATGGACCCCACCCCCCAAGCTCACTGGTCTTTGCCATTTGTTTAGTTATGTCCATTGAACATTAATGCCCATTTTGTCCCTATATCCTTTGTCTAAAAACTTGGCCGAACACAGACAATTTATATTTTCAAGTATTTTTTTTTTAACTTTATCATGAAAATAAACTTGACTTAATTAAAAAGATGAATAGCAATACCATAACAACTCTCAACACCCGCGTTGCTCCTTCTGAATCCTTTTCATTCGCGAGCCTTTCAAAGTGCTGAATGCAGCTTTCTGGCACGGACTAGTGGGAGATGTAGTTCGGCCACAGCTTGATATCTGAAGCTGGCTGTCCCTGTTTAATGTAACTGAATAGAAATCCCACCACCCATAGGCTCGCACTGAATGCATTGTAAGCCAATACGCCAATTTCCATTCAGGACAAGCTGTGGTTGGAAAAAGAATGGGAAGCGACACTCTGGTCCTCGAATTGTTAAGAAGTAAGACTACAGGAGGGAGCAAATATAATTAACATATACAGAGTATATGCAAAAAAGTGGCGGATTGTAATGAGGTTGGATCCGGGCTTCTTGTACATGGAAATTGTGCTATTTCGAGGTTTAGTCCTTTTGATGGTATTTTATGGGAGCGAATTTGCAACTCAACCATAGGTTCTTCTACGTTGTCCCTTATTAATGCTACGAGCGAAAAATTCTATTACATGAAGGGAGTCGTCGGCGTTATTAAGCAAGTTAAATTCACAGTTGGACGTTAATAGCTTTAGGGATATGAAAGACAAGCCGCATGATGGTTCTATCTGTTGTCTTAGATGACGGGCTTTAATTAAAGTGGCGTCTCATGATGAGGGCTATTTTATGGTTTATTTTTGTTAGATGCTATAAAGTTTAGGCAGTTTGTAGATACATTACTCTTTTCTTGTATATTGTGTTCCCATATAAAGTTCTGTTCACGGTTGGAATGCTAAGCTCACATCTTCTGGTATCTCCTGCTGATTCGGCATCTGGATGGAACATGTGACGTAGTAAAAAAACTATAGGTCCATGAATGCAGTAAAGCAGGGTGGCTGTCAGGGGGTGCTGGGAGTTGTGGTTTATCAACTGCTGATGGACCAGTTGTTTCTGAGAACTGAACTTAAAGGGGAACTCCAGATTAGAAAAACTTGTTTTCTTTTCAAAGTTCATTAAAAGTTATATAGATGTGTCTATACAATGTATTACTGTGCCAATTCACATTGTCTCCTGATTCTTCTGCTCTCCCCCCTTAGAGACAAATATTCCATGCCTCTGTCTCACATTGTGTGTGTTTGCTGATGATGCAGATAGGGGGCAGGGCGTGATCTCACAGGAGGCGGGGCTGGATAACCCAATCCCCTGACTGATTCACCATCTCTGTCCGGCCAGAAGCAGGTGCAGCACTAATTTTACTAATTGGGATGGGTGGGGACTGTGATGGTCAGCCGAGGGAAAGCATTGGATTCTGGGAAATGATAAAACCAGGAAAGACAGAAACACAATACAGAGCAACAACCCCCCCCCCCCCCCAAACAAATGGATTTTTGGTAGGTTCAAAACTGGGATAGACAGGTAAATAATGCGTCATTTTTTTAACCTCTACCTGGAGTTCCCCTTTAAGAGTAGAGATGAGAAAACCTCGAGCCCTCTCCTCTGATATTGGTGAAGTAGAGCACTGTATCAACTTGGGAGACCAAGAAAAAGGTTTGCGGTCTACTGTAACATTATTACCTACCTAAGTCTAGCATTATTAATGTATTTAACCCCTTAAGGACAGAGCCTGAAATGACCTTAAGGACCGGGCCAATTGTCACTTTTGCGTTTTTTTTTTTTCCTCCTCGCCTTCTAAGACCCATAACACTTTTATTTTTTCACCTACAGGGCCATGTGAGGGTGTCATGGCGGCCCGCGCCGCCTCCGCTCCCGAGCGCCGCCCGACCCCATCTCTTACCTGCCGCAGGAGGTCCCCTGCATCTCCTGGGGCTCCTGTGTCTTCCTCTTCCCTGACTCCCGGCGTCTGCACTGCACGCCGGGGAGTCTCAGTGTGTCAGAGCCGGCGCGCGCGTCCCCGCCTCCTGGGGCGCGCGCGCGCCGGCTCTGCTATGTCTTAAAGGTACAGTGTCCCCACAATTGGTCTGGCCATTTTCCCTGCCCCTATTAAAGGCTGCCCCTTCCTGTGCCCTTTGCCGGATCTATAGTGCCCTTTGCCTATCAGAGAAAGCGTTCCTTATATCACTGCCATTTATTGTGTACCAGTCCTTGCTCACGTTCCCTGTCTCCGCCCTTGTACGCCGCCTGCCCTGACCTCTTGGCCCGTCCCTGACTACGTCCTTGCCCTACGATTTTGTACTTCGCCTCCACTCGCCACCTACACAAGCAAGTCGCGCCAGGGGTAGCGACCTGGGGGTCGCCTGCCGCAGCAAGCCCATCCTGCCTTGCGGCGGGCTCTGGTGAATACCAGCGGCCCCTTAGACTCCGCTCCCTGGTGCGGCTCAGTACCATCGCTTGTGTGGGCTACGCGGATCCACTGACCCAGCCGTTACAGTTAGATCCGGCCATGGATCCCGGCGAGGTGCCAGATATCCGAAGCCTTACCCGAGTGGTCGCCCAACAGAGCCAGCAGATCGCCCAGCAAACGCAGCAGATGCAGCAACTCTCCGCCATGGTACAGCGGCTTCTTACGGCTCCACAGCCTCCATCTGCATCGGTGTCGCCTCCTCCAGCACAACCCGCAGTCTCCGCTCTTGGACCAAACCTTCGCCTGGCGCTTCCCTCTAAATATGACGGGGATCCCAAGCTGTGCAGAGGCTTCGTGACCCAGTGCTCCATGCACATTGAGCTTATGGCCACCCAATTTAATACGGAACGGTCCAAGGTGGCGTTTATAATCAGTCTGCTCTCTGGGAAAGCACTGGCCTGGGCCACTCCTTTGTGGGACCGGGATGACCCTGTTACAGCCAATGTGCAAGCCTTTGTCTCTGAGTTCCGTGGTGTCTTTGAAGAACCAGCCCGAGCTTCCTCCGCCGAGACCGCCCTTCTGAACTTGCGCCAGGGAAGATCTTCCGTAGGAGAGTATGCGGTTCAGTTCAGTACTCTGGCAGCTGAACTCGATTGGAACAATGCCGCTTTGGTCGCCACCTTTAAAAATGGCCTAGCCAGCCATGTCAAGGATGTGCTTTCCAGCCGAGACTTGCCGTCCTCCTTGACGGATCTTATTCACCTGGCAACACGCATTGACGTCCGCTTCTCTGAAAGAGAAGAAGAAGTCCGACAGGAACGAGAATTGGTCCGCCCCCGTCGAACCTTCCGCTTGGCTCCAGCCTTCCAGAGATCTCCTGTTCCCTTGTCTCAACCTTCAGCCGAGGAACCTATGCAAGTGGACCGAGTCCGTTTGTCTCCGGAGGAGAGGACTCGTCGTCGGGAACACAATTTGTGCCTGTATTGTGCCAGTCCCGACCACTTTCGCCTAAACTGTCCTCAGCGCCCTCAGCGTCCGGGAAATGCCCACACCTAGGTCACGGGGGAGAGGCCGTCCTAGGTGTGTGTACTACCTCTCCGCGGTTATCTCTACCGGTACTGATCACCGTTCCGTCAGGTCAACAACATCTGGCCACAGCATTCCTGGATTCTGGCTCTGCAGGCAACTTTCTTCGTGCTGATTTGGTTCAAAGATGGCAACTTGCCGTGGAGCCCCTTGCCAAGGCCCTGTGCATCTCCTCTGTTACGGGGGAACCCCTTGGAGAGACCATTCGGTACCGCACAGTGTCTGTGAATCTTCAGGTGGGGGCTCTGCACAAGGAGAAGATTACGTTCTTTGTACTACCGCACTCCTCTTCTGAGATTCTCCTGGGACTTCCCTGGTTACAACGGCACGAACCTACCCTGAATTGGAACACTGGAGAAGTCTTACGCTGGAGTCCTGCCTGCTCCTCACGTTGTATACAGGTTCCTCGTCCCTGTGTCCCGACTCCAGTTCCACCTAAGCCTCTACCAGGGTTACCGGCCGCCTATCAGGACTTTGCAGACGTTTTTTCAGAGAAACAGGCTGAAGTCCTACCTCCACATCGTCCCTTCGATTGTCCCATCGATCTCCTGCCAGGCGCTACTCCGCCACGTGGTAGAGTGTATCCTCTCTCCGTCCCGGAGACCCAGGCCATGACGGAATATATAAAAGAAAATCTTCAGAGAGGGTTTATTCGAAAATCCACGTCCCCCGCAGGAGCGGGTTTCTTCTTTGTACAGAAGAAGGATGGATCTCTGAGACCCTGCATCGATTATAGGGGTCTCAATGAGATTACTCTCAAGAACAGATACCCTCTCCCTTTGATCTCAGAGCTGTTCGATCGCTTCCATGGAGCCCAGATATTCTCCAAGCTCGACCTGCGGGGTGCCTATAATCTAATTCGTATCCGCAAGGGAGATGAATGGAAGACGGCCTTTAACACCCGTGATGGCCACTACGAGTATCTGGTCATGCCCTTTGGCCTTTGTAATGCGCCAGCCGTCTTCCAAGACTTTGTGAACGAGATTTTTCGTGACCTACTCTACACCTGTGTGGTGGTATATTTAGATGATATCCTCATCTATTCCCCCAACTTGGACTCTCATGTCAAGCATGTACGTCTGGTCCTCCAACGTTTGAGGGAGAACCACTTGTACGCCAAACTGGAGAAATGTCTATTTCATCAATCCAGCCTTCCTTTCCTGGGTTATGTCGTTTCTAACAAGGGTCTCCAGATGGATCCCGTGAAACTTTCGGCCGTCCTCCAGTGGCCTCGCCCCGTCGGACTTCGAGCCATCCAGCGCTTTCTTGGCTTCGCCAACTATTACCGGCAGTTCATTCCGCACTATTCTACACTTGTTGCACCCATTGTCAATCTTACCCGGAAGACTGCTAATCCTAAGGTATGGCCACCTGAAGCAGAAGAAGCCTTTCAACGCCTTAAGACGTCCTTTGCCTCGGCACCCGTCCTAACTCGCCCCGACCCCACCAGACCTTTCTCCGTGGAGGTGGACGCATCCTCTGTAGGTGCTGGGGCAGTTCTTACACAAAAGGATGCCAAGGGTAAGATCCGCACCTGCGGATTCTTCTCTAAAACCTTTTCTCCAGCTGAGAAGAATTATACCATTGGAGATCGGGAACTCTTGGCCATCAAGATGGCCCTTGAAGAATGGCGTCACCTTCTGGAGGGGGCTAGACATCCGGTCAACATCTTTACGGATCACAAAAATCTGCTGTACCTCCAGACGGCCCAGCGCCTTAATCCTAGGCAAGCCCGTTGGTCCCTCTTCTTTTCCCGTTTCAATTTCTTCATCCATTTCCGTCCCGCGGAGAAGAACATCAAGGCCGATGCCTTGTCCCGCGCTTCTGATGTCCTAGGACAAGATTCTACTCCTCGTCATATTGTACCACCAGAACGCCTGCTTCCTGTGGCTTCCGCCGATCTTCGTCTCCTACCTCCAGGAAAGACGTATGTTCGTCCAGCTCTTCGAAGACGAATCCTTAAATGGGGACATAGCTCCCTATTGGCTGGACACCCAGGTGTACACAAATCTCTTCGCCTTATCTCCCGTTACTACTGGTGGCCAACGTTAGGGAGGGATGTCAAAGACTTTGTGTCCTCATGCTCCTCGTGTGCCCGCAACAAGATCTCTCGGCAGAAACCACCTGGCCTACTCCATCCGCTACCGGTCCCAGAAGCCCCTTGGCAGCACATTGCAATGGACTTTATCACAGATCTACCTCCCTCTGCCGGCAATACTGTAGTCTGGACGGTGACCGACCGTTTCTCTAAGATGTCGCACTTCATTCCACTACCTGGTCTCCCATCTGCTCCCCGTCTAGCCAATCTCTTCTTCCTGCACATATTCCGCCTGCATGGTCTTCCGCTCACCATTACGTCAGATCGAGGAACACAGTTTGTCTCCAAGTTCTGGCGGGCCCTCTGTCACCGCCTTCAAGTGAAACTAAACTTCTCCTCAGCCTATCATCCTCAGTCTAACGGTCAAGCGGAGAGAGTGAATCAAATTCTGGGTTGCTATTTACGTCACTTTGTGTCGGCTCGACAAGATGACTGGTCCGATTTGCTACCCTGGGCTGAGTTCTCTTATAATCATCTAGAGTCCAGCTCCACAGAAGAATCCCCATTCTACATCGTCTACGGTCGTCATCCTCGTCCTCCTCTACCTTTGTCCTCCTCTTCTTCTCCTGACGTGCCTGCTGTCAACGTCCTGGTCCAAGACTTCTCGGCCATCTGGGAGAAGATTCGTCAGTCATTGTTGCAGGCTTCCTCCCGTATGAAATCTCAGGCAGACAAGAAGAGAAGACCTGCCGTGTCTTTTAACCCTGGGGACAAGGTATGGCTATCATCCAAATACATACGCCTGAAGATACCCAGCTACAAATTGGGACCTCGCTTCTTGGGTCCTTTTGTGGTTTTGAGACGCATCAACCCCGTGGCCTACAAGCTCCGTTTGCCCTCCTCTATGCGCATCCCCAACTGCTTCCATGTTTCCCTTTTGAGACCTGTAGTCCTTAATCGCTATTCCCGTGAACCTTCCCCACCTTCTCCTCAACTGGACACCACGGACGTTTATACTGTCGAGGACATTCTTGCCATGAAGACCGTTCGAGGGAAACGTTACTTCCTAGTCGACTGGAGAGGTTTTGGTCCTGAGGAGAGGTCTTGGGAACCTGAAGCTAACATCCTGGACCGCAACCTCGTAAAGAACTTCTTGCAGGTCAGAAAGAGGGGGAGGCCAAAGGGGGGGGGTACTGTCATGGCGGCCCGCGCCGCCTCCGCTCCCGAGCGCCGCCCGACCCCATCTCTTACCTGCCGCAGGAGGTCCCCTGCATCTCCTGGGGCTCCTGTGTCTTCCTCTTCCCTGACTCCCGGCGTCTGCACTGCACGCCGGGGAGTCTCAGTGTGTCAGAGCCGGCGCGCGCGTCCCCGCCTCCTGGGGCGCGCGCGCGCCGGCTCTGCTATGTCTTAAAGGTACAGTGTCCCCACAATTGGTCTGGCCATTTTCCCTGCCCCTATTAAAGGCTGCCCCTTCCTGTGCCCTTTGCCGGATCTATAGTGCCCTTTGCCTATCAGAGAAAGCGTTCCTTATATCACTGCCATTTATTGTGTACCAGTCCTTGCTCACGTTCCCTGTCTCCGCCCTTGTACGCCGCCTGCCCTGACCTCTTGGCCCGTCCCTGACTACGTCCTTGCCCTACGATTTTGTACTTCGCCTCCACTCGCCACCTACACAAGCAAGTCGCGCCAGGGGTAGCGACCTGGGGGTCGCCTGCCGCAGCAAGCCCATCCTGCCTTGCGGCGGGCTCTGGTGAATACCAGCGGCCCCTTAGACTCCGCTCCCTGGTGCGGCTCAGTACCATCGCTTGTGTGGGCTACGCGGATCCACTGACCCAGCCGTTACAGAGGGCTTGTTTTTTTCAGGAACAGGTGTACTTTGTAATGGCATCTTTCAATCTGCCATAAAATGAATGACGTAAACCCCAAAATATCATTTATGGGGTGAATTTGGGTACAAAAATGTGATTCCGAAAATTTTGGGGGGGGTTCCATGTTTACGTAATGCACTTTACTGTAAAACTAACATTTTTTCTTTATTCTATAGGTCAGTCTGAACACAGCGATATGCATGTTTAGGTTTTCTAATGTTTTACTATTTTTAATAGCAGTAAAACTTTTTTTTTTTTTGCAAATAGGTATATTTAAAATGGCCCTATTGTGAGTCTTGTAGCACTTTTATTTTTTCACCTATGGGGTCATATGGGGCGTCATTTTTTGCGCCATGATCTCTAGTTTTTATTAGTAACATTTTTTTCTAGATCAGACATATTGATCACATTTTATTAATTTTTTTAAACATAAAATGTAATTAACAAAAAGCAATCTCTACGTTTTTTTACCACTTTTGTTCACCCCATTCACTGTGCAGGGAAGAATATTGTTTTATTTTAATAGATTGGACAGTTACGCACGCTACGGTGTGGCAAGGGGGGGGGGGTGATTTTCACTTTTATTGGGGGAGGGGCTTTGGGATATTTTTTTAAACTTTTATTTTTTTTTTTTACACTTTTATAGTCCCCTTAGGCTGGGTTTACATATATAAGTTTGCATCAGTTGCGTTTTTTGCCTAAAAACTGACCACAACTGATGTCACAACTGATGCAAAAAATGCATCAGTTGTGATCAATTTTTCTATCCTTCTTTTCATTAAAAACCATCAGTTTCCATCAGTTGTCATCAGTTCCCATCAGTTGTCACAAGTTGCTGTCATCAGTTGACATTTTTTTTTCCAAGTATGTTTTCCTGTCATTTTCAATGGGATTTGCGGGGGAGCGCACGGGGGCTATATACTAATTGGGGGAGCTCACAGGGGGGCTATATACTACAAGGGGAGAGCGCACAGGGGGGCTATATGGGAGGGGGAGAGCGCACAGGGGGGGCTATATACTATTGGGGGAGAGCGCACAGGGAGGCTCTATTCGATTGAATTGGTGCATCACTGGAGCGGCGGTCCGCCAGGACGCTGCAAGATGCGTCCTAACGCACCGACGGTCCGGCAATGCAGCGGCCACTAGTTCACCGCCGCACATTTTGAACAATCCCATTGAAAACAATGGGATCAGTTCAATGATGCGTTTCCCTCCGGCGCTTTTCTCCTGCGCCGGAGGGAAACGCCGCCGCACCGCCGGACATATGTAAACCCGGCCTTAGGGGACTTTTACATTAATATATTAGTTTCCATACACTAATCCCTGCTATGCCATAGTATAGCAGGGATCAGTGTTATTTGTGATCTTCTGTGGCCTGTGGCAGACTCTATCAGAAGATTGAAGACCTGACTGCACTGACGAAGGTGGGACACTGGCACTAGTTAAGCAGCTGGTGACTGTGACTGACGGGGACAGGGGCTTAGCAAGCACCCAAAAAGGCGGTCCATGTTAAGGGCGGTCTGGGGGGGCGTGGAAATAGGCTAATAAAAGCAACAGGCAGGAAGTGGCAGAACACCACACCAGCGTGACAGGTGGAGGTTAAACAGCTTTCCCACCCACCCTCCCTAATGTTTCTGTGGAAGAAGTTTATTTGCATGTGTTTAGTTACTGTTTTATTAACTGTTGTCACAGCTTGGCGCTGGGGTGGACCTTGCAGAGGAGGAAGGAGAAGCATCGGCGAGGCACCCGGCAGAACAACTAAGACATACCCACCGCCGAAGCGGTGGCCTGGCATTCCGGTGTCTTCGCCAGGAAGGTGACAGCGCAAGGTCCTATCCTCACATTACACAAATACATGTTTAAAACGTTTAAAATGGTTTTTAAGAAAATTAAAAAAAAAGCTGTGGCCTACCCCCACGCATTTATAAAAACAAAGTTGTCAGTGTGTAATTACTAGCATAAGTTGGGATTAACTGCAGTTCAAAAGCAAGATAGCCGAGAGGTGCAATGGGATGCCGGCAGTCTAAGAGACCTCCAGCAGTCAGGCCATACGATCGGGACACCCGCAAACGCGCTATGGGGGTCCTGATCGGTAAGTGACCGGAGATGCTCTAGTCACTTACACTTAAATGCCGCAGTGCAATTGCGACGTTTAAGGGGATAACGACAGCCGGTCCTCACCCGCTATGGAACAAGCTTAGCTCAGAGCCCCAGCGGGGCATACATGTACGCCCGTTTGCGCCAGGGCCAAGGCTGCAGGGGCGTAAATGTACGCCCCGTGTAATTAAGTGGTGAAAGTGGTACTCCAGAGATTTGTAAATTCTGTTTAAAATCTGAAGTTTCCCAGTTCTTACCAGCTGCTGTATGTCCTGCAGGAAGTAGTATATTCTTGCCAGTCTAAAAGTGCTCTCTACTGCCACCTCTGTCCTTGACAGTAACTGTCCTTGACAGTAACTGTCCAGAGCAGGAGAGGTTTTCTATGGGGATTTGCTACTGAACTGGACAGTTCCTGACATGGACAGAGGTGGCAGCAGAGAGCACTGTGTCAGACTGGAAACAATACACCACTTCCTGCAGGACATACAGTAACTGATAAGTACTGAAAGACTTGAGGTTTTTTAATAGAAGTAATTTACAAATCGGTATAACTTTAAAAACCATTTAATTTAAAAACCATTATTTTCTCCCCTTTCTACCCCTAAGTGACAGAGCAAGCCAATAGACAACCAGTGGTCATTCAGTGACTCACATACACTGCATGCACTTACAGCTTTACCATCTCTGATATTCTTTTTGCCCGGAATTTAGACTGTGAAAAATTTGTAAATGGCCTGACACCTAGAACCCCGAATCGACATGAGCTTTAAAGAAGATGAAAAAGTGTCAGGGCCCCGAATGACTGAAACCTGGAATAGCTCCTTGACTTAGAGCTAAGGACCCAAACCAAAGGAGCCTTGCTTGATAAGTAGACCTGTCAGACCTCTGGGTATGGTATTAAAGCAAGTGTCATGTATATAACTCATACCTATAGATTGTATATAACTCCACCATTAAATATGGATTTACAGTGTTGGAAAAATATACCTTGTGCTATAAATTTCCCTCCAGGAACAACTAGCTGAAGGTCACAGGGTCATTGCCATGTACAAATGGTGTTCTATATCCAACGTCTTTTCAATAACCCGTCTTACCATCGAATTAGATATTCCACATCTCAAGACAAAAAAAAAAAAATCCCAGTAATGACCCCATCAGGATTTCTTATTAATGACTTAATAGCCGCTCAGTGCGCCAAGTTGATTGATAATTACAACTGAGAACCCATTTATTTATTTCATACTAAGGATTTTTATTATTCATGTATATCCATCACTATAGAGGATATAAGACTGCTCAGAAAGTGTTGCGTGTTATCATTGCTCCCCCACACCCCCCCAAGATAAAACATAATCCTACAGAAATTAATGGATGTATCTTCCAGGCATCCAATGAAATACACAGAATTTATTACTTTCAAATTCTTCATTTTTTCTCCAATTTCCAACTCTGTCCACACAACCTGCAAACACATATTGATCCTTAATTGCGGATGCTCGGAGATTAACGCCTTTGCTGGTGATCGTAATGGAAGCTTCTATCTTTGTCATCCGTGACAACAGGGGGGGGGTAGGGGGGGGGGGGCTACTCTCTCGTTCTTTCAGGGAGGTTAATTACTGTTTTAATTTAGTTAGTATTTCTCTGTCTTCCAGTAGCAAATTCATTTATACTAAGACAGTGTAATTGGAAGGACGTGCATTCAATTCAATACTTGAGCTAATCTATCCCTTGCCATGGAGTGTATATTGGATTTTCCCTACCATTACGGTTGTGAATTTTTGCTTCTTTAAATTGTTACTATCATTACAAACAATGTGATTTCTAATATGTTTGTTCAAGGAATGTGCAGTAGCCTGGTGTGAACTGGGCTTTTTTTTTACTTTTGTGTGACACATCCGCTTGCTTCTCAGCTTCTGGCAATGCAGGAGTTACACTGAGCTCTGCTAGACTTGATTGCTGCAGCTGAGCAAGTCTTTTGATTGACATATTTCTCTCCCTGTCCGGAACCTTGAGGATCAGAGCGCCGGTCCAATTGGGATCCGGACAGGGCTCTTGATCCTCGTAAAAGAAAGCTGAGACAGTGCGGGAACGGGCCGCGGTTCAAAAAAAAGGACCACGGCAACAGCTTCCCCATGCCAGCGCCGTTTGATTCATGTGTAATTTTAAATGATGGTACATCCTCTTTAATATGCCAATGATGCGCTTTGGTGCACCGGAGGTGGGACTACCAACGATCCTCTCCAGTTGGCCTGCCCCACATAATGAATATTCATCCAGTGCTCTGTGCTGTTCTGCTAATATAAATTAGGAGTGGCGGGACAACCGGGGAGGATTGGTGCACCCAATGCACCAAAACATCTTATTAGCATATTAAATAAACTGCTAATATCCCGAAATACATCTTCACCCTCTGTATCGTATCTCAAAATATACCTTCTGCCCCCTGTATGAAATTTGGATGCATATATAGATGCTTCTATTCTGGTCATAGATACCCTTTAAATTGTGGCTCAATGACTTTACGTTACTATATAGTTTTGAATGTTGTCTTACTGTAGTTACATATGATGAGTGAGCGGCCAGGTTACCTGTGAATTACTGTACACTACATCTCCGGCATGGTAACAGAAGCTGGATTACAGGTTACGCTGATAATTAGCCGCCTCTGCGTTCTTCAGACAGACGTCTTCTCATTTCTAGAGGGATGTAGTATTTACCCGCGATCCTTGTTCTTAAATGACACCTTGTTGTCGCAAAAGACAAAATGCTCTCTATTATTTATTGACCCGAGACCATGCTGAATGATTTTTATAAGCAATCACATGTCTGACTACTAAATTGCGGCCAGAAAAGTCAGACCTGGAAAATTGAGCTTGTTTGTAGTGACAATTGTAAAAACTGAATCCTGAGTCTTATTTATAGTTACAGGAAAAATATCTATTTATCTGGAAGTAGTTTCTACCAACACAACCACAGCGCTGCACCACCTATATACTATATAAAGTGTAGAGAAATGGAATTCATGCAGTGACAAATCTGTCACATGATAGATGCCAGGGGCTCAGACCAGATCCCTTGGGCTTATTCAGTGGCTTCCATTGTCATGTCTGTCATTTTGACCAGAAGAACAGAATTTGTGACCACAGTTCTGAATGGGGTGTGCAATAAAGATATTAAGAGACCTTAAACTATATTGTTCTCTCAGTACCGGTGCTGGATAGCTACAGCTAAATGCAATGCGAACAGTATCACCAATATCACTTTCTTTTAAAAGCAGCCAGAATCAATGTGTTGTCAGTTCTAGGTTTGAAGCAGCAGCACAACCAGCTATGTGTACAGATGTTGCACAGACTCTACAGCAGCAAAACAGTAGGAAATCTTTAATAAAGACTATATAAAGCGAATTGTCCACTTCGCTTAGTGGGGGAAAAAAAATTGATACTACCCAGTCAACAACGGCAAGTAACTCCTGGTGGCGCAGTCCATTTTACAAACCGGTGCCTGCCGTCTGTACTGGTTTCTCCCCTGGTAGACTGGCCACGTCACTGAGGGGAGGTGATATCGGACACTGGGGGGGCACTGCCAGCCGACCATGCGGTATAAATATTTTCTCACAAGGCAAAGTGGTACGTTTGCTTTGAAAAAATTCTCAAATTTGCATTTAGGAAGCAAATGACCAAAAAGGTTTTTAGTGGATACATTTGTTGTAGTAGAATTTCTGTTTGTGGCTTTAGTCCTTGTGAGGAATTTTAGCTGTGTCAGATTTCTAGTGAATTTTTTTTTTTTAAATTTCTGTTTGGATGCTTTACATTTTGAATTGTATTTGAACCTTTTATGTTCTACATAGAATGTTTTAGTTGAGGCTTTATAAATATTTTAAGCGGAGGCGTTTGCATTTTCCTTCTCAATCGACTTGTTCACTCTTCCACGATCACATGGCCATTGATCATCCCCAAAGATCCTATAAACCTGGTTTTGATCACTCCCCTTAAGGCCCGTCACGATACGTGTGTTTCACCTTCTTTCATTCCGTCAGTCCTTTGCAGGCATCTCTTTGTATTTGTGTTCCCGAGCATTACCTTGACATCTAATCTTAATTCTCATAGATCTTCCTTTGTTTTACTGTCTCTTCTTGCATGGCTTATTATTTTGCTGCGCTTTCAGCTTCTCATCATCTTTCCATCGCTCCCCGAGTCGTCTTCTTCCCTTTGTACTGCACGTCTTGTGTCTATCCTGCTCCATTAACGCTTCCTTATGTTACCCGTCTTGTCCTACCATATCCTAAACTGGAAACAGTTACGACAGACGGCATAGTGATCGGAGACACCCGCAGCGCACTGTCTCCCTTTGTGCAGCCTTCATATCCTGTTAGAAAAGATAATACGAAATCAGTATTTGTATGTCGGATCCTCAGAGCTTCGCGAAGCTCCATTTTAGATGGGCTCTTTATTTTTAGGCAATAACTCAGTTTTCTATCACTTTCATCTGTGCCTGGACTGGATTCTGCATACAACGCACTTATGATGGTAATGGATTGCAGTTACAGCGTCTGCCTATTGATATAAGTGCCATTGCTCCATCTGTCAGGATAAATATACAAGACTTTTCTGAAAATTTACAGCGAAATACAAAAAGCAATGAAGGATACAGAATACTGTACTATGAGTGTAAATGACTGAAAAAAATTTACAATCAGCATCTAATATTGCTCATCGTGTCTTTGCTCACCCAAAAATATTACCAATGTGCTGCTTTCCATAAGAAATCCTTGCATAAGGATACAATTCTGGCTGCCACTAGGGGCAGTCACTAGCTTATTTCATATTATTTATACTTAACCCCTTCCTGAAATACTGTACATCCATTGCAGGATGTAAAGTACAGCTAATAGCAACATGCAGCAGCCAAAATCAGTGATAACGTTGATCCAAGATGTTTTACCCCCTAGATGCCCTGGTTAATAGTGATTGTGGCATCTAGGTAGTTTTCCGAACAATGAAAATATTAAAGGGGTATTCCACTGAAACATAACTTTTGATATGTTGCTGTTCATGGAGAGACTAACAATTCATTCCAATGCAATCTATCAGTCTCCTTTCCGCAGTTTTTTAGCTGCTGCTTTCTGCTGAAAACACAAAAAAATTATGTGTGAGCTTTTCTCTCTGTCTCTGTGTTTTTTCTCCTCCCCATCTCCTCTCTTCCAAGGCAGCTGAAGTAAACAAGTTCCTGGGAGGCTGTATCTGCAACTTTATAGCTTCACACACAGATTTTTGTATCTTTAGCTAAAAGCAGCAACTCACAAATGAGGGAAGGAGAATAAAAAGATAATAACAAGTATGGAACTAGCTGTTAGTCTCACCATGGGCAGCAATATATGAAAAGTTATGTTTGCTTGGAATACCCCTTTAATAAATCCATCAATATTAGTGTGATGGGACAAATGTGTCAAGAGGATCCATGATTTAGGTCAGAGAAGGATTGTGTATTCGGATCATATTATGTCCAATATTTTGCTCTTAAGGAAGATAAGCCACTGCCGTATGTGTCTGCAGCACCTTTTCTCCTCTCTCCCCATTTATAACACATACACAGTTGACTGAATTGATGCATATGTATGAGAGGGTTAGGTGAGATGGCCGTCAGCTAAATAAGAGTTTGTCTACAGCAATATCTGAGGTGGATGGCCATCTCCCTATGTCTTGTTAGAGCTTAGAAAAACGAAAGTGGCCATGGTAACAGTAAGGCAAAGGAAAACACTTGAGGCCTGGATGCTATCATTATGTCTATTTGTGCTCCGTATTTTACTTGTTAAAGGCTGAGGTAGTCGCTGACTGTACGTTCCATGCTGCACTAGAGAAATCAGGACAGTTATACTGTGAGAGTCACAAGAGGAGACTCCATTATAAAGGGTTTGTACACTTCTACAACAAATTGAAAATAAATTGAAGGAATTTTAAAAACATATTGAATAAATATCTCCTAGGATTGGTGTGTACAGCAACTGGGAAGGCCTATATGGCTTCCCCCAGTGTAATGTCTATTCTAACACTACAATGCATTATAAAGACATGAGGGGAAGCTTGGTATCGCTAATGTTGCATGCAGCAGAGCTAGCGATATTTATCTGTGTCAGGACCTGAGCTTGAGCAGCCCTGCAGTTCCCGACATGGCCACTGGTGGCAGCAAAGAGGCAGTGTCCCCCCTTAGGCCCTATTCACATATATCGAACAGTCCAGCTAAGTTTCCCTCTAGCGCAGTAGCAAAGTGCTAGAAGGAAATTAAAGTTTGAACTGATCCCATTTACTTGGTCCTGGATGCCAGATCGCTGGACACGAGGCCACTCCTGGGTGACACTGAATGGTATTATGGTTATGTGGGGGGTCCTGTTACAGATTTAACTCTGATAGTAATCTACAAGGTAATCTACAAAGTTGCTATTAAGCTTTTACTCCATTGGCCAATGTCCTATTCCCCTGATGACACCATATTGATGGTGAAACATGTTGATACAAGTAACCTTAATTGGTTTAAAATTGCTTGTCACTAGAAATAGCATACATAAATAATCATGTTGTTAATTGATAAAATAGTAATTAAAAATACGCAAAATAGATGTGAATAATAGGTGCAATGGATCTGGGCCATTTGGTCTGCAGGAAACAGGAAATATATGGTGTGAAAATAATGAGTGATATCCGATCCATAGTGGTTCCAAATGAAGTAACAGGTGTGATCTTTTTACATACACCTAAGCCCAGTAACTATTGATATACATACATTCATGTTTAACCGCATACATATTTAAACAGGAACTACTGCGGCAAATATTCTGACATATGCATTGGCATAAATAACTTCATTGATTCTCACCTTGCTATTCATATATGAATACTGATCAGAATGGTTTGCTAGTTACCAAGTGTTTTTAGCCTGTTTTTTGTTAACCCTTGTTTATACTCCTATTGAAAGTATGATGACCTAAAGATTATAATTTTAATGTTAGCCATTGTTATTGTTCCCCCATACTGTATCCCCATAGTTTTCCGCCCATACTGTATACAGTACATCCCCCTCTGTAGTTGTATTGTATCCCCCCCCCCCGCAGTAAGGCTTCCTATACTGTGTAACCCCCCATAGTTGTTCCCCCAAACTGTATAAATCCCCCTCTGTAGTTGTTCCCTTATATTGTATTCACCCACCCCCTGCAGTAAGGCTCCCCATACTGTGTAAACCGCCCCCCCCATAGTTCTTCCCACATACTGTATATATCTCCCCTCTTGCAGGTAGTTCCCATACATTATACCTCCCTCACTTTCTGTAGTTGCCCCATGTACCCTCCGTTCCCCCATATTAGTTGTTCCCTACTGGGCATCTCTTTACCTCTTCCTGCTGCCCATATTGAGTCGGTGGGGGCGGGGCATAACAAGTCTGGCAGTGATTGGCTGATACTCAGCACCCATTGTAAGGGCTTATATTTAAAGCCTACATTAAAAGCCTGCAAAATGAAGCTAGGTCTTATTTTCATATTTTATATAGAAGATATGATATATGACACCATCACCCGTTTTTCTGCTCAAATAAAGTAGATATAGTACTGGACCATATTTTAGGAGTCCATCATTGACTTTGTTTTTAGTCCCTAAAAATACCAGTTACATCTCTACAGACTAATTATGAGGGATGTGATTATGAAATAAAAATTTTAAAATCTTTAAAAATATTAAAAAAAAAAAAAACATTAAGTCATCATGCTATCATGTCTTTCTATACAAAGCTTACATTGCGTTTGGTTGCAGCTATAATTGTTGTCATAGAGAGAAATCTATGTTTTTCTTGTCTGAATATTACACAAGGTTTATGAAATGTTTTTGATGTAGATATTGGGTTTGAATGGAACGTATGTTTTGTTTTTAAGGTCTCAAAGATGATGCTCCTTGTCTTGCTGCTCTCCATTGTCCTTTGCTGTGGAGCAGCTCAGCGTTCAGAGCCAATGTTCACAGCTGTTACCAACACCGTCCTACCACCGGACTATGAGAGTAACCCAACACAACTCAACTATGGGGTGGCCATCACCGATGTGGACAATGATGGAGACTTTGAAATAGTTGTTGCTGGGTAAGTCCTCCTCACCCATTTCACTATTATACATGATGCTTTATAAATATTGTATTTTAAACTTTTGAAAAGGCTTGTCTCATCACAGATAACCCCCTCCGTTTGGGAGCCATTAGTGAGTTCCTTGGCAAACAACTGATTTTTAGGCTTGATCGAACATCTAAACTAACTAGGTTTCCATCAAACTAAAACCTAGCCGGACCTTCCGCATTTAATTGCTGATGTCTTTACGGTCCGTGCAGAAGGAGGAGACAACCCGGGGACCGCCTGGAATTCCGTGATTCAGCCTAAGTAATCAGCAATTTAATACGGAAGGTCCGACTAGGTTCGAGTTGAATTGAACCTAGCTTTTCCCAATGTCCGATCAAGCCTACTGATTTTGCCAGGGGATGCTAGAACCTGACCAGGTCATTTAGAATGGTTACCATTTTTATATATGGATGTACTTAATAGAGTTAAGGGGGCACTAAAGCCCCTATTACACGGGACGATCCCTGTGAGCAAGCGAGTGACAACCTGTTCGGTGAGTGCTTGCTTGCTCCTTGTTCCCCGCTAACTGCCGGCGCTATTACAGGCACAGACAGCGTGTGTGTGCAGGGAGCTGTGGTGGAGCTCCCCAGGCAATCTTTAAATCATCGAAATCATAGGAAATGGCAGCGGTCTGCTCTCGCCTCTTCTGTTACATGGTACGACGGCAGGAGATCGTAGCTATCCAAGTCAACATGTTGAAAGACAATGAAAGACAACGATCATGTCAGCTGATTGTTGCCTTATATTACACAAAGTGATTACAGGCTGTAATGGCTGATAATCAGCCAAATATGGACGATAATCGATTTACGGTCCGTAAAATGCTAGAGTGCTTGTTACTCAAGTAAAGCATTTTTCAATGACCAAAGGCGCAACTCGAGAAGCAAGCCCCAATGAAAGCAATGGGAGACTTGAGCATTCATTTACCAGATCCACCCTGCTCGGCAGAGCAGAGTGTACCTGGTTAACCTAAAATCTCATAACTCTGGGGTTATGATACTGTGCTCTGTTGGGGGGGATTAAACTTTTCGCTCCAGTCTTCTATCTTCATTATCACTGCTCAGCCAATTAGTGACTGAGAATAGACACTGCTGCACTGCCGATTGGCTGAGCAGAGATAGGGAAGATAGAGACCAGATCGGTAAGAATTATTTCACCTCCCCCATGGGTTTAAGGCTGTGGAACTTTATTATGCATTTCCACAGGATTAAAGCTTTTTTCAAAAAGCTTTTTGTACTGTGCATACAAGCAGTATGTGCTCACTCAACACTAGTACTCACCATAATAATACTCCATTCCTGCCATTGGGATGATTCCCAGGTCCCCACCAATAAGCACTTCCTGCTCTTGATATATGGAAATTCCAGGACATTCCACTTCATGTTGTAATCAGTGATTGGCTGAGCGGCATTTTCTGTGTGTCATGATGTGAACCAGAAGTGGTGGGTGTGGTTTGTGGGTCTTCAACGGGAAAAAGTTTTGATCTTTTGGGTTCTGGGTGATGACACCCTCACCGATCTCAGGAATGAGTGCAGAGAAGAGCTCACTCTCTCTTTTCTCCCCTAATCGTATTCACTTCCTCTCTGTCTGCACAATAGGAGATGCAATTCAATAGAAACTCTATGAACCAATCTCGAGTAGGGAGAAGCAGCACACAGCCATGGGTTTCTCCCCAGTTCTCCTAATGATCTGCAGGGGTCTACAGTAAATTCCCAGACCCCAACCGATTCTTTGTCTCTTTTTGGGAATACATTTTACAAAAAGTACACACAATACAATTCTATTTCATATACACCGTTGATCCTGGATTGAAAGAACTTGATTATACATATAGATACTGTACTATGTAATTTACCACGTTCCTGCGTTAATAGTTCTCCTCTTTACTTGTGTTGTGACATAATCTGAGATGCACAGGCCATGATGTTATGACACATACCGAGTATTTTATGTGACTCTTATTAAAGGTGTAATGACAAGTGATGGTGCCGATTCATTATAAGGTATTTATAATCATGCATTGCTGCTGGAGATAATCCTCATTTTCCACCCCCTCCTTGCAGCCATAATTAACTTTGCTGCAATAAATTCAATGAGCTCCGGTTATTAATTATATCATGTAACATCGGCCGCCCGGTTGACAGCAATCACCGAGGAACGATGGATGAAGGATGCAAGCGTGGAAGTAAAATGTCACATATGATGCTGTAACAACCGGAGAAGGGTCAAAAAAACACGACAAACATATAAGGAACCAATTACCTAAATTAAAGGTAATATATTTACATCATTTACATATTCATGCATGTGACATGAAACTAATGTTTTGCATAATATATTTAATAATCAGAGGGTAGGAAGGAAGTGGAGATATCAGAAGCCCTAGATATAGAATGTATCCAAAGATATCCAATGGAGTTCTATAAAGCACCTGAAGATGAGCGTAGATGAATTTCACCTTTTAAAGCTTACCCTATGTACCCTTTTGCAAGTTTAATCTATCTATCTATCTATCTATTTTATATCTATCTCATATCCATCTACAGTTCTATCTATATGTTATGTTTACAACTCCTACGCAGGTCAATGTGTTGTCATGGTTACAGACTACAAACGAACCCAGTGTAGTCTGCCCCTGCCCCTTCTTTCATCTTTTCTTTCTTCTGTTTGTAATCTATGGTTGTTTAGGTTTGTTTGTAGCCAGTTGTAGGCCAGGTTCACACAAGGTAAGACAGCAGCCGTTTTGTGACACGGCCGTGTCACTGAACGGTTGCTGTCAGTGAAGTTCACCTGTCAGTGAACGTCATTTCTTTTTAATTGGAATGCAGGCGCATTCGGTGGTGTGCTCACATTCCAATTACCCATAGCAGACTGCATGAAATCCCAGCCGCAGTGTATACACTGTGCCTGGGATTGCATAGTAAGTCAATTGATCGGCTGTGGTGATTAAATAACGCCTGTTGTTTAAATCGAATTATACATTGTGTGAACGTGGTCGTAAACTGTAAGTTTGCATAGTAACTGCATATAATGAATGGCAGAATATATTTTTGTAAAAACTTTTTTGCAATGTTACATAGTTAATAAGGTTGAAGAAAAGACAAGAGGCCATCAAGTTCAACCTACAGAAACCCTACTGTATAGACCCAGAGAAAGGCAAAAACCCTTATGAGGCAGATGTTGTTTTATACTTTTGAATTCATTACAGAGATAAATATTTGCAAACATGACTCATCCCCAACAATACAATACATTATTATGCTACTTTTGCACAGATTGTATTATACTCCAGAGCTGTATTCACTATTGTTGTCATTCTAAACAGTCCACAGGTTGTTACACACCCCTAATATCTTGGCATATATTACAATATGAATAAGGTTACTGCACCCAGAATTCAATATCTAGCAGAGGGCAGGTTAACATGTGAGGATGGGACCCTCTCAATGCCACCACTTGCTATGCCAGAATGGACACAGTTTTCAGATTAGCAAACCTGTCGCTGGACATATGAATCCCAACCCTTGCATTAATTTGAGAAAGCAGACGACTGGTGGCCATTGTATTCCCTTTAGGGGTTATCCAGTGCTATAAAAACATGGCCACTTTCCAACAGAGACAGCGCCACTCTTGTCTCCAGTTTGCGTGTAGGTTACGGTTCCATTGAAGTGAATGGAGCTTAATTGCAAACCCCACCTGAACTGGTGAAGAGTGGTGCTGTCTCTAGAAGAAAATGTCCATGTTTTTGTAGCGCTGGATAACCCCTTTAATTTACAGATTCAGTAGCATCTATAAAGTATCAACCCTATACTCAGCACACCCCATGAAGCAGCTCCCCAAATCTCTGCTTTCCAGACTCTTGCCAGTATGAATTGGAATAAAACTGGGGTTTCCTGCTACCAAATTTGGAGTTTTATAGAAAAAGTGGACTCTGAGATGCGTCCAGCATAGAATTTAAGCTGTAAGTTGGCTTTTTCTAGTACAAGCAATGACTGAATAGGGAAAGTGACGTGTGGCAGCCAATATTTCTGGTAGCTTGCATGCAGGCTGAGCTCGTACAAAAGCGGCTGCTCTCTGACAGACTGAATCAATCAATCACCCGAGCTGTTCTGCCTGTCACGCCAACGCCACGCACCCCGCTCCACCATTCTGTCCAATGCAGAAAATCTCCCCCTTTAGATACATATTATCACCTCTGGGGATGGCTGGTTCAGATACAGGGTCTTGGCTCCTGTAGGTTCAGTTGAATGATTGAAGATTATTTATTTTTTAACACCAAACCTATCACAATACGGCAGAACTTGGGTTTGTTTGCTATCGCAGGGAGATAATCTCCTGACTGCAGTTTTGTGTATACATTACGTCTATGATACAATGAGCTTATAAGCTTCACAGAGTCCACAGAAATGGGAAATGTTGGATTTCACTGTATATATTCTCTGCATTAAATCAGTTATGTAGTTATGTAATGTCTGATTCCTCCACCATGTGTTGTACAAAGTTAAAGTACAATTTGTGAATTATTTGTCTTTGGGATCTACTGGGACTGTAAAGAGAAGAAAAAAAAACTATACTTACCTACCCTGGTCCCCCACAGCTCCTGTTTGGCTCCTTTCGTACCCCTGATGCTTGTCTTTTGTCCCTGCTTCTGAGATGAGGTCAGAACGGAATCTTCCAATCATTGGCCACAGCAGTTTCCACTGTTGGCTTAAAGTGCAGCATTGGGGACCAGACAAAGCTCAATGGAAGCTGCAACGGGAGCAGCAGGGGCCTGGGGATAGGCGAGTATGATTTTTTTTCTTTTCTCTACAGCCCCAACATTGTATGAAGTTTTTGGAGACAGTGGATTACCCTTTTAAGCTTGCTACTGTTTCATCTTAAGGTGAGGTTGGAAGGCAAAGGGGTGAATGGTTTGGTTTACCTGTTGCTGGCTCGGCTTGGGTCAGGTTCTTTAAGGTCCCAAAGCAGAACTTATAACAAGAGTCTCAACTGCTATTTGTCATTTATAATACTGGTTTCTTCTTATGTGGCTCCAGAGAGGCTTTGGACACCCACAGGCACCAGTCCAGGATGTGACTCCCTTGGCACCCCTTATAGTGATGCTTTTGGTTTAAAATGTATACAAACTTATTTTGGATACGATTCTGAAAAGAATAGGAGGGGCTTACAAATAACCCCCAACTGGGGATTCATATGTTGGGAATCCCCATATGTTCAGAGATGTTATTCATCCACCCTCCCTTTTTGGTTTTACTTATAGAGGCAGCTTTATATAGAGAGGCAGCTTGTCTCCGCCTGATACTGCCTTCTGCCAATAGAGGCAGCTTGTCTCCGCCTGATACTGCCTTCTGCCAATAGAGGCAGCTCGTCTCCCCCTGATACTGCCTTCTGCCAATAGAGGCAGCTTGTCTCCACCTGATACTGCCTTCTGCCAATCCAGAGCCACCAGCACCTTTTTAAACCAGCACTAGCAGCCTGCCTAAACATTGTTGTATTCTAGCATTCCAAGCAAAGGCATCTGAGATGCTGCTCATACTGGGACTACACTTGTGGCACAAACTGATCTCTAGCCGCAGAAGTCCAGCATCCTGGAGCAGGATAAATGGTGAAGACCCAGAGGGCATTTAGACTCCGATCCTCGGTGTGGCCCAAAGCCAAACTGGTTGAGCAGCACAGCGGGTCCACACTTGCTGTCTGTTACAGACAGATGTACATGACAAGTTCTATTTAGCGCCATCTGTGTATTTAACTCGAGTTCCACAATATTTATTTTTTTTTAAATCATAAGACATACAAAATAAATGGTAAAATCTTATTTATAAATTATTCAAAGTGGTTAAAATAAGGGACAAAATAAATAAACTATTTCTGACATATGGAAGCAGTTGATTCTTACAACCTGTATCTGCCAGTTTTGGGCAGCTTTATAATGACTTAGGACATATGTGCTGGCGTATATATAAAATTCTTCCTCCAATCTTAATTACCCGATGTTCTCGTCTTCAGACAGCTGGAGCAGGAGGCTGCCGAAGAAGCTTCTCCCTCTGTATCTCGTACTGTACAATCAAACACATTCCTACGTTCCCAGCGGCTTGGGCTCTTCTGGCTGCTGCTAAATATTTCTTGGCTATGGATTTACATCTAATTCAGTTGGACCGTGTTTTCACATAGCGATTCACTGTAGCAGTAATCCATGCACATAACAGTCATAAGCTATGTTCACACTACAGAATTTTTGGCCGTCATTACAGATGGCCGTGAAAAAGATGTCCGATACGTGCGAATGTCTAGAGATGACCGAATTTGCCGAAGTTCGGGTTCATATGAACCTGAACTATCGGCTTCTGATTCCCGCTGTCTGTGGCCTCCGTAAACAGGATGGATACAGCGTAAGGATCGCCTGGAAAACTGGGATACAACCTATGCCAATGTCTGTATCCCAGTTTTCCAGGCGGTCCTTACGCTGTATCCACCCTGTTTACGGAGGCTGCAGGCAGCGGGAATAAGATGCCGATAGTTCAGGTTCATACGAACCTGAGCTTCGGCAAATTCGCTCATCTCTACTGCCATCTGCCATCTGTAATGATCATGATCATTATAGACTTCTTCCATTGGCACATATTGGACATCTTTTTGATGGCTGTCGGCAATGATGGCCAAAAAAATCACGTAGTGTGAACTTAGCCATACATAGTGCATAGGGCTAATGTAAAGGTGCATAGGACCCCTACAACTACTGGCAGAAAATATGGATGTAAAAATAGGTACTTATATATCAAGTGGGGGGAAAAAAAGGGATGGAATCATCTTGTAATTTACATTTTTATAACAAATAGTGGTACAAGTATAAAAATAAATGTTACTCTCCAGGCAAAGGGGAAATTGCTTACAGAACATACCGAGTTGTGGACTTAAGCAATGAGAAAAGCATGAAGAGATATAATTTGTATAAATGGGAAAAATTTAAGGGAATCTGTCACTAGGTTTATTCCACCTTAAATTAACAAAGGTGACAGACAAAAACTAGTGACAGACATGCTGAACAGATCGGTGTATTACTTACATAATTCTGTTTAGCCGTTCTCCTAATATGCAGGAGAATGGGATTCTTGAAACGCCCCTCCCCCTGCCCTCCAGCTGCTGATTGACAGTTGACTGCCTATACACAGCATGGATAGATAACTGCCAATCATTATACCAAAAAGACAGAGAAACAGTAACTGCAAAAGGACGCTGGTTGACCTCAGGGAGATCAACCAAAACACCGCAGAGACACCATCATGTGTCTCAACGTCAGTGTATTCTAGAACATTGCCCCCTGCGAAATCAAATATGCAAAAGAACACTGCAGAGACACCATCACATGTCTCGACTTCAGTGAACTAGCCAGACCTTCCCTCCGGGAAGGAACAACCAAGCCAAAGGCGTTCTCCAGTCAAGGAAACCACCTCAGCAAGGTATCCATCCACAGACAGCTGTTTCGGGGTTTTTGCCCCTCATCAGTGTGGAGTAGGTTTCTGGCTAGTGGGAGCAATGACTAGTAAGTGCATGCAAAAGGACGCTGGTTGACCTCAGGGAGATCAACCAAAACACCGCAGAGACACCATCACGTGTCTCAACGTCAGTGTATTCTAGAACATTGCCCCCTGGGAAATCAAATATGCAAAAGAACACTGCAGAGACACCATCACATGTCTCGACGTCAGTGACCTAGCCAGACCTTCCCTCCGGGAAGGAACAACCAAGCCAAAGGCGTTCTCCAGTCAAGGAAACCACCTCAGCAAGGTATCCATCCACAGACAGCTTCCAGCGTCCTTTTGCATGCACTTACTAGTCATTGCTCCCACTAGCCAGAAACCCACTCCACACTGATGAGGGGCAAAAACCCCGAAACAGCTGTCTGTGGATGGATACCTTGCTGAGGTGGTTTCCTTGACTGGAGAATGCCTTTGGCTTGGTTGTTCCTTCCCGGAGGGAAGGTCTGGCTAGTTCACTGACATTGAGACATGTGATGGTGTCTCTGCAGTGTTCTTTTGCATATTTGATTTCGCAGGGGGCAATGTTCTAGAATACACTGACGTTAAGACACATGATGGTGTCTCTGCGGTGTTTTGGTTGATCTCCCTGAGGTCAACCAGCGTCCTTTTGCATGCACTTACTAGTCATTGCTCCCACTAGCCAGAAACCTACTCCACACTGATGAGGGGCAAAAACCCCGAAACAGCTGTCTGTGGATGGATACCTTGCTGAGGTGGTTTCCTTGACTGGAGAACGCCTTTGGCTTGGTTGTTCCTTCCCGGAGGGAAGGTCTGGCTAGTTCACTGACGTCAAGACAACAGAAACAGTAACTGGCGCACCCACACAAATGTATCAAAAATCAATAACACCTTTATTATTTGTCTACATAAAAAAAAACGCATGACAAATAGACATACAATTTAAAAACACTTAAAAGCTACGGTGGGAGTGATAAGTATTTTTGATATACCTCCCTTGTTATGGTTTACCCTTATTGGGCTTTTAAGTGTTTTTAAATTGTATGTCCATTTGTCATGTGTTTTTTTTTTTTGTAGACAAATGATAAAGGTGTTATTGATTTGTGATACATTTGTGTGGGTGCGCCAGTTACTGTTTCTCTGTCTTTTTGGTATTATGTTCTGTGGTTGGAACATGGGCAGCATCCAATTTAATTATGTGTAGCCGCTTCCACCTTGTTTGTTTAAGATAACTGGGGCGGAGCTTTCTGCTTCTTTTGAATATTGAGGACTACTGGGCTCATGCAATTATTGTCCAGGTTATTCAGAAAGACATTTCTGGATCAGCTGCACAGAACAATGTAAGTGATATATCATTTTGTTCAGCTTCTTTGTCTCTTTAAGTAGGAAATCCAATACGGAGTGTGGCAGAAGATGCTGGTTGTTCCCAGTCGGTTGTGTGTGAAATGTGGAGAAAGTAAAAAATAAAAATAGTTTGAGTTCACCCTGAAGCACAATTCACATTCTCAGTTTATTCTACATGTCAGTATGAATTCAACTATATCAAACGTGGATTTTGCGTTTACATTTTTGGCTATGACAGATTGAATTGTTATAATATAAAAGTTTGGACAATTTCACACATGGCGATGTCAAATATGTTGTGTTTTTTTTAATTATTTATTTTTATTTTATTTGATAAATGGGATGGAGTTTACTTTTTTTTTTTTTACTTTGGCTGAGCGGGACCGGAGAATGGCACTACAAGGCTTGAGGGAGGGGTAAATTTACTTGTCTATTATTTTCTATCGCGCCCCCCACCGACCTTCCAACCCGCCCCGTCCTGGCTGTCAATTTTAGTGTGTAGGACTTTTTCTTTTAAATCATTGGCATCAGAGTGATGTGTGATTTATTCCAACAGGTGCCCACTGCAGATAGCAGCCAGCATGCACTGGGTAGGACATGGGACCAGCTCCCTCATACCCCGTCACCTGACCCTAACTTTGCGACAACTCAAGACAACTCAGGATAAAAAATTCTAACTAGACAAACTATTTTCCTCATTTATTGCTCAAAATTTTAAAATCTATAGATTGATTAGGTGTGGTGATTCCATAATTTTTGCCGGGATTAGTATAAGATAGCTGGCTTAGCTGTTTTTGGCTTCCTGACCATTTCTAGTGGTAAGAGGGGGGCCGAGAAGCCATCATTGTCCTAGATAGAAAAAACCCTTTAATTAGACAGTAATTAAAAGTTTAGAGCAAAACTATACAAGTTTCCATGAAATAGGTGGAAGAAGGTTTGTACGTGAAATTTAGAGCTTTGATAACGTGTGAAGGAAAATGGGCACAGTCCCCGAGTGAGGTAAATAAACTCCTTGCATTGCCATAGGAGCTGAAGGATTCCCTGCCCCAAGACAATCAAATGAAGACACATGGACAGTTATGTATTGTTTCTTAGGGAGACAATTCCGGTATTTAATAAGAGCCTTGGAGGAGGTGAGTTTAGGATTGCAAATCTGTAACTCGAGCTATTGTGTGCAAATTCAGAATAGGATTTCAATTCCCAAGAGACATGCAAATGGATTTTCTATATCTGTCTGTAAAACAGGCTTAGAAAGGGTTTCAATCCTATTACAATTTGTGCGTGTAAAAAAAAGGAAACTTCTGACGATAAAAATGTATAGCGGCTGTACAGTCATTATAATATGTTATTTTGTATTGTTTTATTTTTAATTTAAACTACTTGCAATGTTTTAAAATTATGATTAACAATGACCAGTTAGCCCTCCTGTAGTGTAGTATAGAGGATCTGTCCTGTGTGGTGTAGTATATAGAGGAAGTATCCTGGGTGTTGTAGTATAGAGGATCTGTCCTGTGTGGTGTAGTATAGAGGATGTGTCCTGTGTGGTGTAATATACTATAGAGGATGTGTCCTGTGCGGTGTAGTATATAGAGGAGGTGTCCTGTGGGGTGTAGTATAAAGAATGTTTCCTGTGCGGTGTAGTATATAGAGGAGGTGTCCTATTTGGCGTAGTATAGAGGAGGTGTCCTGTGTGGTGTAGTATATAGAGGAGGTGTCCTGTGTGGTGTAGTATATAGAGGATGTGTCCTGTGTGGTGTAGTATAGAGGATGTGTCCTGTGTGGTGTAGTATAGAGGATGTGTCCTGTGTGGTGTAGTATAGAGGAGGTGTCCTGTGTGGTGTAGTACAGAGGATGTGTCCTGTGTGGTGTAGTATAGAGGATGTTTCCCCCTGTGTGGTGTAGTATAGGGGATGTGTCCTGTGTGGTGTAGTATAGAGGAGGTGTCCTGTGTGGTGTAGTATAGAGGATGTATCCTGGGTGGTGTAGTATAGAGGATGTGTCCTGTGTGGTGTAGTATAGAGGATGTATCCTGGGTGGTGTATTATAGAGGATGTGTCCTGTGAGGTGTAGTACAGAGGATGTATCCTGGGTGGTGTAGTATAGAGGATGTATCCTGGGTGGTGTAGTACAGAGGATGTGTCCTGTGTGGTGTAGTATAGAGGATGTATCCTGGGTGGTGTAGTAGAGAGGAAGTGTCCTGTGTGGTGTAGTATAGAGGAGGTGTCCTGGGTGGTGTAGTATAGAGAATGTGTCCTGGGTGGTGTAGTATAGAGGATGTGTCCTGTGAGGTGTAGTATAGAGGATGTATCCTGGGTGGTGTAGTATAGAGGATGTATCCTGTGGGGTGTAGTATAGAGGATCTGTCCTGTGTGGTGTAGTATAGAGGAGGTGTCCTGTGTGGTGTAGTATAGAGGATGTATCCTGGGTGGTGTAGTATATAGAAGATGTGTCCTGTGTGGTGTAGTATAGAGGATGTGTCCTGTGTGGTGTAGTATAGAGGATGTGTCCTGTGTGGTATAGTATAGAGGATCTGTCCTGTGTGGTGTAGTATAGAGGATGTGTCCTGTGTGGTTTAGTATAGAGGATGTGTCCTGTGGGGTGTAGTATAGAGGATGTGTCCTGTGTGGTGTAGTATAGAGGATGTGTCCTGTGGGGTGTAGTATAGAGGATGTGTCCTGTGAGGTGTAGTATAGAGGATGTGTCCTGTGTGGTGTAGTATAGAGGAGGTGTCCTGTGTGGTGTAGTACAGAGGATGTGTCCTGTGAGGTGTAGTATAGAGGATGTGTCCCCCTGTGTGGTGTAGTATAGGGGATGTGTCCTGTGTGGTGTAGTATAGAGGATGTATCCTGTGTGGTGTAGTATAGAGGATGTATCCTGGGTGGTGTAGTATAGAGGATGTGTCCTGTGTGGTGTAGTATAGAGGATGTATCCTGGGTGGTGTATTATAGAGGATGTGTCCTGTGAGGTGTAGTACAGAGGATGTATCCTGGGTGGTGTAGTATAGAGGATGTGTCCTGTGAGGTGTAGTACAGAGGATGTATCCTGGGTGGTGTAGTATAGAGGATGTATCCTGGGTGGTGTAGTACAGAGGATGTGTCCTGGGTGGTGTAGTATAGAGAATGTGTCCTGGGTGGTGTTGTATAGAGGATCTGTCCTGTGTGGTGTAGTATAGAGGATCTGTCCTGTGTGGTGCACTATAGCAGATCTGTCAGTTATCCTGTGTGGTTTAGCATAGAGGATCTGTCCACAGGATAAATAATCCTGTCACACCATGGCTACAATCATTATCACCACACAGTGACTGAATAAGACCACCACTACTATTACTAAATAAAATCTGCTATATAAAGACCAATATTTTCCCCAAACTGTGCTCTAGTATACTGTAGAGCTCTACATCCAGTAACTCACAGGGGGCATCTTCTCTGCATAAAAGGGGGCATCTTCTCTGCAATAAAGTTTTTGCTAATTGAAGCTTTTAGCTTTTCCTTTTCTTCTTCATCTTTCTCAGCCCACCATGAAGACTTCTCCAACCATGACTTGTCTCTACCAGAGCTTCCCTCCCCATAGAAAGCCTTTCCCTTTGTAAAAAAAAAAAAAAAATCACATACTCCACTGGCTCCTGAACTAGCTCACTGTCACCTCCTCATTCTCAATAAGCACTCTAGTTATGTAAGGAACCTGGGGGACAGGGAGAACTATTGTGGCCATAATGATGCCTGGGGTCACAAGAGTGACTGGTAGGACGGGAAGCCAATGGCTCCTCTCTCTGTCAGTGCACCACTTTTCATAATATGCGCGAAAACACAGGACTAGCCTGTGGACCCTTGGCTGGGTCCTTCCCGAAGGGATGTCTGGCTAGTCCTGTGTTTCGAGACTCTTCCATGAGGCTCCACGGGCTCTTCTTTTGCATACTATGTGTTTGCTATACTTTTTTACTCTACCTTCAGTCACTGTGTCCTGCCCTGGTAAGACAACATAGAGAATCTTTCTAAGGCAAAGCAACTGCTTAAGAATATCACAGAACTAATGTAACAATGAATGAAGGTCTCCAGGCAAAGTTTGCAGTTCATTTTAATCCTCGGAACTGGCTCTGTCTTTCAGTGGGGTTAGCAGGAGCCAGTCATATGTCTCCCATGGTCGTGTAGCTTCTCTACAGAGCGGCTAAAGTTTATGAGTATGATATTTACATAAACATAAAATGCTGGAAGCGGGTGTTAAAGGTGGAGATAACTCAAGTTTCATTGTCATTCCTGCAAGAGCAAGCATCTGGCACAATGAATATAAAAATATGCGCAAGCTAGAAATCAACCTGAGTGCCGTGTAGGAAACCGTTCTTCATGAAGATTTAAAATTCAGTTATAGACATTAATTCAATGGGTATTTTATTAGTTGGGCTCATTGTCTGATGATTTCAGACAGGTTATGCTTCATGCGTTGTGTTGTACAGCCAGTCGCAGGATTACCAAAAATGAGGCCGTTCTATTATGTTCAAGGGCTTATTATAAGTTTCTCAAATTTCCTGTTGCAAAACCACAACTGAGTCCTTACAGCTTGTAGTTGGGATTCGTAGTTCTCAAACAGTTGGACATTAGTTGCAAATTTTAGGAAATTCTGCCATAAAGAAACATTGGGTTGGCACCCGTGTGTTTATAGTTAGTATTGTTGGCATTACTTACCATGTAAACTTGCAATTAGGGATAAGACCAATCCAATTACCAATGGCCATTCTGCCATGGGGCAGGGAGCTGGATACTGGTGTTGAACCAGCTGGTGAGCTCTGGTGTTTTGGGCAAATTGTCACAGTGCCCTGGAGTGGTAACACCCACCCCCGCACACACGGGCATCAAACCTTTTAGTAGAACTAGTGTGAGGTGCAGGGTGCGGTGACAGATGACAGAGCTAGGGATGGTCCGAACTCGAACTCTCTGGAATGATTCCCGCTGTCTGCCCACTCCGTGGAGAGGGTGGATACAGCGGGAGGACCGCCTGGAAAACTGGGATACAGCCATAGCCATAGGCTGTATCCCAGTTTTCCAGGCGGTCCTCCCGCTGTATCCACCCGCTGCACGGAGCGGCCAGACAGCGGGAATCTGAAGCCAAGCATTCGGGTTCATACGAACCTGAACCTCGGCAGTTTCGAACCATCCCTAGACAGAGCACCTCTCTAGAAGATCCCGGATTACAGTCTATAGTAACATGTGCCAATGGAATTGCACCTAGTTTTGTAGGTAAGCTGTCCTGTGCTCTAGGCTCAAGGCCAGAAAAGAAAAGATCCAAACCGCCAGATGGTATTGGAAATAGGAGGTTTCTTTGCCTAGCTTTATTGCCGCCCTTAGGTCTTTGGATCCTGTACACTGGAGTCCTTGTCATACAATTCCTTTCTCCAACAATCAGATAATTTATGTTTGCCTGAAGGATAGTGATGAGCGAATAGTGAGATATTTGAATATTCGATATTCGTACGAATATCCCGCGAATATTCGATCGAATATTCGATCCCATTAATGTCTATGGGAAAAAGTGTTCGATAAGTGAAAAACATCTATTTGACCATTTGGAGAGTGAAACCGGAAACTGGGGGATTTGAAGCTGGGGGATTTAAAATTAAATCCGAAAATTTCAGATCTGGACAAATCAAAACTGTAGGGAAATTTTGGAGCAAATTTAATTTTTTCTTAGAATCTTTCACCTATCTCTACTTATCACCATGTTCCCATTTTAAAAAGTACGATTAGTTGTACATGTCCACTGCTCTGCTAGTGATTGGAGATGGAGAAGTACAGCATACAGGATCCCTAATCTTTGGAACAATGGGGTCCCAGGGGGTAGGCCCCTACTGACACTTATCATCCATCCAATGTGTAGGAGATTAACAATGTTGATGGGAAAATCCCTTTAAATAGATAGTGAGCCGTTTGCTAACTTCACTATGAAGTGAACCTTGATCTGGAATAGTTTGGTGGGGCTCAAAGTTCTGCATTGTATAGAGATGTGTACACCACCATGTTTCTTTCTTAATGTCAGAATTCGGGAAGCATAAGGGCAAGGAGATTCTGCAGTTATTTATTAAACTTTAAATTCTGTCAATAATCCCAAATGTCTACTGATGTCTAGGTGGTATGCATCAAGAATATTCCCTGAAAGAGGTGATATCCTAGGTGAATACTGAGCTGAATTCTCTTAGCATATCACACATCCATACCCTCGGTGGATAACACCAGGGCCGTTTCTGCCATGAGGCAGAGTGAGCTTTCTGCCTCAGGCGGCAGATTCTTTGCTCCACTAGGGGGCGGCACAATCCCTTACTTTCACTTATACTGCAGGCACATCCAGGGCCGGACTGGGGAAGAAAAGCAGCCCTGGCACACAAACCCCACCAGCCCACATATAACCCCCCCCCCCCCCCCCCACTATAAAGTTCTACTATGTCACACTATTTTCTTACATATATAACGCCCAAAATTATCACAGAAGAAAAGTCAGTGTACACAACCAATATACTCACTAATACCGCCATACACTGACCATATAGCCACCAGATACAAATGCTGCAGAGTATTAAACCCTGCAGACTATAGAAAAGAATACAGCAGTGATTTCATGGCCCCCTTCAGGGGCGTAGCTAATGTCTTCTGGGCCCTGGTATAATAATAATACCGGCACATACTGATTAATACCACTGCATAATAATACCACTGCCACTGACTAATACCACCACATACTGACTAACATTACCGCTGCTGATGAATACCACCACACACTGACTAACACCAACCCTGCTACTGACTAATACCACCACACACTGACTAACACCACCGCTGCTACTGACTAATACCACCACACACTAATACCACCACATACTGACTAACACCAACCCTGCTACTGACTAATACCACCACACACTGACTAACACCACCGCTGCTACTGACTAATACCACCACACACTAATACCACCATATACTAACATCACCAGCCCCCCCTTATAGAAGGGCCCACTCACTCTCGCCCACATATAGATGCCCCCCTCACTCCCCACATATAGATGCCACCCTCTCTCTCCTCCCCCACATATAGATGCCCCCTCTCTCCTCCCCCACATATAGATGCCCCCTCTCTCTCCTCCCCCCCCTATAGATGCCCCACTCTCTCTCCCCCCCTTATAGATGCCCCACTCTCTCTCCCCCCCTTATAGATGCCCCACTCTCTCTCCCCCCCTTATAGATGCCCCACTCTCTCTCCCCCCCTTATAGATGCCCCCCTCTCTCCCCCCCCTTATAGATGCCCCCCTCTCTCCCCCCCTTTTAGATGCCCCCCTCTCTCCCACCTTATAGATGCCCCACTCTCTCCCACCCTTATAGATGCCCCACTCTCTCTCCCCCCCTTATAGATGCCCCTCTCTCCCCCCCTTATAGATGCCCCCCTCTCTCTCCCCCTTATAGATGCCCCCCTCTCTCCCCCCCTTATAGATGCCCCCCTCTCTCCCCCCCTTATAGATGCCCCACTCTCTCCCCCGTCATAGATGCCCCCCCTTATAGAAGGGCCCCCTCGCTCTCCCCCACATATAGATGTCCCCCTTCTCTCCCCCCCTTCATAGATGCCCCCCCTATAGAAGGCCCCCCCTCTCTCTCCCCCACTTATAGATGTCCCCCTCTCTCTCTCCTCCTTCATAGATGCCCCCCCTTATAGAAGGGCCCCCCCTTTCTCTCCCCCACATGTAGATGTCTCCCTGCTCTCTCCCCCTTCATAGATGTCCCCCCTATAGAAGGGCCCCCCCTCTCTCTCCCCCACATATAGATGTCCCCCTCTCTCTCTCCTCCTTCATAGATGCCCCCCCCCCTTATAGAAGGGCCCCCCTTTCTCTCCCCCACATATAGATGTCCCCCTTCTCTCTCTCTCCCTTCATAGATGCCCCCCTCTCTCTCCCCCACATGTAGATGTCCCACTTCTCTCTTCCCCCTCATAGATGCCCCCTCCCCCATAGAAGACTCACTCACACACACACACACACACACACACCTGACCTGACGCAGACCGCTCCCGCTGCCTGGCCATAGTAGAGCTCCTGCCTCTGTGGCCCTCTGCGCGCTCGGCCCGCTTCTGCCACCGCAGTCCGCCTGTCGCGCTCGGCCTGCTCCTGACGTGCAATGCAATCCTCCAATGCAATCAACGTGGAGGAGGAGCGTGGGGCCGCTGCGGCCGGCTGTGGTGCACGTTCAACGCGTGCGTCATGGCTGGCCGGCCGCAGCGGCCCCACGCTCCTCCTCCACGTTGATTGCATTGGAGGATTGCATTGCACGTCAGGAGCGGGCCGAGCGCGACAGGCGAGCTGCGGTGGCAGAAGCGGGCAAAGGGGAGCGGCCCGCAGCGGCGATTTTTTAAAATAATGTTTTTTTGTAGTCCGGGCGGCCCACGGACTGGTAATCCGGCCAGCGCAGCGGGCATTTGCCCGGCTGGCCAGATTACCAGTCCGGGCCTGGGCACATCACCAGGCACCCTGCCTCCTCAGGCCCCTCTGCCTCCTCCTCAGGCCCCCTCTCCATAGCTCCATGACCGACAGCCTTGTCACTGGGGGCGGCTGTCTTCTAGCTGCTGATTGTCTGTGTCGGAGCAGAGAGAAGGGGGAGGCAGGCATGACACAACAGGAATGACTGAAAGCTGTGTGTGCCCTGTACTCTCCAATACAGCCTCATCTCCTGACCCCTTCACTGCTGCTGGCCTGGGACGTGACCTCTGCTAGAGAGGAGACAGACACAGGAGGTTAGTGTGTGTGTGTGTGTGTGTGTATATATATATATATATATATATATATATATATCTGCCCTGTATGTACAACACATGTGCCCTGTATAAGTATGGAGGGATCTTAGTAGCTGAGCCCCGTCTATGCCCAGGGTTGCCAGCTGCTATCTGTCACCAGTGTTACTGGCATTCTGTTGTATTATTAGCGCCCCACAGCCTGTACACATAATCACCTTGCTGGGGAAGCAATAGAAAACCCCTAGATGCCATAGTTATAGCCGCACGCTGTAATATTACCATAAGGATTAGTATACACTACTTACATTATTAGTGCAGTGTACTGTAATGAAACCATAAGGATTAGTATACATTACTTACATTATTAGTGCAGTGTACTGTAAAAAGATGTAAAAAAAAATGAATCCACTGTATAAAAAATGCAAATCACTACTTTTCCCTATTTTTCAAATAAAAAAATATAAACAAGGACATATATATCTATGAGTGTATGTTCACACTTTGGAATACGTTCGGAAATTTCAAGCGGAGACCACTTGAAGTTTCACCTGGTCCCATTGACTCAATGATATTCTCCAGCTCAATTCTTTTGACACGACAGCGGATTGAGCTTGAGAATATCATTGAGTCAATGGGACAGATGGAACTTCAAGCAGAGTCCACCACACGGCCTAAACTTGACATTTTTGAGATTCCATAGTGTGAACATACCCTGAGACTATAGAAACTATATATATCTATAGAAACATCTAAACTAAACAAAAACGACATTACTTTTCCTGCCTGGTGAACGCCATAAAAAGAATATATCCGTGCAATATATTCACTATTGGCATATATGTGCTGTATATTGCTGTATCTGTTTATGCAATTGGCAACCTAGATTTCTTAACTAGTAATTGTTAATTTGGGGGGGGGGGCATTTCATTTCTCGCCTCAGGCAGCAGAAAACTTAGAATCGACCCTCAATAATACATCTCTTTCAGTTGTTCCCTCATGTCATGTAGATGTTCTGTTGGTCTGAGGACATCATCAGTTTCTTGTTCCCCAACAAGATAAAACTCAAGGGTTTCTGCTGGATAAGAGTACACAACTTCATGCAAAGCAGGTATAACTACTGGATGAGCAGGGATACCAGGACTATGACAATAACAATGTTCAATATTCTAAGACACATAAAACTGAAGGGAGAGATTTAACAATGCTTTTTTGTGTAGGTTTTTTTGTAAAATTGTAGCAAATTTTTGGGTAATTGTTTATTTGCTCAAAAATTTGCAACATTTCCCGGGTTTGGTGCAAAAATTTTAAAAGGACTGTGCAAAAATGTGTGATTTTTTTTTTTTACACGAATTTTATGATGAAATCTTTGCTGAATTCCTCACATTGTATTTCTGTTATTTATGTTAAAAGTGGTCTTCTGGAGACCATGTAGCTCCACCTCCTCTCTCTGGACCCTAGTTTCTGCATAAACTTTAAAAACTTTTTTCCACTCCGGTGGAATTTGATCAAAAAGCCGGAGGACCGCCTGGAAATCTGGGATACAGCCTATGGTTATGGCTTTATCCCAGTTTTCCAGGTGGTCCTCAGGCTGTATCCACCCTCTCCACAGGGCGGGCAGACAGCGGGAATAAGACGCCGTGAGTTCAGGTTCATACGAACCCGAACCTTGGCAGGTTCGCTCATCTCTAGTCTTAGAACCCAGGAGTTAAAGGGTGAAAAGCAAGGGTTCCACAGTTTAGCCTATTGCCCAACCTGAAGCAACACAATGGATTCCATTCTTCTGTCATTCTTCTTGTATCATTTATCACATAGAGTACATAGTCACGTTTCAATACTATCCTCTTTAGTAGGGACAGATAGAATTCAATATATTTAGCTTGTGGTAAATATTTGGTTATCAATGTGTGGTGCAATCCAACCTCTATGCACACATCCAAATTTACTTTTTATAAACATATTCACACCATATTTTAGTGGACAATAATGGGAAGCACAACAGATTTAAAAGGAACCCGTCACCATAAAAATGCTACCCAAGCTATCACCATTGTATTACAGAGCAGAAGGAACTGAGCAGATTGATATATATCTTTATAGGGAAAAATCTGTATAACTTGTCATTTATTGATTGAGATCTCTGATGTTTCCATGCTAAAGAGTCCAGTAGATTGAGTGACTCCGCCCACTGGACTCCTTATCACAGAATGTGCAGGGGTTTCTATGAACATGTTTCAAGTTATACTGAATCTTTTCCCACAAAGATATATATCAATCTGCTCAATTCTTCCTACTCTATACCATGATGGTGATAAATTAAAAAGCATTGTCTTTTTGTAAATCTACATATTGTACATGACATCAGTTTCATCACTACATTAATAAGTATAGGGGTTGCAGCTTTGGTGGTAACCAGGTTGTGGAGTCTATGGGGCCTGACGGGACCTTTTGCACAATGAATCAATACTATACAAAATACTTCAGAAATACCATGCATAGCAATAAGCTCACAGTCTTTGCTTAAAGAGCAGAATTTTTCCACAATCCGAATCGATCAATACCTCTAAATATTATACAGCAGAACTTCCATTTATAACCCTATTCCCACCGCACCATCTTATTTTTTAGACAAACGAGTCTATATTTAGCGCTTGGAAGATCTCGATAAGTGGAGATGTTCTCCGTCGAAGCCAATGAGCCGTGAGCTGGGACCTTAAGAGGTCGCGTATGGTCACATGGTCTGTCTGCAGACTATTACGCTCCGAGAGAAAAGTACCGTCTACAATCTTAAACGAGTGGCCTGTCATCTCTAAATGGCATTTCCAAATCATTTGCCGCATAAAGGCGAGCAGAACACAGCTGACAGGGATCAATGCCTTCACCGAAATCTCCTTAATTGGCTGGTGGATCATCCATGGACCCTTATTGAGTCGCTGACACAGAAGGAAATGAGAGACGAGGGAATTTAAAGTGTAAAGTCAGTGGACATTCCCTCCTGACATTCTCCTTCAAGCTCAGTGATGTGCAGTCTGGAAGAGCGTTGCCTTCCCCTAAACCATCCAAGTAATCAGTTACCCATTCATGTAAGAATAATCCATACTGTAGGGCCTATATGCAGTATTTCTTAAGAAACTCGAGATTTCGTCTCGAGGGATTTGCAAAATAAATAATGCACCGGCAAGATAAGGAAATAAAGATTTCCTACCTCTGAGAAGACGCTAGCAAGAAATCTGTGATTACGTTCCGATTAGCCATGCAGCGTTATTCCCTGGGCTGATAATGTCTGATAGACGTCTCTATTGCTTTGCAGCGAGTATAGAGGAACGGGCTGTGATTTGTTTCCAGGGTGGAGAGGTATTCCTGTCAGGGAAGAAGTAGAATCGAATGGGATAATCCATCTGTTTCCATGCTGGAAATATCCATTAAAGCTCAAAATGAAGGTCATTCGTGTTTGTCACCTGTGGTGTTCTAAAGGTTTATTGTGCCCGTTGCCATATGGGCATATGGATAGATCTGAAATATGGAATTCATGGCATTCCTGGAAATCTCCACCCTTTGATTTTTTTATTAATTGAAAATGAAGGGAACTATAGTAGTGAATAGTATTAGCAGTCACTGAGGTGTTCTATGAACATATATAAGGACTCAAGAGGTGTAGATGGTAGATGGTAAAAGTAGGTGGACAGTATGGGGGACATTTATTAAATCCGGCATTTTCTGCGCTGGACTTAAAAATGTCCCCGCAGCTCCGGCACTACGGAGATTTATGTAGAGGCGTACTGTCTCTACATAAATCCCGTGTGCGCCAGTGTGCGCGGCAGGAAACCTACGCCAGCTCAGAGCTGGAGCAGGTTTCCTGCTTATTTTCATGATAAAAAAATGATAAATCGCGCGGACTCTGAGTCTACGCCCCCCGTACCACTCCATCTTTTGGCTCATTCTTGCGATTGGACAAGGTCTGGCCACCATAGTTTTTTCCCTTACATGTCCATTAGAGGCTGGCTCTGGAATAACAATGGTAGAACCAGGCAGACCTAATGGCTGGATCCCTAGAGACAGAGGACCCCAGAAGCAGGAGCTAAGGCCGGGTTCACACGTACCGTATTCGCAGGAGATTTCACGCTGCGAGTTTGAAACGAAATCCACTGCGGATACAGTACCTGCCCAATCATTTCAATTGGAGGACATACTCACCCCCTCCTGCAGCCCGGGTACATAAGTTACCTGGTCCCTGCTCCAGCTTGCTTCGGGGACTCCCGGCGTCTCCCGGTGCTCAATCAGTGTACTGTAGTGGGGCAGTGCACTGATTCCGTGAAATCCACTGCAGATGCGACATGCGTGAACCCACCCTAAAGGGGTTATCCAAAATTTATATAACGCCCCCCCCCCCCCGAGTTATATGTGCTATTACAGCTCAGCTCCATTTCCATCAATGGAACCAAGATGCAATGCCACACAATTGAAGACAGGTGTTGGTGCTGTTTCCGGAAGATAGTTTGTTCTTCTGCTATTGAGTGATTAGATTTATATTTCAGGTCTTGTAACTATTCAGTGTACTGTTCACTATTTTCATAAAGCTAATGTGATTCTGGCGGCTTGGTCCGTTTTTAAAAATCGGATGTTATTTTCAGAACTGGGTAGTGTTCTGAAAAATGAATGGTACATTCGCTTTAACATTCCTGTTTCTCTGGACAAGTGAATTCCATCTATAGCAGACACCTTTCCAAGCAGACAAGTGAATTCCATCTATAGCAGACACCTTTCCAAGCAGACAAGTGAATTCCATCTATAGTAGACACCTTTCCTGAGATTTCACAGTGGCATTGTGTAGTCAAATACCCCCAGGGATTACAGTAGAGCTAAACTGTCTAAACCAGTCACATGAACTAATATATGGGGGCATGTATCGATGAATAACTAATAATAATAAATAACAGAAATATAAACTCATCCATTGATGAAGAAAAAAAATGATGCTGGGGACGGATAATGGCATAAACAAATGATGCAGATATTAGTCAGGACTTGAAGCAGATGAATAAAAACAGGAACAAACTACTTTATGTACAAATTATGACCCTAACTAGCTCTCCCTTATCTTTCCCTGGATCTATCCCTGAACACTGACACCGGTTATAATTGTTTTTTTCTTTTCCTTGCTAATTAACCTGGTGTAACTTTCTTGTAACACAAAAACATGATATCGACCACTTAAATATAAATTCCCATCTCGGGTTTTGATGGTACAGCTTAAATACATTGAGCAATGAAAAAAGGGATAGAACTAGAAAGAGTCAGCTGTAAACCAAGATGAAGGCAATTGTTTCTAAGAAAGTAGAAGGCCAAGTCTGAAAGTTTCCCTTCGGCAAGGCTTCCTAAGGTGAAGTTGAGTGGAGGTCATGCAGCAGTTCAGTAGTAGAAAGGATTATGTAAGAAGTGTGGAGTCTCCAGTGGCCTTGAGGTCGGCCAGTAATGCCCTGTAGCATTGCGCCTTGCGTGTCATCTTTTAGCTGATGGAACGAAGTCCGACATTTCTCACATTTTTTCACGCTGTAAGTCCAGGGCATTATAGTGATGTTTCAAGTGTTTCTCTAATACAAGTCTGTTGTTTTTCCTTTTTATTAACCCCGTCCCTTGCTTCATTTTGCGCCTTGATAAACAGTTTTTGTGTGTTTTTTCATATCCCGGCTAAATGGCTATAACTTTATTTTACTTATTAGGTTACTTTTTCTTTGAAACTCTGCTTACTCTTACTAGATCAATAGGTTGGCTGCTCCTCATTGGCTTTTTACTGTGTGTAGAGAAAAAAAAAAGCAAAAATAGCCACAAAAATTTTTTTTTAAGGATGCAAAGAAAAACAGTACTTTTTTTTTCTACATTGTTTTATTTACAGAGATGACATATTCTAACAACCTTTATTAGAATATGTGTGTTTTGGACAGGGCTTTGTGTATGATTGACGGGTTTGTTTAGGTTTGTTTATATATATATATATATATATATATATATATATATATATATATAATTATTTATTTATTTTTCCACCTTTTAAAAAGTATTTATTTTAACCCAGCAACAATTTACTAGTCGACCGGCATCACTTGATCCATGTTCACTAATGAAAAGAATCCAAGTCTAATGCAAATTCACTTATTTGTAGTCATAGTCATAATCTGCATAGTCATAAATTAAAAACATATAGCTTCCTGGAGTCACCACTCTAGGGTGCTCCGGAACTTTCTGCATACTGGTTAAACATTGAGCTCAATAACAACACAGTATGCAGTAGACTTATGCTTCCTCTAGAGGTGGCTGCAGGCAGCCAGAATGCTATGCTTTAAATCTATGGCTATGTAGGCGATTAGGATCATGATGAGTCCCTCTACATTAGGTTTGGATGTATAGCTATATGGATATATAGCTATTAAAGGATAAGTCCCGGGAGACCTCTTAATTTCACAGGTGCCTGCAAGGGGGAGTATTAAAAAAAATTCTCTCACATCCCGCCTCCAGTGCAGGTGGCCGCCCTGCCAGTCAGCAGCCATAGCTGGGCCCTGCCTTGGCCTCTCAGACCAGGAAGTGGTCAGGGACCCAGGGACTGGATCGGCAGTATGCGGCCACCAGCGCAGGAACTGGGGAGGTAAGAGCATGTTATGTCTCTTATTCTCCCCCTCCCGGGTAAAAAAAGAGTTCTTCACAGACTTTTTCTTTAACCTATATTAACAAATAAATAGTGATGAGCAAATAGTATTCGATCAATCAGCTATTCGATCGAATAGTATGCTATTCATGCTATTCGATTGCGTTCGAATATTCGAAAAAAAACTGCAGTAAAAATTTGATTTTCCCTCCCACCCCCTCCTGGCGCTTTTTCCAGTCAATAAACATGCAGGGGGTAGGGACAGGCACTAGGAATAGGCAGGGCTTTAAAAAATAACCTCTAACTGTGATTGGCTAGCTAAACTATGTCACCCCCTTACTATACGAATAGTGATTTCAGATTTGTGTCACTTGCTGGTTGGAGCTAGAGAGGGACAGACTGTTCACCAGGGAGAGATAGCTTTTAGGGGAAGTTAGGTAGGGAGGGACCCCCACAAACCCTTGTTAGGTCTAAAAGTATAAAAAACAGAGATTTAGAAGCTGTTGTGAGACAGGCAGTGTGTTCAGACATCTACAGATAGTGTATACGGCTGTATACTGTGAGTGTGGGATAAAACCTGTTATCTTGCTACTACTGATTTGCGCAGTCTGCGTCCCATAACGGAGTTGACCAGCCCTTTCATTTTATTGTTGTAAAAACAATTATATATCCGGTATATGGCTGTATACTGTGAGTGTGGGATAATACGCTTTATCTTGCTACAACTGATTTGTAGTTATAGTTAAATTTCGTTATTACGTACTTTACACTGCACCTGACCTGATACGTACGCAAGTGCGTACTGCTAGACTGAAACGTACACTTGGGAAAATTAGGATGTCTGCTCATCACTAGTGTTAGATGCAGCCAGGCATGCTTTCCCTGCTGTCCTATATGCATCCAGAGGTGTTGGCATCATTTCCTGAGGTGTCATTGGACTTGGTGACCTCCTAGTGGTCGAATATTGATTTCCAGGTCCCAAGTAATTTTCTCCCATAGACTATAATGAGATTCGATATTCGTTCGAATATAAGAATATAAGTTAACATAAGTTAAGTTAAGTTGCCCTTTAACTTAGAATTCCTTAAAAGCAAATATATGAAAATTAGTTTTTCTCCACTGGACAACCCCTTTTAAGACGTTAATAACGTTCATTCTACATAGATGGACACTTGGGCACCCTAAATCAGGCAATTCTTCCAAAGTTTTCTTATTTTGGGTTGAGACTGATTTTATCTTTGCAGAAGGAAGTTATATGATTTATATTGATTTATTCCGCTATGCCGCCACATACTGATTTCTGTACGGAATAAAAAACGGGCAAGGTTTATGACGGGATTTGTATTTAAAATCCCGATCTTAGTCATAATCTAGCTTCTGTCTCCCTTCAGAGCATCCATTATATAGTGCCGTGAGCATCCCTTTAAAACATTGGTTGAGGGGCAGATTGAAAGTCCTTCAGCCCGTACTTGTAAGCAAAGCTTGTTGAAGCATTGCCAGCTGAGTTAAACAGCTCAAACGTCTGCGAGGACCGACTTTTATTTGACAGGCTGCATTTCTGCCTACTAAGTAGCTGCTAATGCAGATCACTCTGCTATCTCTATGAGCAGTCACGCTGTTGCATACACTTAACATTTGGAATTAACATAGCTGGAATTCGAAATACAGGCAAGATTCTCCAAACTAAAGCTAAATTAGAAAAAAAATAAAAAATTCACGGAGGGGAGAGGAGGACATTTATAACAACTCATCACCTGAGGACGGAAAAAATAGGTTTTTGTAATAAACTGGAACTATTAAAGGTTTTACTTTATGCCTTTCAACCTTAGATGGGGCTTGTACTGCGTTACCCATTAAAAAAAAGTCTAAAAAGTAAAAACATCTATGCGTGACAAACCTTGGCCCCCGTGGCTTGACAAGTTTTTATAAAATACATGAGAAACTGGTGTCAACTCTCGACAATTCTCTGTGGTGCAAGCATTTCACACTTCTTCAAAAGTGATACATCTTAAGAAGTGATACTCCCCTCCCCTTATCCCCTGTAGGTGCTGTTTGTATGGCTCCCGGTCCCTGCTCCTTTTTGTTCCTGTGATTAATTCACAGTAACTTTCCTATTCAGGCAATTGCAAAACAAGAGTCCGTGGAGCCTCAGTTATGAGTCTCAAAACACAGGATAGCCAGATATCTCTAGCCTGTTGCCAACGGGGTGCCTCCATGATGGGGAGAGCACCACACCACCCTGATAAATAACCCCTTAAGTCCCACTCGGTTGCGAGTATTGGAACATAGACAGGGTGGAAGTATTGGAACATAGACAGGGTGGAAGTATTGGAACATAGACAGGGTGGAAGCCTGCCTTTGCAAGCCCTTGTCATGATCGCAATACTCGCACCTTGAGTTAGACATTGACAAAAGGGGCCACCCTGTTGTTTCCCTGTCTATGTTCCAATACTCGCAACCGAGTGGGACTTAAGGGGTTATTTATCAGGGTGGTGTGGTGCTCTCCCCATCATGGAGGCACCCCGTTGGCAACAGGCTAGAGATATCTGGCTATCCTGTGTTTTGAGACTCGTAACTGAGGCTCCACGGACTCTTGTTTTGTATATTTAAATTTTTGGGGGCATCAGTGGAGACTCTTGATTGAGTACTTCATTGGAAATTTTTTCGCTGTTCTCCTTTAGTTCAGTGATTACTGTGTTTTGTTGGTTGATTATTCAGGCAATTGGCAGGACACTGGTTTTACCAGTAATTGGCTGAACAGGGACCAAGGAGGAAGCAGTACTAAGCAGGGATTGAAAGCCACACATATGACTGCTATGGGAATTTGGAAGGGTGAGTATCTTTTTTTTTTTTACAGCACCCCCAGCCATATATACATTTTTTTGTCCTGGACTACCTCTTTAGGACCAGGTCTTATTCAGGTTAGTTATAATTGGAAAGGTTATCAGGTCATTGTCCTGGTATTTTGGTGAAGATTTTGTAGGAGACTTAGAACTCAGCTCAAATCAGCTAACATGCTAAAAGAGTCATTCCATCTTGACAAGTGATGGCTTTCTTTGCTTCTCTGCTTCTTTTTTTCATCTAATCATTGTGACGCAAAGTCAATGAGATATTGGTGTGGTTTCTGGGGACAATACCTAAAATTCTGAACAATCCTATTAAAGTTTGGATGTTTCGGTGCTTGGACTATGGATATTATCCTCATTTGGTCATCAATATAGAAAACTATTGAACTTTTTTAGGTAAGTGAAAAACTCAGAGCAGAGAACTTTTCGTGTTTAGCACTTAGACTGGCCGTTCTCAGCTGTCAGATAAATGCTCACTTGGCTGAGAGCTATTTCCCCCGACTCCCTCATAAATTTACACAACCAGACACTTCTGACCGCTCGTATCTCTCTGGGGGACAAGGTTGGACCATGTAATATTTCAAGATGCTCAGACCTCATTCTCCTATTATTGGAAACTTACAAAAGATTGTTAAACTGCCACCAAATACACTGGAACATTGTTCAATTCCAATGGTATTGAAAAGTTTTGACGACTTTTACCTAATGGGTATGGCCAGTTTTATTTTGCAATAATTGTTCCTATACTGAGCTTTAATTGTCAGGAATGTGCAGTAGCCTAGTGTGAACTGGGCCTGGTGTTTGCTTTTGTGTGCCACACCCGATTGCTTCTCAGCTTCCGGCAATGCAGCAGTTAAGCTGAGAAGCTTCTGGACTTGATTATGCACCTGTGTTGTCTGTGTGATTGACGGATTTCTCTGCTTGTCTGCAACCTGGAAGATGAGAGCAACGGTCCAATAAGGATCCGGACTGGGCTCTTGGTCACCATAAAACAAAGCTGAGGCAGTGTCTCAGCGCTGGCTAATTAGGTTTCATCCCCTGATCCCAGCTCCCTTGTCTATTCCTGTGTTTCCCGTTCCTAATCCCTCTGCCTTGCTCGACTTGTTATCCGACCTCCCGCCTGACCATTTGACTATCCAATTGTTTGCTGATTTTGTACCGCGTTACCCGTTTGGTTTTGACTTGGCTTTTCTGACTACCCTATATTGTGTTTGTCCATCTGTATTGTTCTGTGTTTCACGTACTCAGTATAGGGAACGTGTTCGTGGTTGTCAGCGGCTGCTTAGGGCCGATTGAGGCAACTAGGTAGGGACAGTGGACGGGTTCAGACCTAGGGCTCACAGTCGTGTTTTGTCTCTACCTGTCACGTTCTGACATTAATCTAGTCATTGTATATGTCTGTTTGATCCCATATGTAGAATACACCATCAGCTTTACACTGACATCATGAATCAGAGACATAATAACCCACTTAGGACTAATATACTCCTACATGTACTGTCTGTCGATCCCCCACCACCTTCCCATCTTTTTGTAAAAAAATAAAATAAAAAAATAAGTAGGTAGCCCTAACTGTCTTACGTCTCACATATATCAGAGCTCTTCCTTTTTCCTTTTCCCTGCTGGCACAGGGAAGCAGGTTCTTATGGAGCCGCGTTATAGAGGGGTTGGGGTTTCCTCCCACTGTGGGCGGGCTGGTCCGCCTCCAGTGCTTCGGCCCCGGCAGTGCCCGGGAATAGAATGGCGCCGTACATGGAAATCGGGCCGTGGCACTGGCTTCCTTGCGCCAGTGCCGTTCTATCCATGTGCAAGTCTTAAAGCAAATGTACTAGTGGTACATTCACTTTAAGGCACCCTGACTCCTCAGCATAAAACCCCTTGAAGGCTATTAAGAGGTGGGATTTTTATATTATCTTACAAGAAACAAAAGTCTTGTTAGATTTTAGACTGAAGGCAATAAAAGTTTTCTGTATACCGTACGAACAAACAGATTAAAAATTGAAGCAGCGCGGATCTTTGTGTCTAGCTGAAGATCTGCCTCCCTGGTGTGCTTTGTTCTTAGTCTTATGCCTTCATAATGAGTTAAAAGGTACCCGGAAGACTCTTGATTTGATTCCTTTAATTGCGCCGCATTCTCTCACATACGTTACGTGTTCATTCCATCACTTTGATTTATGGCTGTCTTGCTTTTTGGCAGCCAGGGTGATGACAGGTTGCATCAGATTTCCAAATGAGCTAAGTAAACTTTAGTGTTTCCTATAGCCTTAAATGCATTTCCTTCATTTTTTTTCCCCCCTTACCCTGTTACGGCTCGTAAGAAAACAATTTGCATTCTTATTGTTTTTAAATTGTCTAAATGCGTTTCTCTCAATATGCAGATGGGTGCTGGAGATCACATTTTAGCATTGTCATAATTACCGATACTTTACAAGAACCACATTGACTTTATTGTTAGCGGATCAGGCAGTGGAGTGGGTGGGAGGGGGCGCACTAGAACCCCCATGGGCCCTACGATGAAACAATTCTGAAGGCCCACCCTGCGGCTCTATACAACATATCTCCGGCCCACATCTTCAGATCTCTCTCACTTCCAGGTTCCAGTGAAGTGAATGGGAGATGAAAAGGCTGCTGGTGCACTTGCACACCAACAGCCTTTTCATTGGCTGGAGCGCATCACATGGCTTCTAGCTTGCTCAGCCAATTAGGGCTGAGCAACCTGGAAGCCATGTGATGCGCTCTGCTGCCACCTCTGTCCATGTCAGGAAGTGTCAGAAGCAGGAGAAAATACCCAGAAAACCTTTCCTGCTCTCCAAACTGGAAAGAATACACCACTTCCTGCAGGACGTTCAGCAGCTGTTAAGTACTGGAAGTCTTGTGAATTTTTTATAGAATTTAATTACAAATTTCTAGCACCAGTTGATTAAAAAAAAAAAACCTTTAAAGGGGGTTATCTAGACTTAGAAAAACATGGCTGCTTTTTTTCTTTTTTCTAGATACAGCACCAATCTTTTCTTCAGTTTAAATGCATTATTGCAGGTGAATTCCATAATAATTCCATTGAGGTAAATTTTAATACCACACACAACCTGAGGGCAGGGGTGGCGCTCTTTATGCATGTAAGTAGCTGGGCTTTTTCTAATCTTGGATAACCCCTTCAAGAAGACAATAGGCAATTGTTCAAGAGCAAGACAGATTGTGCATTATATTATATCTATAGTAGTAAGAAGGAAGCATGTGGCGGAGGAGGGGGGGTTTACAGTGTGTAGCAAGTGAAGGTTTAACTATGTATATGAAAAAAAATGATGATTGTGCATTTCTCCCGGCCTCGTTATTCTCTCCAGCTGGCTGCAGGTTCTGATCATTGGCCAATTAGATGCAGGAGACGGGCAGATTAAACAGAGATGGATGACGGCAATATAAGCTCCACAGTGTCTACAGAATACGGATAACGGTGTGCGGGTCATGCCGCGTCCTTACCTGCTCTCATTTACTGATTTCCGCTAATCGGATTCATTATTGGCTCGTCCCTCCTTATTTGATGATAACAATCGAACTTAAAGGGGTATTCCGCTCAGTCATAACTTTCCATATGTTGCTGCCCATGGTGAGACTAACAATTCATTCCATATGTGGTAAGTCCTGGAGGTGTTGTGTCGGAGGATGGGCCGGTCACTTGCTAGGTGGTGAAGTGTGACGCCACTCCGGTGGTGGTTGGCCGAGATACAGCTGGACCTTAGGATGTTTTGTCGTGACGCCAGTGCCGGATAGGCACACAGGTGTGATGCTTTTATTTTAGAAGGCCGGTTGTACCTTTTTCCCATGTGGTCAGTGTCCTGACAGGTTGCTACCGGATCCCTTGGGATAGTGTTGTCACAGATGATGTAGTCACAGGTGGCCAGAGCGGTGTAATGACCCTCCCGGATAGTAGGACCCGCCACCCACAGAAAGGGGAAGTGTCCCAAGGCTGTGGTATATACTGTGTTGGTGAGAAAAGAAGAATCACAGAGACTATTTAACTTAAATAAGCTTGATTTTACTCAAAAGGTACTTGTGTGCAGCAAGTTATACAGCTTCTCTTTGACAGTATAGGTTTCTCTTGAGAAAGCACTTGATAATACTTGTAGACAAATACTCGACAATACAGCAACCAGATCTGTGATAGGAATGTAGTAGAGGGTACAGTCGTGCTGACTGAGTAACAGATTGAGAGTAACAAAGAATCAGAGTAGCAGAGAGGAGGATGTCGTGGGAGTCTCAACCCAAGTAGTACTGTGCTCTGCCGGAATGTTGGAGGATGAGAAGAATACTTAGAAGAAGAAGAAGAAGAAGAAGAACACCTGTGCCCATGTATTGACCTTTGGGTCCTCACACCACCTAATGACCACCAGTGTCAGCTGAACCGTCCTATGAGGGTGACACGAGTGGAATGCTGAGGATTAACTGCTGACAACCGCACTGCGAGATAGAGCAAAGTTGCCAAGGCCTATGAACTCTATCTGGATCAGTTCCTAGCTTACTGCTGTCTGTGAATACTTTCCTGCTCTGTGACTTTCCTAGTCCACAGCTTGGGTTGAGGTTGTCTCTGACTTGTCCTCTCCTGTGAGGGTTTAACATTGCATAGTGTTGTGGAGCTGTGTTAGCTGTGTCTTGTCTTGCTTCCTACCCATGTGGTGTTCTGACTAAGGGTACAAACCCACACACCGTATACACAGCAGATACGCAACAAATACGCAGCAAATACGCAGCAGATTTGTTGGTACAGATTTGATGCTGTGTTCAGTTATTTAGATATAATCTGCTGCGTTTTTGCTGCGTATTTGCTGCGTGTTTGCTGCGTATTTGCTGCGTATCGCAGCAGTAAATACGCTGCTTATACGGTGTGTGGGTTTATACCCTAAGGCTGAACTTCAAGGAAGGGGACCTGGCAGAGGACCAGGGCCCAGAGCTATCGAGCTTGCGTCCTTCCCCTACAATGTCCAACACAAAAGACCTATACACTTCCTACACCCATGTGACTTCCTTTCTCAGTGTATCTAAAGTGCGCTGTGAATGGGTGAAGAGTGTAATAGAAGAAGTAAAGAAAGATATGAAAGGACACGAGAAGAGAAGATTCCTATACGTTCACAGATCCATATGGTACACAAATAAACAATAACTCTTTACATCCATCAGCCATGCAGCATCTAAGCACATATATCTAATATAACGACATCTAGTGGCGAAACTTTATCATTACCTTCATCACCGCCGACTAACAATAAGTACAGGCTTTTACGAAGGGTGTAACCAATAGCAACACCCATGGTATGACACTACACATACTTGTAATTAAGTCTCCTTCCACCAGTTCTGCCAGCTGCCGCTTTCTGCTGAACACACAAAAAACTGTGTGTGAGATTTTCTCTCCTCCTCTTCCCCCCTCCCCTCCGACACTGCTGAAGTAAACAATTTCCTGACTGGCTTTATTTGCAACTTTGTAGCTTCTTTGTAATTTCGGGAGAATTAATCACAGTGAGTTCATCAGCAACTTGATCTCAAATTGACCCTCCCAGCATTACCAAGAAGCTACAATGTTGCAGATAAAGCCTTCCAGGGACTTGTTTACATCAGCCGTCTCAGAAGGGAGGGGGAGACAGAGAAAAAAGCTCACACACAGATTTTTATGTCTTCAGCAGTAAGCAGCAGCTTCGAACTGGGGGAAGGAGACGGAATAGATAATAACAAGTATGGAGGGAATTGTTAGTCTCATCATAGGCAGCAACATATAAAAAGTTATGTTTGAGTGGAATACCCCTTTAAAGAACAAATTCTACAATAGTTTAATACTTATAGCTGTTTAGGCTGAGTACCTGCAGCTCCTGCGGCCCCATGACAATAATTCCTGTTTTGACACGGTAGTGCCCCTAACAGTACACCTGAGCGATGATTACTCCAAGTAACAGCACAGGACCGGCGCAGAGGAGGAAGGTAACACACACATAACTTCCTCCTCAGCGTCTAAGGGACTATAAGCAGGTTAGGTCGGTCCCCTTTAACATCACCATTGAAGCTGAGAGATGGCCCATCCATTGATAATAATTAGAAAGAGCAGGCAGTGCACCGGAGCAAAGATTACTCCAACAGCACAGGACTGGCACCGAGGGGGAAGATAACACATATACCTTCCTCCTCAGCGTCCCATACACTATAGGGGGCTATCAGTAGTTTAGGTTCGACTAACTTGCTGATAGCTCACCTTTTAGGTCTTAGACTTGTCTTGTTTATTTTGGCATCTAACTCATTAGGAGTCTTTCTGGCAACTTCTTTCTGGCTTCTCTAGTTGGGAGCAATACTTCTCCTTCCACACACCCAACTTCACTTCCAGTCCTCACTACAGACATTAAGGGTAGCTTCACACATACCGACTCGCAGCATTAATAACGCTGCAAGTCTGCTAGGTCCTGGCAGATCACTTTCACTACATACACACAGCGGTCTGAACGACCGCTGCGTGTATGTAATCCCGCCGGCTGCTTAACCCCTTCAGCTGCCGCCCGGCTCTCGCTCCGCTCCTGCTCTGTATACATTACCTGTCCTCGCTGCACGGGGTCCCGCCGTACTGCTCTCCCGCCAATGAGTGGCTGCGGCAGAGCAACACACTGATTGGCCGGGCGGGAGAGCAGTACGCCAGGACCCTGTGCAGCGAGAACAGGTAATGTATACAGAGCGGGAGCTGGGCGGCAGCTGAAGGGGTTAAGCGGCCAGCGGAATTACATACACGCAGCGGTCGTTCAGACCGCTGTGTGTATGTAGTGAAAGTGATCTGCCAGGACCTAGCCGACTCGCAGCCTTATTAACGCTGCGAGTCGGTACGTGTGAAGCTACCCTAAAGGGAACCTGTCACCACCCGTTCCGGGGCAGAGCCCGGCTTCATTCATTCTCTATGAGCGTCGGACTCATCTGTGATGCGTGCGCGCCAGGCTTTAGACGGTGATATGTCGGCAATGGGAGCGGGTCCATTAGCGGGACTTCGTGCACGGGATAGGTGTAAGGGTCTCTAGCGGGGGGCCGGTCGGGCTCTGCCCCGGCAGGGAGGGTTGACAGGACCTCTTTTAAGTATATCTGCACTGGTCTTCCTTGCTTCTCTTATTACTGGTCACCATCACAGATCTGACTACCAGCACCCCCCTAATATACATGTGGCTCATGCCACACTAACCCCTACTGGCACCCCCAACCAACGGTCATAGAGCAGTTGATGCACTAGCTCACATCATCATCAATATATATATATATATATATATATATATATATATATATATATATATAGCCAGCTATTGGAAAAAATTACCTGTCGGTGAGGATGGTGATTTGCATCCATTTACTTTGCATTTGCATTATGCAAACAGAGGGCACAGAGTGGGGGCGCAGCCTTAGCACAGGACCGGCATGACCGGATCAGCTGTGGCAGAAGGCATGGGGTTGAAAGATAATGTATGGCGTGAGAGACTAGGAAGGGGTATTAAGGGGTTTAGGATGGGTCAGAAAGGGTAGGACCAGGTTGGTTAGGAAGGAAAGAGTCATTAGGTCACTTACCAGGCGTTGAGCTAACGTGCCTATAAGAAGAGGTGAAGACCACGTGGAGCAAAAGTTTCTTGTGGCAGCATTTGCATGTAATGGTGTCCAGGAGAGTCCAGCGCTCTGTCATTCTCTATGGGTGTTGGACTCATCTCTCAGCGCGCGCGCCGGGCTGCAGCGGCTGAGATCTTCATCACCCGACCACCTCCAGAAGTGGGACCCGGCGGGATGAGGTGAGTATAGGGGGCTCTAACGGGGGGTCAGGAGCCTGTCACCCCGGCACGGGGGTGACAGGTTCCCTTTAAGGCACCTGTGCAGTGTTTACACAAGTGATGAATAGGAAAAATACTGCCCAGGGCCTTGAGGAGGAGGGTGGGGAGGAGGGACGGAGAGGCGGTGCAAGGCTTTGGCACAGACACTCTAGGCGACGCCAATTTGACACAGGGCTTCAAGTTTAAAAGTAGTTTTTTAGGACAATAACTGCATCACATGCCGAATGGACCCCAGGACAGATCTTGGATTAAAAGCAGCTATCCGAAGGTACAAGTGGTTTGGGGGGAGCAGATTGTGGGTACAGAGTCACTTTAAAAGTGTACCTACATATGATGTCATGATGCTTTATCCATGCATCACATAGAAGTGTTACCTACAGCAAAACCTATTCAGGTAATGAAAATGGGGGGCAAGATAAAGAAAAACTAGAGATGCCGATATAAAGCACAGGAAAGACCACATGCTGTATCCTGCGCAGCACCATGTCATATGCCGTGTGCTAACCCTGGCCTACCGCAGGGATGTGATCAGATATATGATTACATAGTAAGCCTTATAGCAGGCGTAGGGAACCTTGGCTTTCCAGCTGTTGCAAAACTACAACTCCTATCATGTCTGGACAGACAAAGCTAAAGCATGATGAGAGTTGTAGTTTTGCAACAGCTGAAGAGCCAAGGTTCCCTACCCCTGTCCTATAGTCTGTACAGGAACCAGTCAGGGTGGGGTTGGGGGCTAGGGGTGAGAATAGCAGAACAGACAAAGCTGAGTATATCTGCAATTGTTACCAGAATTCCTGGATTGTTTCTATTCATCTCTGTATAATGCTTATAGATACAATTGCAATTATTATATTAACCTGTTCTGAATGCTTTGCATCTGTCATTTCCCATTGTTTTACGTCTTCTAATCTGGGATTGATTCTAGCTACTTTAAAAAAAAAAAAAAAAAATCTGCATCATAAAGACGGTGGAAACAATTAAACGACAGTATTAAAGGGGGAGCCTGTTATCATCTATCCCTGTGAGGTTTTCAGTTTTCTGCTATCATGTCACAGACAGAGGACTTAAGGGTATTTCACAGCTAGAAACTGATGTCTTAGCCCCAAGAAGCCAGGAGCTAGAGAGATGTCTTTCGAGATGAGATGAGATGTTTGTTGGGATGCTAGTATAAAAGAATGAAAGAAGCAGAAAATGACAACAAAGCTATATATCTATATCTATCTATATACATATATACAGTTGTGCTCAAAAGTTTACATACACCGGAAGAATTTTTCAAACCAAAAACATCCAAATGACCCTGATCAAAAGTTTACATACCCGTGCTCTTAATACGATGTATTGCTCCCTTTAACATCAATGACAACTTAAGGTCTTTTGTGGTAGTTGTGGATGAGGCTCTTTATTTTCTCAGATGGTAAAGCTGCCCATTCTTGGCAAAAAGCCTCCAGTTCCTGTAAATTCTTGGACTTGTCTTGCATGAACTGTGTGCTTGAGATCTTCCCAATCATATTGAGGTCAGGAGACTGAGATGGCCACTCCAGAACCTTCACTTTGTTCTGCTGTAGCCAGAACCTTCACTTTGTTCTGCTGTAGCCAATGACAGGTCAACTTGCCCCTGTATTTTGAATTGTTGTCATGTTGAAACATCCAAGTACATCCCATGTGCAGCTTATGGGCTTATAATATGCTGCATTCATCTTTTCTTCAATTCTGACCAAGTTTCCTGTACCTTTGTAGCTCACACATCCCCAAAACATCAGTGATCCACCTTCGTGCTTTACAGTAGGAATGGTGTTGCTTTCATCATATGCCTTGTTGACACCTCTCCAAATGCAACGTTTATGGTTGTGGCCATAAGGTTTGATTTTGGTCTCTACACTCCAAATGACCTTGTTCCAGAAGTTGTGAGGCTTGTCTCTGTGCTGTTTGGTGTATTGTAGGTGAGATACTTTGTGGCATTTGCGCAGTAAAGTGCCTCCTTATTGTGCATCTTGAAACAGCCACACCGCTAGTTTTCAGAAAGTCCTGGTTTTCAGCTGATGTTATTTGTGGGTATTTCTTTGCATCCTGAACAATTTTCTTGGCAGCTATGGACAAATTTTTGGTCAATCTTTGTCTACGTCTGTACATGTTATCAGACTAAAATCACCAATGTCATTTGGATGTTTTTTTATTTTCATAATCGATCTGTCCATTGGTTACAGCAGAACAGCAGAATATATATATATATATATATATATAACAATAAGAAGCTATGCTTAAAGGGGTTGTCCGGCGATAAAAAATTATTCACAGAATAACACACATTACAAAGTTATACAACTTTGTAATGTATGTTATGTCTGTGAATGGCCCCCTTCCCCGTGTCCCACCACCCCCACCCGTGTACCACGGCCACGTCATCAGCTGCTCAGCCGCGATTGGCTGAGCACAGTTATGCTCAGCCAATCGCGGCTGAGCTTCGGATGACGCTGCAGAGGGTGGCCGGCACTCGGGAAGATCCGCCGGCCTCCCGAAGAAGACGTCACTGCTGAGGATCGGAGACCGTGGACGACACGAGATGCGGTGAGTATAATGCACCACACTTCTGGGTCTAGCGTGGGTGGGGGGAAACACGGGGAAGGGGGCCATTCACAGACATAACATACATTACAAAGTTGTATAACTTTGTAATGTGTGTTATTCTGTGAATAATTTTTTATCGCCGGACAACCCCTTTAACTCTCTGCACTTCACCAGTGTCCCTGAGAGATGAACCCGCCTTCACTTCCATGAAGGACTTGTCTCTTGGGGAGAACAGATGCTCAGCCAATCACTGACGCTGTTAAGAACTGCTTAAAGAGACTCTGTAGGTTTCTACTGTCCTACTGTATCTCAGGGTAGCATAAACTAGTGACAGAGAAGCTGAACAGAATAATGTATCACTTACATTGTTCTGTGCAGCTGATCCAGAGATCTCCTTATGAATAACATGGACAATAAGTAGTCCTCTCCATTATGTGCATGAGTTCAGTAGTCCTCAATATTCATGAGAAGCAGAAAACTCCACCCACCAGCTGCTGATTGGCAGTTATCTATCCATGCTGTGTATAGGCAGTCAACTGTCAATCAGTAGCTGGAGGGAGGGGTGTTGTAATCCTATTCTCCTGCATATTAGGAGAACGGCTGAACAGAAAGATGTAAGTAATACACCGATCTGTTACGCATTTCTCCCCCCGAACCACCCAGGACACTGCAACTAGGATGTTACTATTACCTGTACCACCACCTATCATCTGCGTGGCCCTTCATAACTGCAGCCAGCCTGAGGGACCATGGGACGTGCCCATCTGCCACCTAATACGTCTCCATTACTGTGAAAGAGTGCCGGCGCACCACAAGGCTCAGCCTGCTGTAGACACTACTTCCACCAGCTCCGACCCCCTTAACTAATTCCAAGAGCCTCCGGGAATCTCCAGGAGAGTTATTATATACCACTACAAGGTTATTTTTTTATGGTAAAGGACTATTTTTGTTGCTGGATTATCAGGATTTCTGGTGCCAGGTTAAAGGAATTTTATCGCTTTGTGTTTTCTGCTTTAATCTTTATCATTTATTTTCCTGTTTCTTGCTTATCTGCCCGGTTAAAGTAGCGTTTTCATTATTTAGGAATCCAGCAGCGGCTGTATCTACAATTTTTGGCGTTTTTGTTACTTTTTTTTTTTTTGTGGGCACGCCGCGTGCATTTTTAGACTGTGTGCTCCTGCGTAGCTCGATATATGCATTAAATTATTTCCTGGGCAAGATTCCATCTCACATCGTGCCTATGCCTGTAACATTGGACGTGTCCTTTGAGTTATCTGAATATTCTGAAAAATTATGGAATAAGCAAAAAATGTAACGGATCGCCACCATCATTATCCGCGACTAGATGGTTTGCACCTTGCTTACGCCCTTCATTTATTTTGTTTCTCACAGGTTAACCCCTTCACTTTCTAACATAATTGCAATTACTAATAACATTTACTAATAGCCCCCCAAAATCTTGCGGCTATGAAAAATGTGTTGCTATTCCATACATTGCCGGAGCGCACACTGACCCCCAGGCAAGAGGGTAAGGATGAGATGTAGACGGTGGATGGAGACAGAAGTGCTCGCTGTTACATGAATAATCAGTGATTGGAGCAGGTGCATGTAATTCTGCATTTGTCCTGTAGTGGTCACTGCAGGGAAAAGTTTGTCTGGCTTTACTTTCTGCCACTACATTGAGAGTTTTAGGAACCAAGCAGTGATGATCAGCTGATCGCAGTCATAGATCCCAAAGAAAAGCGGTTACCTGAGTACATATAGCCCCTTTAAAGGGAATGTATGGCCTAATGATTATTAGATCTTTTTCTTCAAATATGTTTCTATTTTCTGATTGTCATTTTTTATTTATTTTTTGTTCATTGTTATGGGAGCCGCCATCTTGCCTGAATTTTTTTTTTTTTACAGCATTTAGGAAAAGGCTTTACAGCAAGCAACATGGACTATAGGAAACATTAGACAAGACATGTCCTACTCAAATGAATGGGAAAGTCTTGTGGAGGGTTGTGAGCAGCAGTTTTAGTTTATACCTCTGTTATCTGTATACTGTTGGCACCCATCTCTGTAATTCTGTATGGGATGATAAGGAGGGCAAGTGATCTGTACAGAACAGGAAGTCTCAGCTGAAAACTACAAGATTTAAGGGTTATTGTGTAACCTGGAGTACGACGACAAACCGTGGGAACCATTTTGATGATCCCATCAAGACATGTTCTGGGATTTGCCTGTTTCAGTGTGAAATCAACTTTAATTTCGACAAAGACTCAGGGTGTCAGTAAGGAGGGGCCCAGAGCATCTGTGTCCTAGGCCTGCAGCGCCTCTCCCCGCCTTTCTTCCTTTTTGGCACGCCCCTAAGATGGATCTTCAGCACCCTAAAAATAAAGATCCAACCCATGAGCATGAAGGGGAGAGAGGCACTGCAGGCCTAGGGCACGGATACCCTAGGCCCCGCCTCATTGACACCCTGCCTCACCGTGCCACTACTATCAAAGTTTATTTTACAATGAATACCAGAAGGGGAAAAACAAACACCAAATATTTTTTTTAAATTATGATTAACCTAAAAACTTGAATAAAGGCAATGGGTCAATTTCTGCTCCTTATAAAAATGTGTGATTCATACTTTTAAATAGTTTTTTATTAGATTCTTTAGAAAGAATATACTTTTCTATTCATAGCTAATAGGTTGTTTTTTTTTCACTCTCTTTCAGTAGAAGTTGCCTTTGTTGTTGTGACTGTGTATACAGCGTGAGTGCTCTCGGCTGCTTGGCTTGTTCTTTTTTATGGCATTGGATAGGAGACCTCTGTCTAGCGTCTCTATGTCTCTTCACAATGTATTGATACATGCAGGATGAACTTTCCCTGACTGACAAATTGTTCTGGAAAGTCTTTCATACAGAGTGTTTATTTTTCTCCAGGATACGGCGAAAGAGTACTTAGTATTTTCAAAATTTTCATAATACATTGTATTATTTTTTTTTTACATAATAAAGTAATGTTATCCTTATTTTCACTAAAAGTTAATAATTTATATGATTGTACTGCGGTACATGAAAATGCACATTTTATCAATGTAATGTACCATTAAGACAAACAACTATAACACTGCTCCTATATACAAGAATATAAATACTATAATACTGCTCCTATATACAGGAATATAACTACTATAATACTGCTCCTATATACAAGAATATAACTACTATAATACTGCTCCTATATACAATAATATAACTACTATAATACTGCCCCCTATATACAGGAATATAACTACTATAATACTGCTCCTATATACAATAATATAAATACTATAATACTGCTCCTATATACAGGAATATAACTACTATAATACTGCCCCCTATATACAGGAATATAACTACTATAATACTGCTCCTATATACAAGAATATAAATACTATAATACTGCCCCCTATATACAAGAATATAAATACTATAATACTGCTCCCTATATACAGGAATATAACTACTATAATACTGCCCCCTATATACAGGAATATAACAACTATAATACTGCCCCCTATATACAGGAATATAACTACTATAATACTGCCCCCTATATACAATAATATAACTACTATAATACTGCCCCCTATATACAAGAATATAACTACTATAATACTGCCTCCTATATACAAGAATAAAACTACTCAACGCGCGTTGAGCACCCTGTTCCATCCCCTCGCCGCTATGTGTAAGTTCACACAATAAAGATTTGCCTGATTGCATCGGATCCAGTGAGTGCGGAACCTGTTTTCTCTTACCTCATCATTGACTGTTTGCTAGCTTCTGCTCCGTGCACCCCGGGAGTACGGCATCTTTATATGGTTGTAGTCTCCTACACGGCAATATATCCACCTCCATGTACTAGGGCATACTATACACCGCTGTGCTGGTTACCTGTTTTCTCTTTGTGGCAATAACTACTATAATACTACTCCTATATACAGGAATATAACTACTATAATACTACTCCTATATAAAAGAATATAAATACTATAATACTGCCCCTATATACAAGAATATAACTACTATAATACTGCTCCTATATACAAGAATATAACTACTATAAAACTGCCCCTATATACAAGAATATAACTACTATAATACTGCTCCTATATACAGGAATATAACTACTATAATACTGCCTCCTATATACAAGAATATAACTACTATAATACTGCTTCTATATACAAGAATATTACTGCTATAATACTGCTCCTATATACAAGAATATAACTACTATAATACTGCTTCTATATACAAGAATATAACTACTATAATACTGCTCCTATATACAGGAATATAACTGCTATAATACTGCTCCTATATACAAGAATATAACTACTATAATACTGCTTCTATATACAAGAATATAACTACTATAATACTGCTCCTATATACAAGAATATAGCTACTATAATACTGCTCTTATATACAAGAATATAACTACTATAATACTGCTCCTATATACAAGAATATAACTACTATAATACTGCCCCCTATATACAGGAATATAACTACTATAATACTGCTCCTATATACAAGAATATAACTACTATAATACTGCCCCCTACTGTATATACAAGAATATAGCTACTATAATACTGCTCTGATATACAAGAATATAACTCCTGCGGTCCGCTTCTCCCCGAGTCCCGCACGTTCTAGCTTCAGAGCGGCCTGTCAACTGACAGGCCGCTCTGAAGCTAGAACGTGCGGGATCGGGGAGAAGTGGACCGTAGGAGCAGCCCTAGAGTGTCCATAGGTAATGTATATCGTCAGTCGCCGGCCCCGCACTGCTATTACACGTAGTGGTGCGCGTTTGGCGCCCGACAATTATAGGTTCTAACCTTTATCAATGATCAGCCAATGATCTTTGTCATCGGCTGATCGTTGTATTTATTACACGGAGCGATAATCGGCCGAATCGGCCTATTATCGATTCATATAATAGTGCCCTTAGAGATTGAATCGTCTGTTTTTTCTAAGTAGAAGCACCTCCAATACACATACAGGTGTTATACTCTCCTTCGTCCCAGCGGGGTCTACTATCAGCATAGTGGTGCAGGCTTTGTCTTACCTGTGCATTATAGTAGTTATATTCTTGTATATAGGGGGCAGTATTATGGTAGTTATATGCACAAGCCAAAAATAAGTAGTTATATTCTTGTATATAGGAGGCAGTATTATAGTAGTTATATTCTTGTATATAGGGGGCAGTATTATAGTAGTTATATTCTTGTATATAGGAGGCAGTATTATAGTAGTTATATTCATGTATATAGTAGGCAGTATTATAGTAGTTATATTCTTGTATATAGGGGGCAGTATTATAGTAGTTATATTCTTGTATATAGGAGGCAGTATTATAGTAGTTATATTCTTGTATATAGGGGGCAGTATTATAGTAGTTATATTCTTATATATAGGAGCAGTATTATAGTAGTTATATTCTTGTATATAGGAGGCAGTATTATAGTAGTTATATTCTTGTATATAGGGGGCAGTATTATAGTAGTTATATTCTTATATATAGGAGCAGTATTATAGTAGTTATATTCTTGTACATAGGAGCAGTATTATAGTAATTCTTGTATATACGAGCAGTATGATAGTAGTTATATTCTCGTACATAGGAGCAGTATTATAGTATTTATATTTTTGTCAATAAAGACACTGCTTTTTGTTGTCCTCAATATAATTGTTTTGTATATTTCACTATTCATGCTGTAACTGTGTAAATTATATAAACACTAACAGGGGAGCTCTACGTCCCAACCAGAGCTCAAACAGAATCTACATTATCTCTGGGAAAACAAGAACAAAGCAGAGATACAGCTGCTTGTTTCTTTGTGCAGGAGCGGTTTATTGGTGGCACAAAGAATCATACAAGTAATTCTATGAATCGAGAACACAGGAGTAATTTAGAATTGATTATACTGTTCTATAACAGGGCTGTGAAGCAATTTTCAGCTGCACTTTACATCCTGCTGTGTCTTGCAACAACTTGATGCTCACAAAATGCACTTTCATTTTGGGGCTTTTATTGAATTCTGTTCTTTTAAATGGTAGTGAAGCCACCGAAATAAGCAACAAAGCGCATACATAAGCAGTGACACCTCTAAAGTCACATCCAAAGCGTCGCCTAGAAACTCTAAAATAAACCCTCATTTTAGGCTATTACTATGTGAGTCCCTTCTTCCCCGTTAACAAATGCATTGGTGCTGCCATTAGGTTTGTCATCTAGTTGTCCCATCTCTTTTGGAGTCCCTCATAGTGTTGAGAGAGCATCGTGGGGGGGGGGGGGGGGGGGAGGCTTGATCGTACTTGATGCTTCCCTGAACACCTGGTGCTCGAGTAAAAGTGGCCATACACCTTCAATAACTGATAGCCAAATGATCTTTCGGCCATCAGTTACATCTCCTGCCCAGTAGAGTAACCCATTGAATTTTTTCTTTCAAATTTTTGAATATGTCATCCCCAAGGGATGTTCAAACAACATACACAAAAATTTGAACAAAAAATGCTGCAGGTTTCTGCAAGACACATTAGAACTCCGTCAGTATGCCCTTCAATGGATGAAGGATGTCGAGCTGAGGACACCTGGTTTAATACTCAAGTTTCCTATTGATATTAAGTTGAGTTGATCATTCAGCCGTTAGTTACATCTCCCGCCCGCTGCAGTAACCCATTGCATTTTTTTATTCTAATTTTTGAATATGTTGTCCCTTGAAGGGATGTTTAAACAAAATGTACAAAAAATTAGAACGAAAATGCCATAGGTTTCTGCAAGACACATTAAAACTCCGGCACCCGCATCAGAGCTCCACGGAGGAAAGATGATCCGGCCGGTACTTTAGCGGCCGTGATTATCCAGGCTGAGACCAGCCGTTCCGTGACCTGGCCGGAGTCATGGAACGGCCGGTCTCATACGTAGTGTGGACATAGCCTTAATGTACAAAAATTAGCGCAAAAAAAATAATTTTTTTTTTTACAAGACACATTTGAACTCTGGCGGTATGTCCTTCAATGGAGCAGAGCAGAGGACAACTGGTTTAATGCTCAAGCTTCCTATTGATTTCAATGGGAGTCGTTACTAAAATGCTCGAGTGCTCGTTAATCGAGTTGAGCATTAAAAAATGCTCAACTCGATTAACGAGCACTCAAGCATTTCAGTGCTCGCTCAACACCAGGCCCTCATTATACAAGCCGTATTTGTAAATGTTAGAGATTAATTCCAATTTGTACTTTTGCATAATTACACGCGATAACGTTATCCAGACTCCGGTAACATACGGTAACCCGCATAGTTTGTCTTCCCATTCCTCAATATGATGGGATCTCTACAATGGCCTGTTTTCAAATATCTCATTATTGAGGACAATAATTAACATGATAAGTAAATATCGTCTAATTTTGTAATTAGATGCTTGAATGCGGAGACACCATCTGCACATAGAGCCTACAGCACCGCGGCTTTTATTTTTTTCTGCTGTTTTAATAGGAAATAAAGTTTGATAGCGGTTATGAAATGCTGTGCCGTTACAAAAGGACAAGAGGAAATCTGGATAATTTCACGACAGACCTTTCGTAGATGACTAGATACAGAGGCAGTAGAGTATCACCTGGCAAACTTGTTAAAGGAGAAGTCCGGCCACAGGAATTTTTTTTTTATACGGCAGTGCACGGTGGGAACATAACAAATGATACTAACTCACCTCTCACAGTGCCTTGAGATACCCCATGGGTTCTGGGATATCCAGCAGAGCCGACATCACGACCTGGCTGACGGACTGGCCGTTCAGCCAGTCAGTGACTTGGGTGGAACACCGCTGCAGTCACTGATTGTCTGAGCATGCAGTCCATCAGCCTGGATGGACATCTCCCCCCGAGTCGTTACCTCATCACAACTCAGGGGGAAAATGCCCTCCAGTCAAGTGAAGCATCGCAGGCACGGTTTCAGGTAAGCAATCCTTGTTATTTTCTCCCCTTGCCGGCTGTCAGAATTTTGCTACGTCCAAACCTCTCATTCAGAAGGGTATTCCACTTAAAGATAACTTTGCTTCTGCCCATGGTGAGACTAACAATTCCTTCTCGGTCTCCTTCCCCCAGTTCTGAGCTTCTGCTTTCTGCTGAAGACACAAAAAAACTGTGGGGGAAATTTATCAAACATGGTGTAAAGTAAAACTGGCTCAACTGCCCCTAGCAGCCAATCAGATTCCAGTTTTCATTCCTCACAGACTCTTTGTAAAATGAAAGGTGGAATCTGATTGGTTGTTAGGGGCAATTGAGCCAGTTTCACTTTACACCATGTTTGATAAATCTCCTCTTGTGTGTGAGCGGTTCTCTCCATCTCCCCCTCCTCCCCCTCCCTTCTGAGACAGCTGATGTAAACAAGTCCCTGGCCGGCTGTATCTGCAATTTTGTATTCTTTTGTAATGCTTGGAGGTTTAATCCGAGGTCAAGTTGCTGATACACTCACTGTGATTATCCCTCACTGCATTACAAAGTAACTACAAAGTTGCAGATACAGCCGACTAGAGACTTGTTTACGTCAGCTGTCTCAGAAGAGAGGGGGAAAGCGGGGGAGATGGAGAGAGAAGCTCATGCACAGTTTTCTTCATTCCAGAAAGTCATCTTTTTTCCTTTTGAAAGATGACTAATATGCATAATAAATATAACTGCTTAGGGCAGTAACATGCTACCAGGTACTGGTTTGATGTTTTATTTTAAATCAATTTAATGGTATTTTTGACACTTTGTACCATAGGTGGCATTGTAAAGAGAAGAAGGCTGTGTCATGTGACCCAGGGGAAGGGCCCCCACAAATCTGTCCAAGATATAGATATTTGTGCTTGAACCATGCAGTGTGCTGCTTTGTTAGAATGGAGAGATATGCTATGTTTAAGGGCATTGCATCAATGCATTGCATATCATCACTTACTGTAGAACAGCAGAGACCCCTTTCAAAATGACAGGAGTTCCTGCTCCTTTACATGTGAGGTACAGTAAAAATATCCTCTCCCGGTTTGCTGCTGCCAGAATTCAATGCCTAAGTAATCACTTAATGGTCACTAAAGTGTTACATAGGAAAATCCTGGACAGACCACAGCCGGGAGTGGAGAGGGCCTGAGTATTTTTACACTTCACACATTAGGGGCTGAGTGGGTAAGGGTACAGTGTATACCTGGCCACTAAATAACCACTTAACCAGAAATAAATCCCCCAAAAATTCCTGTTGTTGTTGTTGTTGTTGTAATGTTGATATTGAATTGATCCTATGGGTGTCATTGAAGTTTTCGGGCTCCATTGCAAAATATTTAACAGAACAATATTCCCTTAGCGATAAGTATAAGGGATAGGTTGGCTACAGTCCTTCAAGTACCAGACCCAGGTATAACAGCCACAGTACCTATGTACCCCCTGCACCTATAACCCTAACACCCTCCAAGAGATTATCACATATCTAAATGAAGCATTGACTATGGCTGCTACCTTGATGGTGACACCCATATTTCACACCCAGCTGGCATAGTGTGGCTACACACCCTGGGCACAGAAGTGAGATGGGTCTCCCTATAATGGCGGCAGCTGTTGCTCACATCATCCAGGTTTTCAGGTAGCGCAGAATACAGTAAAATATTTCCACAACAAGGTAAATGGAGATCATATGTCAGTAGTTAGTGCCAGCTGGCGTTCTAGCGGTACACCTTCCAGCAGAGATTTTGGCAGTCGACATACGCCGGGGTAACAGAGGTGCACACCATCATTTTAATTACCAGCCAGCAGACAAAAATCCCTAATCGATATACACAGCAGTCACACAATTACAGCCGGGGAGCAGCGATGGCGTTCACAATACATCAAACACAATGTCCAGCAGGAGGGATCCACAGCCAGGCTGGCGGGATTTGGGGATGTGCTTAATCTTTGGACCCTTTTATGTTAACCTCGCCGCTTCTTTCCTTTACCTTTGCCAATGGAAATTATTAAAGGCATGCTTTACAATGTGTATGTGAATCTGCAAGAATATGTTTGGATTAAAAAAATAAAATAGTATATCATTACATTTAACCTGCACAGAGAATATAACAGAAAATATAATTCACCCTTGTTCAAACCACCTTTCTCCAGCCCATGTATTATGCTCTGGCTTATGCTGGCAGCTGTGGCCTTAGCTGGTGGCTGAGACACATCCTGGCGGCTGTGGCTTATGCTGGCGGCTGTGGCTTATGCTGGCGGCTGTGGCCTATGCTGGCAGCTGTGGCCTTAGCTGGTGGCTGAGACACATCCTGGCGGCTGTGGCTTATGCTGGCGACTGAGGCTCATCCTGGCGGTTGTGGCTTATGCTGGGGGCCAGGTTCAGTTGCTGGGCAACCAGACACCTCTGTTGTTCCAGCGATGTCTCCTGTTATGGCCCTGCTGGATCAAACAGAGTTGGGTTGTAAACTGGATCCTGAAGATACAACATTGCTGGCTGATTGAGATACATGCTACTCTGGCTCCTGTCCGTGTACATTGCTATTGGATTTGACTTTAGCACCTGATCCAAGGCTTTTTTTTTTCTTTTTATGCCCCTGTCTTACCCTTTGGATTATTTGCTTGGTATCTGTTCTTACACTCCTGGTTTCTACATCTAGCTATCTCTTGGCTATTCACTTGAATATACTGTGTTCTCATGTGTCAGCTACAGACTTCTATTCTTTTATGGTTGTAGACCAGTACTTTAAAGGGAACCTGTCTTAAATGAGGGCAGCATAAACTGATGACAGAAATGCTGAACAGATCGGTGTATTACTTACATCATTCTGTTTAGCCGTTCTCCTAATATGCAGGAGAATAGGATTCTTGCCTCACCCCTCGTCTTGTCCTCCTGATGCTGATTGACAGTTGGTGCCTATACACAGCATGGATAGATAACTGCCAATAAGCAGCTGGTGGCTGGAGATTTCTGCTTCTCATAAATATCCAGGACTACTGAGCTTATGCACAAAATGGAGAGGACTACTTAGTGTCCATGTTATTCAGGAGGATATCTCTGGATCAGCTGCACAGAACAATGTAAGTGATACATCATTCTGTTTAACTTCTCTGTCACTAGTTTTTGCTACCCTGAGAAAGGACGGCATAATCCTGCTGACAGAGTCTCTTTAAAGTGGGCCTCAATGGCCTTAGGCCTGTTCCTCACCACACCACTGTTCCATTAGCAGTACCATGGCGTGCGCCTCTTAGTGAATCCTGCCAGGAAAGGGTGGGGCCTAACATAAGTACGCCGGTCTTTATAAATCCCCCCTTCAGGACCAGTCAAAACCCTTAACATACCTCTATGAAATGTCAAAATTGTTTTGAAAAGATAGGTACACCATACACATTCACATCACCGTCATGGTTTCACTTATAACGGGGTTCTTTCGGTTCCATTGTAGTGTCTGTCACTTCGACAAGAATTATTTTGCATTCTACACTGTTTCACCCCATCCAATTGGATGACACATTGGGGGATATCAAACTGGTGTATAGTAGAATTGTCTTAGCTAGACACAATTATAGGTGTATGGGCACTTTAATTTTATTATACAACAGTCCCCTGCTGTAAGATATAGCCTTGAAATAGTCCCATACTATGTACAGAATGAATGAGACTGAAAGTACACCATGCACTCCAGCTCCGCAGGCTCAGGATCTTATGGCCCCAGGTATATACAGACTTTCCTAATGCTGAGTTCTAACCTTGTGCAGATTGTAACAATGGCTGAGCGATGATATAACAGCCTCTGTAGATAAAGCCTTTTCTTCTCGCTGCTATTGAAAGGTGTTGATGAATACATCTTTCACATACCTCCATAAAGTACAACCATTTACAATGTCAGAATATAGGGAAGGCATCAACATTGTTTTCTCATCTCACTATTCTCTTATAAAACATCTGTTTCTATCAGACAGGTGGTGTCTAATAAATCCACAGGGATATATTGTGTTCCCATGTGTTAACTACTGACTTCTATTCTCCTACGGGTGTGGACTGGTCTTTGCCAAACTGTGAGGTGGACCCCAAAGTTCCTGATGAGGAAGCATATGTGTCTCAAGGGTCTCATGTTCGGTAGGACAATCTTACTGTCCCAGAGTATAAAGTTTATACTGCATGGTCAGCGCCCAGTCTGCATGTAAATACTTCTTGTATAATAGATGTTGACCACGAGGGTAAAGCCCCTGGATACCGGGGTATTTACAAGAGAAAAGATCAAAATTCCTTCAGCTCTTATTAAAATTCATATATTTTATTGTAGTAAATCCTTAAAATGACCAGAGTTTTTGGCCATTGACTTCATCACAATTTTCTGTGCAGATTGACACAAACAGGAAGTTATAGGTACCTGTCAGGATCAGCGGACATGAGACCACTGTGTCATGTGCCCGTCTATCCCTAAGGGTTTTGTCTAAGCGTATCCTCTGTTCTTCACGAGATACTCCTGATGGTGGAGATAGACTTTCTCAGAGGATATGCTAGGTCGCTACATCTTGAGAATGACGGTTGTAAGAAACAGCATACAAGCACATATTATTAATAAAAGATAACAACATTAACTTGACATTATATGACTGGAACTAGAGATGATGGAGTGGATGATGGTGCAAATGAATGATAATGATGGCAGTCAGGAATGAAGTAGAAGCTGACAGAACAGAAACAAACACAAGGACTTCTGGCGTACTCGACTCTACCCGTTGTTCCATAGCAATGAATAGGGGCCATACCCGTGGCTCTATTCATAACAGAGCTGGTGGGGCCCGATACAGAGATTGGAGGGGATACAGAGATTGGACCCCCACAATCTCCTACTTTTCCCCTATCTATAGGTGTAAAGTGAATTTTTTCAGTAATAACTCCTTAACTCTCCCTAATCTTTTCCTACATCTTCCCCTAAAGAGACAACGTTATCCTCTTTGCTCATACAGGATTCCTGTGTTCGTCTTAAACAATAAACTATCCATAGCAGAAGCAACAAACGGGTTCTTGAACCCAAATAAACGAAACTGAGTACAATCTAAGGCTATGTGCACACTTAGCATGGAATCGGCCGTGGTGACAGAAGGTCCGGTCTCAGAAAAGATCATCCCGGCCAGTACTGCAGTACCGGCCGGATGATCTTTAGCGCCACTGAGTTCTGATGCGGGCGCATCCGTGTGTGCCCGCATCAGAACTCTGCACTGCACACAATGGAGCACTGCACAATGCAACTGTGTGCACTGACAGGGTTTTCTGCGGCCGCTATTCAATGAATAGTGGCCGCAGAAAACTGACATGTCAGTTGTTTTCGGCGCCACTAGGGATACTATGTATACGCTTCGGCCGGGATACCATAGACGGCAAGGTAACACATTTTTACGTATTAATCACAGCCATTGTTGCTGATTGCCATACTTTTACGAAAATATACGTTGTGTGAACATGGCCTAAAACTGTGAAATTTGCAGCCAAACAAATTAAGCAAATATACAGCAACATTCAAATTCAAATAACAAACATAGGGATCAAAAACAAAGACAAGGATATATTAACAAGGAGAAGATAATAAAGCAAGATACACATGCTATAATCCGCACAGGGTGCAAGGGTCATGGTTTGTTTAAAGAGGTAACAAATGGGGCTCCACCAAAACTATCCAGGCTGAAGTAGTCCAGATTGCCTGATTCATAGACAGAATAGCAGAAAGATTCCTGCCGTTTGTTGTTTTTTTTTTTTTTTTTTTTAAATATGTGTGTTAGACAAGGAGCCATATGTATGTAATTTAGAAGTAAGAGTATCAACCAAACTTTAATATTTATGTGTTATGTACTTGGAGAGTTACTGCTGTTGGTTTTTCGCTGCGTGCCGGGGACCGTGCGGGGAGCCTGGAAATCTTTGCATTACTTGCACATATTGAAGACATCTCCCACAACACTGCAGAAGCTCAGAGATCGTATTCAGCATTACTCAGCATTAAATAAGGAAACCCCGAGGCAACGCGCACTATCTTCAGATTTAACTGTTCAGAAAAAAACAATGTAAAGCGTATGTTAGGGATGAGGGGAGAACATTGCACAGTCATTCATCTTCACTTACACCAAAGGTTTCCAGAAACATGATTATAATTGAAGATACATTTTTAAAGTGTTGAATTTTTTTATTTATTTATTTTTTTTGCTTTAAAGGGGAACTATCAGCAGGTTACACAAATGTAACAGTTAGTAGTTTGCTCCACGGTCCAGTAAGACTGTTAGGAGCACCCGTTAGGAGAACTGCCCGCCCCCATAGACACCGATCTAGCCCGACCCAGCCGGCCCGCTCAATTGATTATAATTAGTAAGGGGTGGACCGGCCGGGGGCAGATCAGTACTATGGGGATGGGCAGTGCTTCTAACAGGTGCCCCAGTGCTCCTCACAGTCCTACCGGACTGCACCGAGGAGGAAGGTAAGAGACACACCTTCATCCTCTGTGTCACCTGTACAATAGGGACATATCAGCAGGTTAGATTTGTCTAACCTGCTGATAGTTTCCCTTTAAAAGGGCTCTATCACAAAGCAAAGCTAGTAAAATAAGATGTGTACCACATACTTATATCTAATAGAAAGATATTATTTAAAAATACATAAATAAATAAAAAATAATAATAACAATAACAACATACCGTAGGGGGCCAGGAAGCCATCTTTACATTGTATTGTATTGGTCGGCGTCCGGGTGCTGAGACCTTCACCAATCATTAGAATGAAGGGGCAGACACACGCAGTAGCTTCATCTCCATCTCACTGCTAATGTAGCTGCTGACGGAATTATAATGGAGCCCTGTGTAACTTTCGATAATCGTTGTACTGAATGTTCCATAGGGCTTTACCATAATTCTATCAACTGCTACTTGAAGGGTTACACAGGATGTACAATCAGGTACACTCTGTTTAAAAATGACACATGAATCAAATGGCGCCAGCAACGGGAAGCCGATGCCGCGGTCCTTTTTTTAACTGCGGCCTGGTTCCAGCGTATGGTGCCATTCTATTCATGGTTACTGGGCCAGGTTGAAGCACAGGAGGCGGGATGGCCCGCCCAAAGTGGGAGGAAACCCCGCCCCTCCATGAGGCGGTTCCATTAGAATCAATGGAGCTACGTCATGGAGGGGAGGGGGTTTCCTCCCACTGGGTCTTTTACCTTGGTTAGCACAGGCGTGAGGTGTGGAATGTAGGTGCAGGTGCGGCGGCAGAGAGTCCCACTTTTAACAATTTGTAAACTTTACTTGAAAAAGGAATCTAAGTTACAAACAGTGCTCAGGTACTTAGTGCAAAACATAATCAATACTATAGTCCAACAGGTAGAGAGGTGAGTTAACATTAGGTTGAAGCACAGGAGGCGGGATGGCCCTCCCAAAGTGGGAGGAAACCCCCGCCCCTCCATGAGGCGGTTACATTAGAATCAATGGAGCTACGTCATGGAGGGGAGGGGGTTTCCTCCCACTGGGTCTTTTAATAGTGTCACATTTCGCTGTAAAAGGCCTTTTATACAGGAAGATTATTGTGCAAAAAATCATTAAATCGTTCAAATATAAGCGATGATCTTCTGGTGTAAACACGGCATGCATCAAATTCCGAATGAAAATTCTGCCGTATGTCTGTTGAGCTGACCTTAAAATCATTGTTAATCATGCTGAGCCTTTAGAGTGTAAACATTAATCACTCGCAGTATATACAAATGCAATTACAATAATAATTACTATCGCATTAACAACTTTTCATAGTAATTTTTCTCTTAATCTAAATGCCTATCGCTTGAATAAGAAAATCGTTTTTCACCAAATGAGCACTTAAGCAATTTATATGTGCATGTAAAAGGACTCTAATTCCCTAGAGATCACTTTACGACAGCCTCCTCCTTATCATCACAGTAAGAGCGGGAAGCTTAATGTTACGCTCAGAGGTCCGACTGAAAACTGCAATATTTTAGGATTATTTTATGATTAGAATAGTAAAAAAAAAAAATTCTTGTAAAATAAAAATTGGATCTAAATAATATATAATTTTCTGATGATCTATTCCCTTTCATTTCAATTAGTTGAAACCTGCTACTGCTAAAACCTCACCAGATACTCAAGTTTGTTATGAAAAAGATGCTCCATAAAAGATTTCGACAAGAACTCTAAGCTATAATGCCGTGGTCCAAGTTACTGGAACTGATGTTGGGCTTGCTGGTGGGTCTGGTATTTTGGGGTCTACTTGTCACGGTGGCCAGGAGCGGTAAAACCCACCTGGCAACCGGACCTTGGTTAGAACAGGTGTGAGGTGTGGAATGTAGGTGCGGAGGCAGAGAGTCCCACTTTCAACAATTTGTAAACTTTCTTGAAAAAAGAAATCTAAGTGCAAATAGTTACAAACAGTGCTCTGTGCAAAAAAGAATCAATACTATAGTCAAACAGGTAGATAGGTGAGTTGATATTAGAAATGATAACAAAAGATAGGGACCGGACAGGAGGGCCCTTGCCTAGTGTACTATGTACTCTGCCGGGATGTGGTGAAGTGTTTGGACTATCCTCGTACTAAAGTATGGATGAGTCTAGTTATCTCACCTAACCATCTGCCCCTCATTGTCGGGTTTCCATCCTAATGGGGTAGTACGAGTCCCAGGTCTCTGCTCCACCAACTCTGTCCTTCCTACAATGCTGAGTGTCTTGTCAGTAGAGAGCGGCTTGCTGGCACTGTGCTCTACTGCAGGTCCGGTCTAGAGTTTTTCCGTCCCTTTTCTAAGGTGGTCGACTTTCCTATGTTATCTAGTCTGTCCTCAGCATAGGGAAGGGTGAAGATTCCCTTGTCTCCGGTTTCCCTAGGGTCTGGTCTAGCAAGCCATAGTGGTTGGGTAGCTAGCTTAGGGAAAACAGGTCTGCTCTCTTCTCCTTCTCAAACTAGAACTTGGGGAAGAAATAACACGTCTTGCCTGGCCTGTAGCTAGGCACTAACTAACTAGAGTTACTGTAAAAGGGAAGTGCGTGTATAGCTGAAACTAGGGTTATCTGCAACTGTGCTGTAAAAGTGTGACATCTAGTGGTTGGAGTAAGGTACAGCGGCCTCCTGTCCCAGCCTGTGACATTAGAGTGATACAGTTTTACCAAGGTGTAAAAAGATGAAGGAAATTATGTAGTGGGATACTACAATAATCTGATAAAATCTTGAAAAATACTGTTGAATTATTTTTGGAAAAAGCCAATTTTAGGCTCTGGGGCTCCGGCAAATGACATCTATTATCTCCAAGGAAAGAAGACTCTAAAATGGTGGCTCCATCTTCAAAAGACTGAACTGCCTGCTCTAATTCCTTCAAAGAGTCCGAGAAGAGTTTTTGCAAGAATACACAAAAAACTGTCCTGTACCATGAAGGAACTTTAAGAAATCTTCATGTCTCTGCAGTGGTTGTTCACAAAGGATGTTGGGAAGTTGGTTCAAAGTGGCAAGAGGAACACCCAACACTCATGCTACATATACAGACATTAAAACACATGGATGATTGCTAACTTTTTTTTCAGGACATGTGTTATCAAGTCAAGAGTGTATGATCAATACAGGTCCCATTATGGCAAATGGATTCCACTGCAGGAACATTAGTGAGGTGGCTGAGTAGACTTTTCCACCTTAGGATGTGGATGTTGACTCATAAATTCTTCCCTTCTTGTCAGGATATCTGAAGATAAGTTGAAGTGTAAAAGTTGGGTAAGCCACAGCCAGTGGTTGGACAGTAAAAATGCATTATGCCAGAACCCTATCTCCAATGTCATCCTTTGTTGGTGAAGACTCGGGACGCTCTCATACACCATAACTGAAAAATGAACCCGCTGCTCAAGCATAAAGTCTATGGTGACCTTAAAGAGGTTGTCCAGGGAACAGAAGATCCTGACGGTGGATCCTAACAGTGCATCTTGGCACTGAAACCTTTCAGCACCCCTTCTTCCCTTCCAAGACACAGAGCAACATTAAGCAACATTGCTGATGATCAGGACTTAGATTGAAGGGACCAGAAGACATTAGCCATCTTCTGCTTTCTAGAAAATCCCTTTAATTTAAAGTAATTTAAGGTATTTAATTTTGCGGCTGTGGATTCACAGCTGCTACACTAAAAGTGGTAAAAACAAAACAAAAAAAAAGCTGTGTTTCTGCTATAGCAAGAGCATTTAGCAGATTGGAAATTTTAAATACAAAAAGTGTGTACTTCCGTGGAGCTACACACTGGATTGGATTGGATTGGATTAGATTGGAAATTTTGCTTTAAATTCATGTTTCCTTGCGGAAAATATATACAGAAAGAGGAATCTACTTGTAATTTTATGACAACCACATTGCGTAATATCACTCTGTAGTCACTATGTCGCCTGCTAATCATGGACTCTGCAGTTATAGTGTGTTTTTTCACTTCTTTACACTACTCTTCTCCAGGTGTTATTTGTGCCAAAATGTGTTGCAGGAATTAGTATATTCCTAAAACCTTAAAGAAAACATTAAGCTAGTAAAGGAGTTGTACTTTTGGTGCATCTGCTTCATGAGTATTAGGCTGGGTTCACACTATGTATATTTCAGTCAGTATTGTGGTCCTCATATTGCAACCAAAACCAGGAGTGGATTAAAAACACAGAAAGGATCTGTTCACACAATGGTGAAATTGAGTGGATGGCCGCCATTTAATGGCAAATATTTGCTGTTATTTTAAAACAACGGCTGTTATATTGAAATAATGGCCGTTATTTACTGTTATATGGCGGCCATCCACTCAATTTCACCAGTGTGTGAACAGATCCTTTCTGTGTTTTTAATCCACTCCTGGTTTTGGTTGCAATATGAGGACCACAATACTGACTGAAATATACGTAGTGAGAACATAGCCTTAACATGCACCAGATTTTGACAAAATATTGTTAAAGGCGCTTTGGTAGATCTGGACTGAAATTTCTTAAATGTTATGCACTTGCCTTAGGGTATGTTCACACTGAGTAAAAGCAGCGGAATCCCACAGTGTCTCTATGGGAGGGCTCGCGTGCCTCCACACTCGCAGCTCTGGAAGCGAGGCGCGCGAGCCCTCCCATAGAGACTGATATTGAATTATACAAGTGTGATTGACATTAAACATGGGCGATGTACGCACCCCATAGATCACGTATGCTACGGAACGGAAAGCTGCGGGATGGCATCGGGAACTCCCAGCATCATGTGTTATTATGATGCAGAGAGCTCCAAACCTATTCAAGTCTTCCTGTTATTGTAAAGAGCAAAAAACAACAATCACTGGGTTCAAGAATATCAGCAAAAAAAAAAAAAAAAAAACCTAATGGAGTCCCCATTCAAGGGTGTTCATTGACAGATTATTAGAATATGCTTAAAAAAAAGGTTGTGGAGCCTCAGTCACTAATTTTAAAAACTATGAACAAAAGAAAAGAAAAAAGCTGGACGCTATAGTAAAGCGCACACCACTATATACAAACAAAATACAACGTTTATTAGGACCAACACAAGACACCACACAAACAGCATTAAAATCAATTAAAAAACCACATAGGTATATAGGATCTAAGTAGGAGGACAATATACTCTCCTACTTACCAGGGAATCAAAATAAATAATTAATACTCCACATGATCAAAAAATGAAATATGAGATATGTAACCAGAATGGCTCCAACCAATACAAGCAAAAATCTATAAATAAAGAATATTACACAGTGTAAAAAAAAACAGAAAGTGCAAAAATTCATTGTGTCATTGTAAACACCAATGTAAACCTTTAGCATAGAAAGGGAGCCAGACCCTGTGTGCAACATCAGTTCAATTTCATAGGAGTAGATGCATTGGTGCAGACCCAACGCGTGTCGTCACACTCAGTGACTTCGTCTAATTTTAAAAACTAGCCAGATACCCCCCCTGGGAAGGAAACCATTGCTAAGGGGTGTCTTTCAGTGGGGAGATCACCAAACCACCATGATATGAAGCCCCACTTGTGAGTATTGGGACACAAATAGGGAAATATCGGACTTGCCCCTTTTGCGTCAAAGTCTAACTCAGTTGCTAGAATTTTGACATGACAAGGGAAATACTAAAGCAAGGCAGGCATCCACAGACAGCTGTTTCGGGGTGTTTCCTACTTGTCCTAATACTGGCAACCGAGTAGGAATTTAGGGACTACATATCATGGGGGTTTAGTTATCTCCCCACTGGGGATATCTGAATATTCCCGCTACTGTAAAGACACAGCCACACACAACTCAACAACCTTTTTGACCTTAAATACTGACGAGGACAAAAGCTATGGTCACCCGTGCACTGAATTATTTTTATTTTATTTTATGAGTGCACAAATTAACAATTTTCTAAATAGTCTTCATAAAAAAAAGAATGATATTCTATGATACTACAAAAAAGAGAATATAAATCCATCACAGCTGGAACTGTGGACAGAGGGGAGAGCAAACGTGGAGGACAGCTCACACAGACTGAGGAAAACACAAAAAGGTGGTCAGCATGGGAGAATCACATGGGCTGTGTGTGGTACAGGGAGAAAGCAGAACTTAAACCTCAAACTGTACAGACTATAAAAGAGAAGCTAATATTAAAAACTGTAAAGTACAAAGTAAGAATTAAAAAAAAAAATGCTTTTTCAAGGCGTCCAAGGAATCTTATTCTTTAATGACAGAATCCATATAGCCTTAGATATAGAAATATAGAGAATCGGAAAGGCAGTAAAGACTTTTTCAGCTCTGCTTCTGTTTTAGTTTTATTTGTATTATTTTTGCATGGTGGTGTTTCTGGTGGGTGACTAGGTGTGTACTGCGTGAATCGCACATAGTCAGCTGTTAAGTGGTTCTACTGTGAAGGGAAGTAAAACACATTGATGTTTATATTGCAAAGCAGCTGTTAATGAGCTAAAGCAATATTGTTATGTATTACCAGCCCTGTACTCTCAGACCTCTCAAACATATCTCCATCCAAAAATGAGCCTGTCCTGTCCAGTGTGCCCTCATTGTTATTCTTGAAGTCTGCACTGCTTGTGATCCAGCATCCAGCTCTCCAGTCCTCCGGTCACCGACTGTATCTTCAGGCACCGCCTCCTCCGGCTGCCAATCATTGTGAAGGAGGCCTAAGATACAGCAGTGGCCGAGGGTGGGAGAACAGGATACCAGATCAGCGTTAATGGTAAGTATACATTGCTTGTCATTTGGAAACTTACAGCACAGGTATATACATATCTTATCTACATAAACAGATCTGTGCTTCCAGTTTCCCGTTATCATTTTCAGCCACACACCCCATTTATACAGAAAGATATTGACAAATTAAACAAAGCTTGGTCAAAAGACACCATCAGTGGAGGATCAGGTGTTTTCCTGGTCCTAAGCTGATCGCTGCCATTTTTACATTACTAGTAAGCACAGACTGTGAGCCGCAGATGATATAGTTTTTCTGCTCACCTCACTGCATGACATTAGTGACTGCCTCTTAGCAATCCATGCCTTCTCTGTAGATAGGTGCTTCTATTAGGCATTTGCCTTCCTTTGTAGGTTATTACCCCTATATAGGTATGTAATGTCCCAATATGTGTTTTTTTTTTTATTATTCTTTCTTACACCTAGGCAAAAGTGCTTCCCTACAGTGTCACAGTTAGGAGAGTAAGCTGCTGTACCTTACTCCAACCACTAGGTGTCACACTCCTTCACAGCTTAGTTGCAAACAAACCAGGTTAGGCTACACACACCCCTTTCCTCTAGAAGGTGTGTGTGTGTGTGTGTGTGTGTGTAAGCCAGAGACAAGGTGGTCTCGCCCCTTGCCTACTCCATGAATTTACTTAGACACAGGGCAGTCAACCACCTAAAGAAAGGAGAGCACCTGCAGTAGAGCACAGTGCAAGATGGCCGCTCTCTACTGACTTACGCTCGGCTGAGTAGGAAGGATACTACTAGCTAGCTCCACCCAGTGACAAAAGACCTATGACTGGTACTACCCCATTAGGACGGAAACCTGACACTGAGGTGCAGAAGGCAGTCATATATGCAGAGTTTTGTACGTTGCCTAAAATGGGATTTTGTCATCTATACCGCCGCAGCCACACCGAAGTTCTGTACCCCATCTCTGTCTTAACCAAGGTCTGGTTTCGGTGTGAAGAGGGGTTGTTACCACTCCTGTCCACCGTGACAAGTAGCCCCCAAAACACCAGAACCTACCAGCAGGCCCAACATCAGTTCCAGAAACCTGGGCCACAGCAGGTAGCCAAGTGCCACTCCAGTAATTAGATATGTGTTCCCTTAGGTTGATAGGTCCCTCTTCTAGTAGGGATTTGTGGCCCTATAGGTAGCCATATGACACAAAGTGAAGACAGCATCCCCTTCTGCAAAACAACAACTAAGCAAAACAAGCACTACATACTGTATGTACCTCCTGGAAGGGCCTATCCCCCCCCCATAGGTGGATGACTACCCTGCCTCGCACTTGTTCTAGCTTTGGTCTAGTAACCATATAGGACAAACAAGACACCTCCTACCCCCTCACCAATAGAAGTATACAGAGTTACAATATGGGCCCACCACAGTTGACTATTGGCAGCATATTTGTCACATAGATCCCTTATAGACTCATTTAAATAAGCTGAACGATCAGATAGTAAGCTCTTCTTAAAGGAGAAGTCCAGGGATATTATAAATCTGGCAGAGGTGGGGGGAATTTTGATAATGAGTGAGCACTTACCTCTCCCCGTGCCCACAGTGAGCAGCCTTGGGACCCCCGCCGAAAGTCATTTCCCCCAAGTTGTGATGATGTCACTAAGGTTCCGGCTGATGGACTGGCCACTCAGCCAATCAGTGACTAGAGTGGTGTCCTGCTCCAGTCACTGACTGCCTGAGCGGCCTATCCACCAGTCAGGTCATGATGTATACACCCTGGAGATCCCGGAGCCTGGCAGGGGTCTTGAAGCCGGTCTTGACACTGACCGTGGCTACGAGGAGAGGTAAGTTTTGACTTCTTATCAAATTCCCCCCTGCCCATGCTGGCTGCTAGCTTTTCAAAACCCCCGGAATTCTCCTTTAAAGTGTTATTTTGCCTACTCGTTTATTCTAGGTTAACAGCAAGTGAAGACAGCATCTCTCCATATCTTTAATTTATTTTGCCAATTGCATACAAAAAAACACGACTTTTCGGCTCTTAATAGACACTGAGCCTTTCTCAAGTATCTAGGTTTATTATATAATATTGCACAATGCTGCATCCAAAAGTAACCTGGGTGCTACCATACCTAGCGTATAGTGTACTGCGTTCCTCCATTTAATAGATATAAAAGCTTCTTCTCTTTTGACTTGGTAGAAAACCTCCCTCTTCATTGTCTCGTCCTTTTTATTCATTTTCCTTTTCTCTGCCTCTTCCTACAGATATAATGGTCCCAATCTCGTGTTGAAATACATCAAAGAAAAAGGTCGGCTGGTGAACATAGCGGTGGATGAGCGGAGCTCTCCCTATTATCCCCTCCGGGATCGCCCGGGCAATGCCATTGGGGTCACTGCTTGTGATATAGACGGTGATGGACGAGAAGAGATTTATTTCCTGAACACGAACAATGCCTTCTCAGGTAAGGAGGGTTGCGGAGAGACTTCTACCTGACATGGAGCTGTTTTCTGCCGCATCCTGTGCCCTGGTATTAGATAAAATAGAAATAAGCTCGAGCCTAAAGGATGGCAGGAGGCTATGAATCAGAGCTGCTCAGTATGCCGCTCTAATCTCTTCCATATTTCAAGAACAAATAAGTTATGGAACAGGGAACACATTGGTGAAAGCGAGAAAATGTGAATATATTATCAAGCCCGCTAACTTGGCTGTCCTTTGAGTGACAAGACGTCAGATCCAGCAGAATCTGTGTGATGGTTAGATTGGATGCACGGGTGTTGCTGTAATATGTCACTGAAGTATACAGAAGTTAAAGGGGTACTCCGGAGATTTTTTTTTTATTGCTAATGCATTGCTTTAATAAAGTTATATTACTTTGTAATATGACTTTATTAAAATGAATGTATTTACATATACACTTTCGTTGACTGGCAGCTGTAAGAGGCGGCACGGGCCCCTCTGCTGCCACCATGTTTGTGTCAGGAACTGCAGGGCTGTAACGACTGGAGTTGTGGATCCGCTGTACCACTCTTAGCGATAGCGTAAGCGACACCAGGGAGCGGAGTTGCAAGGTAAGATGGACTTGTTGACTTGGCTTGCCTGTGGCAGCGGGTGAGGAGACAGGTAGGCAGGCAGAAATATCACAGGACTCATGGCTGGAACTAATATAGCAGTCACAGGCAGGAACCACAGATAGCTGGAACCAGGGACACCAGAAACCATGGCTAGTAACCATTGGAGAACTGAGACCCCACACTTATAGGAAGCATACAGATGCTCCAACAAGGAAGGGCAGGACAGGTGCACATATTTATAGTGAGGAGGTGTTTAGGTGCATAACCAATTAGGGACATACTGTCCCTTTAAATTCAACTGAACTGGTGCATGGGGCGGGGGAGAAGGCAGAGCAGGAGCTTGGGGCAGGTGAGGCGCCTGTAGAGGCATAAAAGATGGCGGCGCTGGGCCCTTGCACGTGGACTCCGGCGTCTGCCAGACAGGGCTGGCAGGATCCTCTGATCTGTTCTAGCACCGCCCCACTGCACTATACAGAGCAGATCCCCCCCCTCCAAAAAAACACATTTATTTTAATTATATTTAATTATAACGTAAAATAACTTTATTAAATCAATGTATTAGCACAAAAATGGTTTTCTTCAGAGTACCCCTTTAAACCACAAAGCAAAATTTGCAAGAAGGTGATCTACCTTGAGTGGGCTGCTTCTGCTACCTCCTCACCTGTAGCTCTGCCCCTCGGTCTTAAATATAGGTGGGGGCATTGTAAGCTGATTTTGATGTGAACTCTTCTCTGTATAGCAGCACTACTGAACATTTACAGTAAGACTTTGCAAATGAAAATGATGCTGATGAATGATGGCTGCAATATATCATAGGGATTAGGTAGCGGCGGGGTTGTTTGTATTGAGGTTTTTGGCTCTTCCCTGGAGTGGTTAGTAAGTGGTGGAGTGATGGAGTCAAACAGCAATTCAAGAGCCATTGGAGGGTCAGTGTGAGAACTATACGACGGTATGAGTCATGCCAACTGGAGTCAAGGGCACTTTTACTAATTCAATTCACTTTTCACACAATCGGGAAAAGGTTTACAATATAGATTATAAAAGAAGAAAAAAAAATTGATTATATTTGCCAAAAAAAAATTGACTGTCACAGTGGATCCCAATATTAGTGAATTAGAGAAGAGAGAACCTCGGGCACGCTCAGGTCCGTCCAAACCCGATCATGCGGTATATGATTACTGGTGGCGGAAGAAGTTGGATGAAGCCCTAGGGAGTCCTGAAGAACATGGATGCAGACAGTTTTCCAGGCAGCCTTAGGGCCTGAATCCAACTTTTTTAAGCAGTTGAGGTTCACTCATCTTTAGAGTGAATCAATAAGAGGTGAAAAATGTATTAGTCACTAGTTAAAGGGATAATCAGACGAAAAAAATTACCACCTGTTCTGTATAGATGGAGACTTCCTATGGTGGTATTCTAACTTCTAAGTATAAGAGACGGGATGGGCCCTTTTTCCGTTTTGATGAACCATTCCACAGGTCACACCCCTACCTAACACATTTTGTAATTTCTTTCTCAATGAAAAAATATAATTTCTTTGCATAAAAAAATCAGATTTTTTTATTTTTATTTTATATGTTAGTAAGAATCACCCAAATTCAAGGTTTTTTGCTCTGAGAGAGCTTCGGCAAATATTTGCTCTTTGCTGTGATGTGTTATTATCCGACAGGATCGTCAGCTGGTGCGAGTTGTGTTTTTTTGACGTTGTAATATTTGACATGGAATATTTTTAGCTTTTATGCCTCTTTATGAGCAGTTGTTGTTGCTCAGTCACCGTTCATGGTTTATGAATACGTATGTGATCATTCAAAGCTGATGATTCTAAAATCGCAGCCATAGCCATTCTGGTGCACTTCACCGAGTCTTGTTTCTTTCCCAACGCTTTGTGTATCTATGCTAATAGAGAACGAAACCATCATAGGACAAATAAAGACTTACATTCGATAAGCAGTTTACATGATGTTTTTTTGCTCAAATTTGCATTAAAAAGTTGGTAAACGGGGATGTGAGAATTTACAATAAAATTTACAAGTGAAATTCTTGCAGCTGACATGGAGTTTATTTTTTAACTAAATCAAAAAGCATCTAATTTGTTATATTTGCAGATGGCTCAAACATATGCTAACTGATTGGTTCTTTTAGGGTATGGTCAGATTTTGTACCAAAAATATGCAGGATTTACAGGGGGGTAAATTTTTCAAAAACTCATCCATGCATGAAAAAAAAAAAAATCTGCTTTAAGGGTCTCTGTAACCACAATCTGCCCCCTCCTCCCCAACCACTTCTGGCTTTATCTAGCTGCTTTGAATCCAAGATCTGTCCTGGGGTCCGTTCTGCAGGTGATGCAGTTATTTTCCTAAAAAAACAACTTTTAAACTTGCAGCCCTGTGTCAAATTGGCGTGGCCTAGAATATCTGTGCCCTAGGCTTGCACCGCCTCTACGTCCCTCCTCCCTGCCCTCTTCACCATTAGGAATGCCCTATGGAAGGATGTCTCCTAAAAATCACTCGTCTAAACACACGTGCCTTAACAATTTAGCACATGTGCAGTGTTCAGACAAGTGATGATTAGGAGAAATCCTTCCGAGGGGCATTCCTAGTGATGAGGAGGGCAGAGAGGAGGTCTGCAAGTTTAAAAGTTTTAGGACAATAACTGCATCACCTGCCAAACGGACCCCAGGACGGATCTTGGATTAAAAGGAGCTATCCGAAGGTACAAGCAGTTGGAGGGGGCAGATTGTGGGTACAGAGTTGCATTAAAATCAAAATGGAATATGGCCTGCACAGATATGTAATCAATAGAATGTCAATATTTGTTTAACATGTTGCAAATTTTTAACAAATTTCCAGTCAAAGTCTGTAATAAATCTGCAGCATAGTGTCAGGACAGGGGAGGTAGGGACAAGACACAACATTGAGCCCTACTACTGAGCCCACCTACTGTTTCTACCTACTAGCCTCAAATGGCCCTAGGTAGCCGCGGACAACCGTGAAGGCGTTCCCTACTCTAGAATAGATGAACACAGAACGAGACAGACGAACAAACAAAAGGGAAAGTCAAACAAGTCAAGTCCAAACCAAATGGGAAACGCAGTACAAAATCAGTAAACATTCGGATAGTCAGGCGGGAGGTCAGATAACAGGTAAATCGAGCAGTGGGATTAGGTATGGGGATTGCAGGAATAGACAGGGGGAGCTGGGATCAGGGTATAAACCATAATAGACCAACAAAACACAGTTATCACTGAACTCAAGGAGAACAGTGAAAAAAATTCCAATGAAGTACTCAATCAAGAGTCTCCACTGATGCCCCCAAAAATTTAAATATGCAAAACAGGAGCCCGTGGAGCCTCGGTTGCGAGTCTCAAAACACGGGATAGCCAGATATCTCTAGCCTGTTGCCACGGGGTGCCTCCATGATAGGGAGAGCACCACACCACCCTGATAAATAGCCCCTAAAGTCCCACTCAGTTGTGAGTATTGGAACATAAATAGGGAAACACCAGGGTGGCCCCTTTTTGAGTTAGACATTGACAAAATAGCCAGCGCTGGGAGTCTGCCTCAGCTTTCTTTTATGAGGATCAAGAGCCCGTTCCGGATCCCTATTGGACCGGCGCTCTGATCTTCCAGGTTGCAGACAGGCAACAGACTTGCTCAGGTGCAGCAATCAAGGCTAGCAGAGTTCAGTGTAACTCTTGCATTGCCGGAAACTAAAAAAAAGCAATCGGGTGTGTCACACAAAAGCAAAAATCCAGGCCCAGTTCACGCCAGGCTACGGGACATTCCTGACACATGGATTATATACTACAGAAAAATTGTAGTTTACAGCATATTCAAAAGCACAATGGAAAGAATTTATCAAGACCGTTGTATCTATATGTCCGTCTTAGAGGCGTATTCTGCCGTTGTAAAACTTTTTTTTATTGTGCTGCAATTATATAGAAAAAATAAAGATGTTTTTCTTAACTCACTGCAGTCCCCTGCCGCCACTCCCGAAAAGGACTTGTCTCTGTGACAGCCCCCTCAGCCAATCACTAAGTGAGATTAGACTGCGCCACAACAAGTGATTGGCTGAGGGGGCTGTCACTGCTGAGATGAGTCCTTCTCAGAAGTGGGAGTAGGAGCGATCAGTGGGAGAACCGCAGACGCCATTTTATGCTCACTCAAAATTGCAACCGTGTTTTTTTTCCACTATGGAAACAGGCAGTCATTTAACTGCAAAAGGTGATCGCAAATACTGTTTTTGAATTTTATTTGTGGCCATCATTATGAATAGATGGCTGTCATTTTGCGTTAATCCTGTCATGGGAACATAGCCCATAGTTTTTCTTAAAGGGAATCTGTCACAAGCTTTACGCTGCCGTAATTGAGGGAAGCATAAAATAATAACAGAAATTTGTGCATTGATTTCTGTTCAGCCGTTCTCCTGATATGCTGGAGAAAAAACGTTGTGCTGCACCACCTTCTACCCTTTAGAAGTTTTTTGACAGCTGTCTGCCTATAGAAAGAATAGATAGAGAACTGCTAATTAGCAGCTTGAGTGTGCTGCTGCTCATGAATATCCAGGACAACGAAGCACACACACATAATGGAGAGGACTAGTTTGCCATGCAGGAGGATATCTCCGAATCAGTGGTACAGAACAATGTAAGTGATTCATACTGCCATAGTCTCTTTAAAGACAACCACTGTTTATAATAAAGTCTGCTCTACGATTAGATGATTTCTACGATCTGGTTACTGAAACCCACCAAATTCATTGATACAGTCTATATACAAATGTAGAAGAGCCAGTGATAATAGGAGTTATCTTACTGAGTCCATCCCTTTAACTGGAAACAACGACATTGTTAGGTATTTTCATGGGACATTATAACAGGGGAGAATAGAGATTACTTATTCAAAGTTTACCTCTGCTGTCTCTTTAAGCAGCGTCATGTTCTCTATGTCACAGACCATTATGTTTTTTTAGTATGATACATATACGTTATTACTTTAGCATTTCCTTAGAATTATAACATGCAGCGTGACTCATTCCTTTTAGTACAATATACTGAGCGATCAGACTTCCCACTTACCTGGGCTGAATGAATTTATTGCCGCGAGTGGTGTTTATTTCACCCTAATGAATGCAGCCCACACAGTTCCCTTAGTTAATGAAGTGGGAAGTTGGAGAACAGAGCTTTACGTCTCAGGTAGGAAACTGAAGTTGTGGATTGTGGAAGGATCTAATTTATTACAATTAAGGAAAATTATGGAGACTGGCGTAAGATTACCGCTGCGACACAAGATCTCAGGAAATTGCTTTGGTTGGGCTGCAATGTAATTGCTTGGATTCCTGCTGGGTTGGCCTTTCTCCCGCTGCCGGTAATTTGGGCGAGGCAAGGAGTTAAAGAGGCGTGGCCTAAAGCACTGTGCCCTAGCCCTTCACCACCTCTCTTCATTTTCAGCACGCCCCTTGGCTGGATGGAGGCGGGAAGAGGCGCGGCAGGCCTAGGGTACGGGTGCCCAGAATATGGATGGGATGTGGATAGTTTTTTTTTTTTTTAATTCTCTTTTTTATTATTTTCAAAAAGTATCTCAACAACAAAAGTTAAAGAAGAAGTTCGGTGAAAATTTTTATTACAGTATTGTATTGCCCCTCAAAAGTTATCGAAATCACCATTATACTCTTATTACGGGAAATGCTTATAAAGTGCTTTTTTCCCTGCACTTACTACTGCATCAAGGCTTCACTTGCTGGATAGCATGGTGATGTCACTTCCTGGATAACATGGTGATGTCACTTCCTGGATAACATGGTGATGTCACTTCCTGGATAACATGGTGATGTCATGACCTGACTCCCAGAGCTGTGCGGACTGTGGCTGCTAGAGAGGATGATGGCAAAGGGACACTGAGGGACACAGGGCACTGGAGGGACACTAAGCATCCCCCTGCCATCATCCTCTCCAGCAGCCACAGCCCGCACAGCTCTGGGAGTCGGGTCGTGACATCACCATGTTGTACAGGAAGTGACATCACCATTATATCCAGGAAGTGACATCACCATTTTATCCAGGAAGTGACATCACCATGTTATCCAGGAAGTGACATCACCATGCTATCCAGCAAGTGAAGCCTTGATGCAGTAGTAAGTGCAGGAAAAAAAGCACTTTACAAGCATTTCCCGTAATAAGTGTATATTGGTGATTCGTATAACTTTAGTGGGGCAATACAATACTTTAATAAAAAAATTACTACTAGTCAAACATGACTATGGGAGAATAGAAGCAAGAGAAAATGTGACATGAAAAGAGACAGAAAATACAGATACTTTTCATCAACATCATAGCCGTGCTTGATATTGGTGAAGAATGCTGACCCACTATGGTGTCAGAGGGTATCCATCCAGAGTAGGAAGGCACGTATACTTATCATATATAACCAATAAAAAACAAGATAACCAAGGGCTGAAAGTCAAAGACAGAAAGACGAACAAGGGACAGAGAAAACACAAAAGAGAGATAGGGAGGCACAAGCAAAGGCGGGAGAGAGCGCGGGGGGAGGGGTTGAGAAAAAAAAAGGGGGGGTCATTACCTCAGCCAAAGGAGCACAGGAGCCTAGCTAGACATCACCTGTATGAGAAGTGGAAGAAGGGCTTGCCGGAGGAGTAGCCATTGGGGTGTGGACAGTTTTTGACATCTTGTAGACACTTTCTGGCAGAGTCTTCCTATGTAGTATATATTTTTTTTTGAGTGTTTTTAATTCACTAAATTCTTAACTAAATTGCTTCCCTTAATTTGTCCATAACAAATCTCATTTGAGCGCTGATTTACAATCTAATGGAAGAAATATCCCTAATTACCTGAGTGAAGCAGATGTCTGTGATGTGCCTGGGTAGTCAATTAACACAGGTTGTCTGCTCTCCGACGATGCCAGAAATCTTCACAGTCTCCTACCTTCCGTTTTTTTTTTTTTTTTTTTACTCAGATCTATTGACATGTTGGAACTTTGGGATTTATTTAGTCCCAATTTAATTAACCAGTTAATGTTTTTCTATCATACAGAGAAGAAACTGAGCTACGGTTATTCACTTCAATGCTTTTAGAGCCGGATGGAGCAATTTTGCAGTCTTAATCACAAATATCCCCCCATCATATACATACAGCTCCGTGCAGATTGCAGAACATGTAGTCATACACACAAGTACTCTAGTTTTGTAGATGTGCTCCCCTCCTTCTGCCTCCTCTCTTACTGATTTTATGATGATAATACAGCCTGACACAGTGCTCTCTGCTGCCACCTCTGTCCCAGACAGGAACTGTCCAGGACAGTAGCAAATCCCCTTAGAAAGCCTCCCCTGCTTCGGACAGTTCCTGTCACGGACAGAGGTGGCAGCAGAAAGCACTGTGTCAGACTGAAAAGAAAACCTTTCCTGCAGAACATACAGCAGCTGATAAGTACTATGAGACTGGAGATTTTTTAAATAGAAATAAATTACAAATCCATTTAACCTTCTGAAACCAGTTGACTTGAAAGAAAAAGATATTTACTGGAGTACCCCTTTAACAGGAGGGGGGACATAGAAAACAGTAACGCATGATAGTATGATCTGCTTCACCGGGTTTGCTATAGCCTATAATCATGGAGGAGTAAACTTTTTGGATTAATCTGGATTTATGGACTTTTTCTCCCTGCACTGTGGATGTTTACTTAATGTGCTCAACAGAAGTGCATGGACAACTACTTGTGTTCATGCAATCAGATCTCATTTTGCAAGCAACCAATACAAAAATCAATTTAAAGGGGTTATCAAGACTTCTGCACCACCCCTGTCCTCAGTTTGAGTGTGGGTTTTACAACTCAGTTCCATTGAAGTACATTGAGCTGGATTTTAAAATCACACATAACTAGAGATGAGCGAACCTGGAGCATGCTGGAGTCCATCCGAACCCGAAGGTTCGGTATTTGATTAGCTGGGCCTGCTGAACTTGGATAAGACTCTAAGTTTGTCTGGAAAACATGGATACAGCCAATGACTATATCCATGTTTTCCACATAGCCTTAGGGCTTTATCCAACTTCAGCAGCCACCGCTAATCAAATGCCGAAAGTTCGGGTTCGGATGGACTCCAGCAAGCTCCAGGTTCGCTCATCTCTACACATAACCTGGGGATAGAGGTGGTGCTATTTTTGCACACCTCCTCCGCTGCAGCAAGATCCAGGGCACTCACGGGACTAAGGGCCCTATGACACCAAGAGATTATCTGACAGATTTTTTTTTTAGCCAAAGGCTTTGGTTTTTTTCCTGGCTTTGGTTTTAAAAAAATCTGTCAGATAAATCTCTTGGTGGAATAGGGCCCTAAGACCGAGTGTACTACGTAGTCAGAAATTCTCAGCTGAAACCGTCTGAGACAGGTACCCTTTCGATGAGCTGAGCGCAGATGTGCAGGTGTCGGTGTAGGTTGCTACATTTGAGTCTGTCCCGATACCGCAATGGTACATAGGGTATATATGATAAATGGCTGGGATTATCTACACCGACACCTGCACATTTGCGCTCAGCTCATCTGAAGAGTAACTGTCCCAGACAGTTTCTAACTGGGAATTTCTCTCTACATTGTACACTCCAGTCTTCGTCCCGTGAGTGCCCTGGAGCAAGCTGCGGTGGAGGAGGTGTTTGTATGTGCTCAATAGAGTTCTGCCTAGGTGAGTGAACCTAATACCATTCACTCCTATCTGACTGGTTGTGATATACTACACCAGCAGTGTCGGACTGGGGTATCTGGGGCCCACCAAAGGAAATGATCCTGGGGCCCACCAATGAAGAACCAGTGAGAAACTTAATGTCAGTCAGTGTTTTTACAGGTTCTAAAGCTCGGGGCCCACCGGTGGATTCTCTGGTCCCCTGGGGTGCCAGTCCAACACTGTACACCAGAAGGCTCCCCCCGTCCCTCTTCTTTTTTTCTCTTTAATTCCGACGGGTTCACTTACGTTTTCCTCCTGCCCTATGGATGATTACCCAAGGTGCTCAGTAAAAGACATGAACTGTTTAGGTGTTAGATGCTTGTGTATAATTGGGATTTGGAAAACAATCAGAGCAGATTTTATTAGTAACACACAAATCTTGTAAAAAAAAAAAGGAGAGTTCACTTACTTTTCCCCCTGCTCTGGGGATGTTAGCGCAGCATGCTCAATATAAGACATCAACAGTGCAACTACACTATAAATGTAAATTGTTCATCTATAATTTAAGTAATATAAATAATTCCAAAGGGTTCACTTAATTTTCACTGCAATTGCTATAGTATATTACTAATTAAGATTATTTAAAAGCATTGCCTCATTTCTTTACAGGTAATTTGCAGCAATTAAAAAAAAAAAAAAAAAAAAAAAAAAAGCAAAAGCCAATTGGAGAAAAAAAAAACAACCTTATATGTGTAGTAACCATGTATTGGTCTTCACTGAAGCTCAAACATTTACATTCTACACTGACGTCAAGGACAGAAAGTAATTTTGTGACAGCTACTTTTCTTAGTCACATATTAAAGGGAAACTATCTGAAGGTTAAAGGGGTTCTGATATCAGAAAGTTATATAGATTTTTTATTTACTTATATTAAAATACTGTATCTCAAGTCTTCCTATATGTTATGCAGGAAATATTGTTTTATTTTCAGTCTGACACAGTGCTCACTACTGACATCTCTGGCCGAGACAGGAACTGTCCAGAGCAGGACAGGTTTTCTATGGGGATTCATAGAAAACGGAGACAAAGTTCCTGTCTCGGCCAGAGATGTCAGCAGAGAGCACTGTGTCAAACTGAAAATAAAACAGCATTTCCTGCAGGACATACAGCAGCAGATAAGGGTGGGAAGATTTGAGATTTTTTAACCTCTTAAGGACATAGGACGTACCGGTACGTCCTATGTCCTCACTTGCACTTTAAAGCGGGGCCACGCGGCGGCCCCGTTTTGAAGTGCCGCGATCCCGGGTGCCGCGTGTAGCCCGGGACCGCCGCTATTAGCGGGCACGGTCTGATCGCCGTGCCCGCTAATTAGCTAATCGGAGGCAGCTGTCAAAGTTGACAGCTGCCTCCGATTACCGGAGGCAACGTTTCCCTGGTGTCTAGTGGGGGAGATCGCTCCTCCGGGACCTTGTCCCGGAGGAGCGATCTCCGTTACTGATGCCGGCCGGGGACGCGTCCAAGATGGCGCCGTCCTCGGCTCGGCACTCGTTTACTTCCGGCTGCAGCAGCCGAAAGCAAACGAGTGCCGATCTCATGGATCTCTGCAGCATATCTATGCTGCAGAGATCTCAATGAGAGATCACAGTGTATATACTAGAAGTCCCCCAGGGGGGCTTCTAGTATATGTGTAAAAAAAAAAAAAAAAGTGTTGTTAATAGTAAAAAGCCCCCTCCCCTAATAAAAGTCTGAATCACCCCCCTTTTCCCAGGTTTTAAATAAAAGTAAACAAATAAATAAATAAATAAACATGTTTGCTATCGCCGCGTGCGTAATCGCCCGAACTATTAATTAATCACATTCCTGATCTCGTACGGTAAACGGCGTCAGCGCAAAAAAATCCCAAAGTGCAAAATTGCGCATTTTTGGTCGCATCAAATCCAGAAAAAATGTAATAAAAAGCGATCAAAAAGACGTATATGGGCAATCAAGGTACCGATAGAAAGATCACATCATGGCGCAAAAAATGACACCTCGCACAGCCCCATAGACCAAAGGATAAAAGCGCTATAAGCCTGGGAATGGAGCGATTTTAAGGAACGTATATTGGTTAACAACGGTTTGAATTTTTTACAGGCCATCAGATACAATATAAGTTATACATGTTATATATCGTTTTAATCGTAACGACTTGAGGAACATGCATAACAAGTCAGTTTTACCCCAGGGTGAATGGCGTAAAAACACATTTCCCCCAAATAAAAGAAATGCGTTTTTTTTTTCAATTTCACCACACTTCGAATTTTTTTCTGGTTTCGCAGTGTACTTTATGCAAAAATTCAGCCTGTAATTGCAAAGTACAATTAGTGACGCAAAAAATAAGGGGTCATGGGGGTTTCTAGGTGGAAAAATGCAAGTGCTATGACCTTTTAAACACAAGGAGGAAAAACCGAAAACGTAAAAACGAAAATGGGCCATGTCCTTAAAGGGTTAATAGAAGTAAATTACAAATCTATATAACTTTCTGATATCAATTAATTTGAAAGAAAAAGGTTTTCACTGGACAACCCCTTTAAAAGCATCTGAGCATGAAGGTAAGTCTCTTACCTTCATCCTCGGTGCCACTCTCGTGGAGCATGTAGTGTAAACGTATGTCCAGTAAGGCCGTCTGACACTCTGGGGGCGGGGCTCTGGGGACTGGAAAAAACTGGAGGACCCTTTAATACAACTGGTCGGGTTGACACACCGTTTCGTACAGAACTTTTCATGAGTGTCTTTATTTCGATTTGAGTCACATGCGCAGGTGGGAGTCTTGGATGGCATCAGTAGACACATTTACTGTTGTCAGTACAGAATATAAATAGAGCATAAATGTAGGAACAATTTACATATTAGATCACTGAAAAGACTATTGAAATCAAACAGGTGACGAATGTGATTCTCTTACTGAGGAAGAAAGATAAATGATTGCAGACGACCTGAAATCATTCACCATAATACAGAGAACAATAGTCATTAGTTATGATCGCAATTACAATTGTATTTATATACACTCTTACACAGGACAGTCACTGAGAGTGTGTGAAACTTATTTTGATGGTCTCATCTAGGTCATGTCCCACATTGTCTGTTTATTCATCTGAATGGTCATAGTGTAATAATACAACTCACCTGCAGGGGTCACTGTGTGACACAACCTCCTCTTAGATTTTTAATACGATAGTGATTGGTTTCAGGAGACGGATATGAGCTGATCAACTGGTCTTTGTTCTTTAGACAACCTCAATAAGGAAAAAAAAATACAACTTTTCCTAGATATGGGATAACTTGGTAAACAATTTACTGATCCAGAGTTGATTCATTTTTTTGTTCATGTCTATTTTTAGATTATAGTCATTTTACAGTAACATAGCGAGGGTTAAATGGAATCCGTCATGTGCAAATCCATGGGTGGAAATTGATCAAGCATTCTTATAGTAAGTTCTTTGTTGCCCATAACAATCAATCCCAGCTCAGCTGTCTTTTTACCAGAGCTGATGAATATATGAAATAGTTGTCTGTGCTCCCAGAACATAGAAAAAATGCTTTTATTCTTCAGTGCAAAGAGTCAAAGAGGCGTCCCCAAGCTCCCAAACCCTCAAGTGCTAAGGCCTGTACCGTCCCTTGCTCCGCCTCTTTCCCTATGCCTGCTTGATGGACAGCTTCCAGTGCGGAGCCCTGCTTGTTTCTTTGTTGTGCATAGGGATATGAGGAGGAACACTTCAGGAGTTTGGGAACGCCTCCTTTACATTATTGAGACAGACGGATATATGAAAGGTACTATGTGTCTCCTTGTCCTGTCAGCAGTTTTGAACCTGAATTGCAGATGACTAAGAGGTCTATGACTCTAGTATTTTTTTTACTTTTGCACGGCTTTAATGACAGCTTAATGCCCTTCATTGTCGAGATACCCATCTTATGAAAGAAGTACGAGGCCCCAGGTCCCTGAACTGGGTGAAGCAGACTTCCCGAAACTTTTCAAAAGAGCTGTGCGTTATGCAGTAAAATACGTAGGCTAGTTGCAGCTTTGTTCTACTGGGGTCAGTGCCTAACTGGATACGGGTCACTGCCCTGTACTGTGTTGAGAGTATCCCTGGCATAGACAAGGTGATCCTCAGAGGACGTCCTTCTCTCCTGAGGGGTCTAGCAGTGCATGCTAGCTGACGTGACTTGCTTGGAACGCTCTCACTCACACACACTCTCTGTCTCTCCAACTCCTGACCCTCCCACTAAGTCTCCCTGTGATTGGTGGGGCTGTGTGTGCAACAGAAAGGTATGTATTATGATATTCTGCAGCAGCTGAGGTGTGTGTTATGATGTTCTGCAGCAGCTGAGGTGTGTGTTATGATGTTCTGCAGCAGCTGAGGTGTGTATTATGATGTTCTGCAGCAGCTGAGGTGTGTATTATGATGTTCTGCAGAAGCTGAGGTGTATTATGATGTTCTGCAGCAGCTGAGGTTTATATTTTGATGTTCTGCAGCTGCAAGGAAACAGATGCATTGCACACTCTCCAACTTCTCTTTTCAAGAACACTACAAATGTGATCTGTGACAAACTGTATCTTGGAGAAGAGATAAGTAGAGTCTATGCAGCATCGCTCATCTCTCTATACACATCAGGATGTGACATAAGACTCTGCTGTTTACACTAATATTATTTACATCCTTGTCAAAGCAACAATCTCCATTGATGTCAATAATAATACATGGATGTGACAGGTACATTTTAGGCTTTGGCTGACATAGACGGTAGCAATTGAATTGAATCTTGAAGCATATTATCATCATATATTGTTACACAACAGCAGGACTGCTTTAACCATTGGGCAAATTGTGCCTGTGCGGGGCCTACTGGTTAAAGGACCCCACGAGCAGGCCGGCCGTTGCAATGTGCAACCAGTGAGGTCGCACAGGGCGCCAGCTGACAGCCTGTCAGGGGGGGCGCCATCGGGATGGGTAAGTAATTAATCTACTTACCCATCCTAATGGCACCCCCTGCAGGCCCCCCCCCCCCCGCCAGTGCGCACTGCAATGTAACTATGAGTGCTTGCAAGGAGCGCTCATAGTTACCTGAAGCAGCACTGACAGAAAGGGAGCCAACGGCTCCGGAGGAGCACACAGGGACTAATGGGGGAGCACATGGGGGCTATATACTACTGGGAAAGCACACAGAGGGGCTATATACTACCGAGGGAGCAAACAGCGGTCAATATACTACTGCGGGCAGCACACAGGGGTCTATATACTACGGGGGGAAGTACACAGGGGGGCCATATACTACTGGGGGAGCACACATGGGGGCTATATACTACTGGGGGAGCACACAGGGGTCTATATACTACTGGGGACAGCACAATGGAGTTTATATACTACTGGGGGCAGCACATAGTGGTCTATAGTACTGAGGGCAGCACACAAGCTCTCTTTTATGGTAAAATTCTCTTTGTTGCCAAAGCAACCAATCACAGCTCAGCTCTCATTATAAGTGACCAGTGTAAGAAATGAAAGCTGAGCTGTGATTGGTTGCTATGGTTGCAGTGTCCAGGAACCTATGTGCCACTGTTGGGTTCTCCTTTCGTCCAGTCAGCACTAATGTATTTTGCTGGCACTAAAGTTAAAAGCCAACACTTTGAAGTCTATGGCGTTAATGTTGTGTTACTTTGTATTTGCAAGAATATGACTGTTAGCCATGTCATACTCCCTCACCCTATTCCATGCCTGTTCTAAAAGGTTCTCACCTATGGGACGTTGACTTGCCTCACCTATCCTCCACCAGTGGGCGACTAAGCTTTCTAGTCAGTGGTCCTAGTATAGTTTGTTCTTCTGAGAAGATGTATTGGTACTTTGGAATGTTAAACCCTAAGAGGGGCAACTACCACTAAAGGGGGTCCCTACCTGTCTACATCTGGGGTTACTTTTCTCTTTTACAAGTATTTGTCAGGAAGTCCTTCAGCGATCTAGGACTATCCCCAGCGTATTTAACCCCTATCTCTTGTACAAGTTGTCTACTTAAAGTTATTCAAAAGACTGTCCTATACAAGTGCCTTATATCCAAAGTCAAAACTACCTAAGAGACTTTGCAACTGAAACACATCCTATTCAAAACCTATCCAATCTCTAGTATTACAAGGGAAAAACATTAGCAATCATACTCAAGTGCAAAACCGCTCTGTCTGAACTTGTTCTTAAAGATAACCTGTACTGGTCCTTCAACAAGTCTGCCAATAAAAGTCATTACTGGTTTAGTGCTCTGGACTCAACTGCACATATACACCACAGGGAACACCTAGGACTAGACCCAGGGAGGGCATATACCACTCCGAGCCCTCGTGACAGGGGCCGCAACAGTACCGCAACACCTCCCCTTGCAAGTTCCACCTAGCACCCTGGGTTACCACATGATACAAGTTAATCTTACTATAAGGGTCCTATTAGACAAAGCGTTATTTTTTTAATGATTAACGATAAATGGTTAATCGTTATCCTGAATTCATTCACTATATTACACAAAACGATATTCGTTAGCTACTACGATCGTTTACTCCATCTGATCCCAGCAATAAAAGGAACGATTTGGAATTACACTGAACGATTAGTGAACAAATGCAAAATTACAGCGAACTAATGTGGAATAACAGAGAACGATTAACAAAGATTTTAGGGTCAGATCTTATTCAACAATCAACGAAACACAAATGATTTTTTAATCGTTGCCTGCAATTACACCGGACAATTATCGTATCAATTCTAATAATATAACGATTTTCCACACGCTAATCGTATAATAGGGCCCTAAGACAGGGTCATCAATCTCTCCCTATAGTTCAAACATAGAAAACAAACTCCATAACTCCATAGACAATGTGAAGGATTATAAACAGCCGGTAATTCATTTACACATTTTCACGAGGGGCGGCTCATTACATTCTAAGAATTGTGATTTCATAGGAAATAAGTATTTACTACGACAGATGTGTCAGGAGAGGAGTCAGGCCGTCTTTAAGTACATCAGACCCTACACTTAAGATGTTTCTGAGTTGTTAATTAAATAGTCATCTTAGCGGTAATTACTGCGTCTCTTCACAATGCAAATTGTCTTACTCTATGAAAAGATGGTACACTGTCAAGAACACATGTTCTCCTGTTTTTCTTCTATTGTCTGTAAGTGTAGTTTTTTTTTTTCATTCGTAAATTACGTGAATGCATTATGCCAGAGTCAAGGCAATGCATGCGAGCAGGTCCGAAAACCATTACTTTGTGGAAGACAATGCACAGCCAATGTAAAAGCCGTCATCAAGTATTTACACATCGTAGCCTTGCTGTTTGCTGTTATGTTGAGTGACAACCTATTCCGAGGAGGAAATGACTATAAACCTTCCATTGGGCAAATGCTGCACTGCAATAGTAAAGATTCTCAATTTGGCAGGTAGGGTTGGACCACTCATTGTAGCTATGTCTCCATTATTTGACTTGTGTATTTATTGCATCGTCAATGCTGCGCGCCCTGCACAATCTTGTCCCTTCGGATTCTTCCTATTCATTGTTTTCCTTTCTCGGTGTTGTACAGTGGCAAACATTTAATTTCCTGGCTGCATTATCCCCGAGCTTCTCTATGAATATTAATCCCGTCCTTTGTCCCTGGGTATCTCAATCACCATTTGCTGCTTCTATGCCATACAGACCTTTATGAATATAATTATAGAAGTATATGCAGTCCAAGCCACCCGGTGCTGTGAAATGCTGATATATCACAGACCAAGAAAAAGAATAAGGACAGGGGTGACAGGACAAAGAAATTGCAAAGAGCAAGCGAGGACAGCCCCACGAGCAGGGCAGGAAAAGGAAGCAAACTAAGCAGCTTTGAAACATCCTGTAGAAAGGTAGACAAAGCCGGTGAAGCTGCTCCGAACAAAAGCTAATGAGTTTTATCCACTTATTCGAGAATTGCAGCCTTTTCCACCCCTTTTGTGTTTTCCCCAGCTGCAGAGCTTCTTGCGTCCGGAGAGAACGGAGCGAGTTGCCTTTTGTTTTGTATTTATTTTTATTTCCCTTTGTACTTTCGGCTTTTCCTTTTGTTTATAGGAGAAGATCTCATTTCCCATGCTTATCTCTCCTCGAATTTAATCTGCCGTTTTTATGAAAGTCAATAGAGAAAGATAACAGCGTTAATATTTTTTTACGTGCTCTTACAGTGATCCAGACAGCTCCGGTGGGTTCTAGAAACTTGAGGATGAAACAATTACTTTGTTTGCTTTAAGTGTGGTCCTTTGAAAGATGTGGAAATGAGTTTTAGGGGAGTCATTCTGATGTGGGAGATAAGGAAAAGTGATTGGAGAAAGGGATTATGTAGAGAGATTTAGCAGAGCTGAATGTGTCGGTTGGAACAGCCTGGCAGCCTCTTGACAGTTGATACTCTCTGCAGCACTTTTTATTGATGTCCTCCCTTGATGGTGCATGATATAGTACCAAGTGCAGGGCTTCTCAATCTTTTTGTTCTTGGCCCTCACCTGGTGATTCACATTGATGCTGGAGTCTTAGCAACAAACGAATACTTCTACGCAGCAGTAGTAGTGCAAATAATAGAATAAATTCTGCTCCACCATGCTGCACAATACATACTGCTCCACCTGTATAACCCAACACCACACTACATCAATACATACTGCTCCACCTGAAACCAGCACCACATTGCAGCACTCCTGTCTTCATACAGTAACTCACCCCTCTACTCACCTATTCCCTTCTAAAGCTCCTCTTCCTATGGCAGCTCTCTCTCTCCCCTCCTTAACCCATTTCTGTGCATGCGTGAGGCCCTCCTGGCACTGTCAGAGTGCTGTAAGTCTACCGCCGCTAAGCACTATGATAAATGGTATCATATGATATGACAAGTATAGGATAGGAAGGTAGAGGGCAGGGTGGGAGGGAATGTCACTGCTGCATGTACTGCCTATGACAAACCACCCCTAATGCTGCCCCATAAAGTAGTTGCCCCAACACAGTGGTTAGCGGATTATTTACCCCAGTTGGTAATCTCGTAATATTTTCCCATATAGTAGTTAATTCCTTCAATAGATCCCTGCGAATAGTTAATTCTGTGAATCCCCCCAGTATTGCCACAATAGTGCCCCACAAATAATTTCCACAATAGTGCCCCACAAATAATTTCCACAATAGTGCCCCACAAATAATTTCCACAATAGTGCCCCACAAATAATTTCCACAATAGTGCCCCACAAATAATTTCCACAATAGTGCCCCACAAATAATTTCCACAATAGTGCCCCACAAATTAATTCCTCCAATACTGCCATATAGCTCCACTGAATAACTGTAAAGGAACCCAGGACCTGGATGGAAGAGAGGGACAGGCAGGCAGTGTGAGCCCTAGCGCTAGTCTCTTCAAGACTGTCCCTTCCTACTTGCCAGCCCGACCCTAGGTAGTCGTGACAACTGGATGACATTCCCTTAAAAAAACGAACAGAATAAAGAATAGTCAGACAGATACAGGTCAAACCAAAGATGGAAGAACGGTAGAAACACAGCAGACAAGAACTGAGGTCAGAAGAACAGGGAAAGAGGTCAGGATACCAAGCAATCCAATACAATATAAACACAAGCTTAAGCTACTAGAGACTATGCCAAGCGATATCCAAAAGCACACGTGTACTTCTTATGAGATGTCCGAGTCCCAGTCCAGGGTGAGATTGGACCAGCCCTCTGACATCCACACCACACAGAACACAGACTGGCAGGGAAGGGAGATGAGTGGCAAAGGCAACTGTCTATCACTACTCAAACTAAGCTACCTGCATCCTTGCACTAGGCTAGCAGAAGAAACTAGACGGGTGTAGTGGGAACCTGTCAATCACCACAAAGCAAGTACTAGTATAAGACACAGTATAGACTGGTGTAAAGTAAACATACAATTCAGACAATGTATCATGGCCAGAAGCTCAGTCTCGGCTGTATTATACGGGCAGAGGTCTGAACAGGCACAGTCATAACAATAACACTTTGTTTCTCCTGAATGTTGCAGTCTTTAGGCTTCTCATGATTTCCGTGATTGTCTTCATTCATCTTCCTGCCAGTTTTCCTCCTAATTATATTTTCCAGCGATAGCAGTAATAGCCCTTCATGTGCAGTAAAATATTGTTACAAGGCTACCTGTGGGTTATGCCATTGGGAAATTTATTTTCCATACAGCATATTTTCTTAAAATACAGCTCTAGATTTAACTAACATTGACTATATAACAACACCAATTAGAGTCTTATATGCATGAAAAATAGCACACAACAGAATAAGCAGATAACATGCCTGACTAATAAAAAAATATCTCTTCAATTAATCATGGTGGAATCGATCACAGAGCACATCGGAAAGGAAAACTGTGGTTACCTGGTGCAAAAAGGCTGCAAGGTTACACAAAGTGCAGAAATTACACAACAGTAACTTACACATAGGTGAAAAGTATAAAAGTATACTATTATACTAAAAGGAACCAAACGAAAACACAAAGATAGATAGATAGTAGATAGAGAGATAGATAGATAGATAGATAGATAGATAGATAGGAGATAGATAGATAGATAGATAGATAGATAGGAGATAGATAGATAGCACACCAAGACGGAGTTGTTGGAATCAATAAAAATTTCTATGTGTGATGTAATGATGATATAATTGATGATTGAAATATTAGATTGAAAGATACATTTATGTATAAGATGAGATACAGGTATGGAGGCATGCAGGTTCTGTATGGCATTCCCCATACGTTTGAACGGCTTGGATGGTGGGAACCAGTCAGATGAAGTCTGTCAACTGGGCAAAATGTCTTTGGGAGACTTGTGTCCCTCACCAAGAAGTACACTACCCAAAAATAGCACCTTTATATAGGGTAGTGGGGGAAGCCCTTTTAGGATATGTTCAAACTGAGTAAAAGCAGGTGAATTCCGCAGCGAGCGGAGGCGTGCGTGGCATCCCATTAACACACTGAGGCAGCGGGGTTCGGACGCTGTTTAATCATACAATACCATCATATACATATCTGGTCAAGACGACTATGTCCAGAGTTTTGCCGCAATCTGACATTTTCATCTGGATGTAATATTATTATTATTTTATCTCTACGGCGCAACAAAATAGAAATAACCATGAGTATAGGACTGGGTTCCCACATGGGCCCACATTATCCGGCAAGAAGACACAAGATGGCTAAAGCCTTCTCACCAGCGTTCACTTTCCGAGATCCCACGTCTTAGAAGATATCTTGGAGATGTTGGACATCAGGTGTCGGCGTGTTTCGCCGGTATGTGATGATTGCCACTTAGTCTTATCCCACAGGGCCACAGAATCTTGGTATTTTTACCCAAAAGCAGAAGGACAGTCTAAAGCACAAAAGATATACTAGATACATTTGCAAAAATACAGAGATTTTGAAGGATTATAGTCAAGTGTACCCAAATGTACCAGAAAGGTAATAATAATAATAATAATAATAATAATAATAATAATAATAATAATAATAATTATTATTATTATTATTATTACTATTATTATTATTATTATTATTATTATTATTAATAATACTACCTGTATTTTTCAGCGTATAAGACGACTGGGTGTATAAGACGACCCCCAACTTTTCCAGTTAAAATAGAGAGTTTGGGATATACTCACTGTATAAGACTAACTCTCTTCCAATGCACACCAAATAAAATTTAATAAAAAGCATCAGACAGTAGCGAGATCTGAGAGACAGAGAAAGCCAGATTGATGAAAGAGGTATGTTTTTCAGGGCACAGCACCACTCTACTGTATTTTTTTCCATATGCTGGACACCTGCAGCTTGCTCTGCCATTCATACAGTCGCCGCATACGGCAGGGGTGTGGCAGTTTTTGAGCCACCACCACCACCATATGTGTTGAACGTAGATTCTCCAGTCCAAAGTTTTTCAGCACTCACCCTATAAGACGACACCTGGCGTATAAGACAACCCCTGACTTTTGAGAAGATTTTCCTGGGTTAAAAAATAGCCTTATACACAGGAAAATACTGTATTTTCATATTTAGGATAAAACATAGCCATTAACTGCAATGAAACCAGCTGTGTAGGAGGCTTAAAACTGGGTAAGAAACTCTGCTAAAAAGGTCATTTTACAGGTCATATATCATGGCACTCACTAAGATTCAATGATTCTTTTTTATTCAGTGTACTCAAAGCAAGGACCCGTTTCAACCCTTCTACTGTTTGGGGCCCCATAGAAGTCTATGGGCACCCTATTACAGATATATACTACTAGATCCATAATACACTATTTGGTACATCCCAGGTATACAGCGTTTTTACGTCCTGGCTGCTTTTCCGTATGGTAGTTGCTATGACTTTAATATCTTCTCGTATTAATGGTCAGCGGTGTAAAAGAACGAATAACAATTTTAATGATAGAAATAAACCTTTGTTGAGATCTATAAAACATCTCGATGAGGAGCTGGTGAAATAAGGGAAGCGCTTGTTATATTGATTTAGCCTTTACAAACGTAGCTTCATACCCAATTATTTAAAATAGCATAGGGTTGTGAAAAATAGAGACGCCATTCATTACGCTCTAGTCGGAGCGCGTACTGTATCAACTAACAAATTAACATACGACTACCTGCCAGATTTCACTTCAGAAATCTTTGATTTTCCCGAGTAAGTGGATCGTGCTGTTCTTTGAATTGTAGAATTTTACTGATGTTTCCTGAACTCCCATGATCTCCCAGCGCCCGTGTTATATTCGCTCGTCACATATAGCCGGCAACCTCCTAGATAAAAGTAAAGCGTATGCAGGGACGTTTTAACACATGAGTGCCCCCCCCCCCACCTTTGGTCTTCTTCGTTCATTACCTTATGATGTTTTCACAGATAATTAAACTTTATAAAAGTTTATTCTTTTCAGAAACTATTTTTAAGGCACATTAACGGGAAGGTTTGGATTCAAGGCGGCAAAAGTAGTAAGTAACCAGAATTACCTCCCGCTACAAAGAGTCCATCATTTGGCATCTATAAGGTTTGGTTAAGGAGAATGACGTGGAGCTTGCCCTGGTTATTTGATAGTCAAAGCTTACAGTCAGGATCAGAGATAACGCCTATCCCAGCTGTTTGACCCCTTAGATGCTGTGGTTGGGGTAGTATGTTATTGAGTTTCACAAAGTAACAGTACAAATTAGTAGACTACTATGTTTTCACTGAACTTCATGAACCCTGCATGGGTACACTGCGGTAGACTGTTCTGCTAGTATGCTACTGTCTAACCTGACTGTACGCTAGTTTTCAGATGTGAACATAGTCCATTGATGCTACCACTGCTCTATTGTGAAGCCTTAAAGTGAATGTACCATCAGGTACATTTGCTTTAAGTGTAGCATATTAATAGAACAGCGCTGGGCGGGGTGTCTTTGTCCTGCACACATCGCCGGTCTATTACCATTAGATTTAATGGAGTCGCGCCATAGAGGGGCCGTGGTGCAAATAAAGGACCGCGGCACTGGCTTTCCCCCGCCAGAACTGTTTTATTGACATGCTACCCTCAAATCAAATGTACCTGATGGTACATTCGCTTTAAGACCAGTGTTGAGCTTCGGGGTGCTTGATCAAGCTCGATGCTCAACTGAGTGGTACTCGGGTAAAGGTGGGCATACACCTTCAATAACTGACAGCCATCAGTTATATAACGTTGCAGAAATCTGTTACATTTTAGTTCTAAGTTGTGTATATTTCATCCCTAGAAGCAGGGGGCATGTGAATCAATGTTCCAAGTTTCCCATTGATTTCAATGAGGTTCATTACTTGCTCAACACTACTTAAGGCATTTTGATGTATATGGTGACAGGTGGGGTGAAGTATATTATAATTCCATAATCAGATCTACATTTGTGGACTCTTTTAGCTGCCCTTAAGTCAAAATGTATATGAACAGGTAGAAATCCTTTTTGTACAATGGATAGCTCTAGTCAATGCCATTTTCCTAGGAATTCCAACTTTATGAAGCCCATGAAACCAATACCAGTATCAATAAAAGATACAATTCAATGATTTTCTCTTTTATAAGTTTTAAGTGTCACTCTGGTTATACATTTTTTTTTTTACATGTCAGAAGCTTTGCTCGGTCCGGAGTGTTCACACCCTAACCGATCGCGAGAAGGAGTTGGGAGAAGTCCGCGCTCAGCATGGTCCTCTCCCGGCTTTGTGTCACACAATGAGTCTGACTCATAATGAAAGTCTATGAGGCTGTCTCTTATCACTGACATATCAAAAAAAATAATTTATAACGACAGTGACACTTTAAGGGTAGAACTAATTCTCGTTGAAAAGACCCGGTGGCGTATATAAAGAGCTATTTTCCATACTTTACAGCAAGTGAGTGACTGTACAAGCGTTTTTTATCAAAATCCTCATTCAATAATCAGTAATTGATGGGCAAACCTCCCAATAAATGCTCCGTTCTCCTACAGTGCCGTCATAGGAACAATGAAGAATGACATGGTTCCAATGAAAATTAAGGTGCTGTCCATGTAATGCACCGAGGGCTCTTTCTATAAATTCAAACTTCTTTTAGTGCAAATTGGAGAATAAGCGTTACTTTCTAAGGAATAAAGCAAGACAAGGAAATCCGGACTCCTAAAGAGCCCCGATTATGAGACTCATTATTATTACATTAGTATTGATCACTTAGTGGTTCCTATTTTTTGCATATTATCCATATGATGGCCAGAGGTCAAAGTCAGCTTGATAGCACTTATAGCAGGTAATAGCAGCAATAATAATTATAAACCCAGCTGCTTCTATATGTAAACCCTGTGATATCTAATTATCTAAAATTTCATATTCAAAAGAAAGGACGTCTTAAGGTGGTAGACGGAGATGTGGAGCGTTCTCGTGCCCTTTATTAAAATTTATATTCACCATGTGGCACAGGGAAACAGTAGAGCTTGATAAATGGCCTCTTGGTCCATGTAATGGCATAAATTATGAAGGTGCTAAGCTGCTCACTACCACCAGAAGAAAGTAAAGAACATTAAATATGGCCCTTACGTTGTTTCCTTAAACCAAGTCAGGTATCAGAGAAAGCTGGAGTAAAATGCCTGGAGAAAAAACTCGGTTTCATAAAGAATTTGCAATCAGAAATTATTTTTCCCATGATTTAATTCGCCGGATGTATAGCTATAGGGGGAGCAAAGGTGATGATTTTGCTCCTCTGCAAAAGAAGAAGACACCAGCCTTATAAATGGTCCATGTTCACACAATGATTTTCAGCAGACAACAGACAAACAGCCATTATTTAAAGGAGGAGTTTGGCCAGACCCATTTTTGTAGCTAGTGCTGGGGAGAGGGAGCATGAAGGAAGTAACATGCTCTTACCTCCCCCGCTCCAGTGCTGGGGGCTGCATACCACCATTCCAGTCCTCCTGCTTACCTCCCCCGCTCCAGTGCTGGGGGCTGCATACCGCCACTCCGGTCCTCCTGCTTACCTCCCCCGATCAAGCACTGGTGGCCGCATACTGCCACTCCGGTCCTCTTGCTTACCTCCCCCGCTCCAGTGCAGGTGGCTGCATACTGCCACTCCGGTCCTCTTGCTTACCTCCCCCGCTCCAGTGCAGGTGGCTGCATACCGCCACTCCGGTCCTCCTGCTTACCTCCCCCGCTCCAGTGCAGGTGGCTGCATACTGCCACTCCGGTCCTCTTGCTTACCTCCCCCGCTCCAGTGCAGGTGGCTGCATACTGCCACTCCGGTCCTCTTGCTTACCTCCCCCGCTCCAGTGCAGGTGGCTGCATACCGCCACTCCGGTCCTCCTGCTTACCTCCTTCGGGTTGTGACATGTGAGGTCCACTCAACCAGTCAGCGGCCATAGTGGGGTCGCTCCTTGGCAGTCGTATGCGGCCACCAGCACTAGAGCGGGGGGAGGTAAGACCATATTGTTTATTTTATCCTTCCCCTCCCCAGCACTTGCTAAAAAAAAAAAAAAAAAAGCTTAGGTTGAATGACGGACGCTTTCAACAACCTTTTTGGTGTGGCAATTTTTAAAGGTCCATTGAATTTTGTTGAAAAGACGGCGAAATGACGGTCAAAACATAAATCTGTGTGTAAACAACTTAAAACAACGATCGTTGTTTGTTAAATAACGACCCCCAATATATGTCCTGAACATTAATGTGAAGTCCGTGGCGAACAACGACCCGTACTCTATACATTGTGTGAACTAACGGTCATTGTTTCAATAGACTTTAATAGACTTCAATTGAAATAATTGAAGACTGGAAATAACACCTGTTAGTTTACTTAAAAAGACAGTGTGTGAACATGGCCTTAGTATGTTTTGCGTGCTTGCTATGCAATTGTCTAACAGCTGATCCATTGCTCTGGATCTGCTGAATCTTGGCTGCCAGTCTTGGACTGTTTAGAGTTCAGGTTTAAAAAAGTTACGGTCTTAAAAGAATATTCACATCACATCAACATTCACAAGTTGTTCCCTATACACAATGTAGGAAATAACAAGCAGTTGGGAACACACAAGAATTGATGAAAATTGTTCCACTGAATAAAGGAGCTCAACTAGTTCTCTATGCATTCTTCATATGGAGTCTGAGCATTGCTTATAATATTTTCAGATAGATTAAAAAAACAAAAACAAACAATCCTGGATTGTGCAGTTCTATGCGGATTATAGTTTATATGCGGACTGTTTGAATTTATTGGGCTTTGAACCTCCCTAGTACCTTGTTCTTGCTTAGTTTCTTGTACCTAACTTTTGTATTGTTACAGTTTTTTTATATGCCTTGCTCCTCTGGGTCCTAGTGCCATCCTGTTGTTTCTGCTTTGGAGAGAGTTAGTCCAGAGCTTTCCATAGGGATACTTGTGGGAACAGCAAGACTTGGTATTAGGTTACAGTTCAGGTATAGTGTCTAGGGAGGGATTAGGAACAGCTAGCTGGGAACAGTCTTGTGTATTTCTTTGTTACTTTATTTTCTGTGTCTTTACTGATCCCATTATGTCATCGTCTTCAGTTCTCACTGTCTTCTGCTATTCTAGTTATTTTTATACGTCAGTATTGATATGTGTTTTGTACGGGGTTTTTTTCTTTCTTTTTATTACTTGCTTGTTAACCGATTCAGTTTTGCAGAAGTCCAGAGAGTATTTGAGTGAATGGAGCCACAATTAGGACTCAGGATAGGCGACTGCCATAGGTGAAGTCAAGGTCTGTTGTATGATGACCGGCCGGTGTCTGAATAGAATAAAGAAATTCTATATATGACTGGCCTGGTTGGGATATACTATGTCTATTCTACTTTTATAAAGCCATCATACACAATTTTGAACTTCAAATTAATATTTAGTGATAAATAAAATATGAAAATGATTTATCCATTTTTGACTATGGGGTCTAATGGGGTCGTCCTATAGGAACTATCCCTGTCTATATGTTGCAGTGAAATGATAGAATCAGGGATTTGATCAAATCAGTAAGGGAAGGGATTTGATCAAATCACTAAGGGATTTGATCAAATCCCAGGAAATGATGAAATGACCGCACCGTTCCATCATTTCCCTAGGAAATTGATCAAATCACTGACCCCTTTCACTGACTCTATCATTTCCCCTCTGCAACATAGAATTCACTTACCGTATCGCCTCTCTGCTCTCTTTGGTCTCTCTGCTCTCCATTCTCCTCCGCCACCTCTTTGCTCCCCGTTTCACATGTTTCCCCTGCTACGTGCCTCCCGCTCCCCTGGCCTGTCCGCTCCACTCCCAGTTTGCCCCTGCTGCTGTATGCCTGCTGGGAGATGTGCCACTCCACACCCTGTCTGCCTCCGGTCCCGTCCGCACCGCCCTGCAACACGCCTCCTGGTCTTCTGGCCCGTTTGCTGTGCTCCCCGTCCGCCCAAATGCTGTATGCCTGCCGGGAGGTGTGCCGCTCTGCTCCCCGTCCGCCCCCGGTTCCATCCACTCTGCCGCCATATGCCTACTGGGGAGGCGTACCGCTCTGCTTCCCCATCCGCCCTGCCGCCATATGCCTGCCGGGGAGGCATGCCGCTCTCTGCTCCCCAATCCGCTCCGCCGCCGTATGCCTGCCGGGAGTTCCCGTCAACCCCTGCCGCCATATGCCTGCTAGGGAGGTGTGCTGCTCTGCTCCCCTGTCCACCTCTGCCGCCGTATGCCTGCTATGGAGGTGTGCCGCTCTGCTTCCCCGTCCACCTTTGCCGCAGTATGCCTGCCGGGAGTTCCCGTCAACCCCCGCCGCCATATGCCTGCTAGGGAGGTGTGCTGCTCTGCTCCCCTGTCCACCTCTGCCGCCGTATGCCTGCTATGGAGGTGTGCCGCTCTGCTCCCCCGTCCACCTCTGCCGCCGTATGCCTGCCGGGAGTTCCCCTCCGCCCCCGCCACCATACGCCTGCCAGGGAGGCGTGCCGCTCTGCTCCCCCGTCCACCTACGCAGCTAAACATAGAGCCAGGTGACTCCTCAATCATTCATTCCTTCATTTCCCTGAAAGGGGTCAGGCATTTGATCAAATCTCTAGGGAAATGATGGAACGGCGTGTTCATTCTATCATTTCCCAGGATTTGATCAAATCCCTGATTCTATCATTTCACTGCAACATATATACACTTTTGTGAATATGCAAAAGAAGGTCCCGTGGAGCCTCATTCAAGAGTCTCAAAATTAGCCAGATATCCCTCCGGGAAGACCCGGGCATATGTATATACACTTTTGGCACATCTGAGTATTATAGTACTCTTTAACTGCAGTGTAATGCAGCATTTCTCCTGTAGTGGTCACTACAGACTACATGTGACCACATTTTCTGCAAGCAAAAAAAAAATAAAAAAAAAATTATATATTTGGATTTTCCCTTTAATAGATTACTTCAAATGTCTAAAAATTTTCTTTCTTTCAATTTACTTTAATAAAAATGCTACCAAGACTTGACTTGCAGGATTTAATATGTCCTGTGTCTTATGGCGGGAGAGCACTGTATCAAGTGCATTATTATCAGGCCGATGACAATACAATGAATAGGAGATATTAATTAAGCTCCAATAAAAATGCCATAATCTGCCGCATTATATTAATTTAACTTCTAATCCGGCCAAGTAACTTCATTTAAATTAGAAGAAAGGAATCTTATATTATTAATCTTTCCGCTGCACTTTAAATTAAACTCGTATATTCTTTAGATTATATTAGTCTGTATTATTATAGGAAGAGTGAAACTAAGTTCTTCCTGGTGAAGTTTGGTTCTCATAATTCATATTGTGTCTGGGGACACAGAGACCGAGGACTCATCATCTTAAAGTAGAAGTTAAAGGAGTTTTACACTGTAACCTCATTCAATTGAAATGGACACCATTTGTTTTGCATTTCCCAGAAAAAAAAAAATATATATAATGGGGTATTTTTGTGAATACATTTTCTTTTACATTTCTTTTTATTTCTTTTACATTTTTACATTAAGTTCAGCATTAAGTGGTGACACAGCCCCTCTGCTGCCACCAGTGGCTCTCTCGGGAACTGCAGGGCTACTCAAGCCCTGGTCCCAGCACAGTTGCATATCACTAGCATCGCTGAATGCAGAAACTGGGCCACCCCTGATTGTTATATAATATGTGTTAGCAATAGTATAGATATGACACTGGGGAAGCTGTCTGTGTCACTAGTTTTACAACAGCTGCACACTGTGCAGTTGCTGTATTACTAATGACACAGACAGCTTCCCCAAGTGTAATGTAAATTTTATGGTAACATGTATTATATAGACTTTAGAGGAGGCTTCAGCACTAGTGACACAGACAGCTCCTCCCAGTGTAATGTCTATTCTAATGCTAACATGTATTATATAGACATTAAGGGAGGTTTAGTATCTTGAGCAGCAGTTCCCAACACACACACACACACACACACACACACACACACACACACACACACACACACATACATATATTTGTCTTTAAAAAGTTATACTAAAAGTTACATAACTTCCTGAATTAATCTTTTAAAGCATTTGTGAGTAAAAATTACAGCTTATTCAGAAAAGTTACGTAATACTACAGATACGCTTTAATAATACTCGCTTAATAAGTATAAAAATACAACTACTGTGGTACCTCGGTTTAAGAGTAACTTGGTTTAAGAGCTTTTTGGTTTAAGAGCTCACAGTTTTTCAAAATTGTGACTTGGTTTAAGAGCATTGCTTTGGTTTCAGAGCTTCCTGTACTGGGTGGGAGTGTGAGTGGGGAAGGGGCATGGTCTGTATAGCGGGGTCTACAGCACTGTACTCTTACCCAGGAAGTCTTCCTCACCTTCCAAATCATAGCAGATCCACTTCAGGCTGGGGCTTACATAAGGGGACAGGCCTGTGGAGGTAATCTCTTTATAGCTGTAACCCCTCTCTCCCCGGACAGAGAGTGCTGCATGTATGTGCCCACATCTGTCCTGCTCATTCCTTCATGCTCCCTACAGTCTCTGTCAGCCCTTGTGTTTCCCATCATCTCCATTACTCTACAGTAACTTATAATATCACATATTCTGCTGTTTCTAAATGTTTGTTTCATCTGTTTTACATGTTATTCTGAATAATAAATCATTATTTTTGGGGTGTGGAACCAATTGTCTGCATTTCTATGATTTCTTATGGGAATATTTGCTTTGGTTTAAGAGTGGATTTGGATTACAAGCACGGTCCAGGAACGAATTATGCTCGTAATCCAAGGCACCACTGTATACACTTCCTTAAAAGTGTACCTATTACTTTGGGACTGCAGCAGGATATGCTGGAAATGTCCTGCAGATGGGCGGCCCTCCTTTGTTGCGGGCGTACGTGTATTACAATGCAGTAAATGACATTTTGGGGGGTTCCATATCATAAGATATGCAGGATCATAAGATATGCAGGATTTGCAGGATTTATCCAGTGTATCCTGCTGTGATCTAAGTAATAGTTACCCAGAGACTCTGTAGGTTTTTGCTGGGCTATCTAGGAGTAACACAAACTAGTGACAGAGAAGCTGAACAGAATAATATATCACTCACATTATTCTGTGCAGCTGATTTAGAGAGATCCCCTGAATAACAACGACTCTGAGTGTGGCAACTACTGGCTGCTGATTGGCAGTTGTCTCTCTACACTGTAAATAAGTAGACAGCTGTCAATCAGGGAGTGGGGCAGCATGAAACCCCTTCTCCTGCATATCAGGAGAACGGCTTAACAGAATCATGTACGGCTGGGTTCACAGTACATTTTTGCAATCCGTTTTTTTCATCCATTTTTGCAACACAATGGATGGAAAAATGGCTGCATTTGTGTGTATCTGTTTTGACCCGTTTTTCTATTGACTTCCATTATATATTTAAAAAAAAAAAAAAGATAAAAATGCTTGTTTTTTTTTTTTAAACGTGCACAAAAATGTTTGTCTGTACATAAAAAAAAAAAAAAAAAAATGCGTTTTTAACCGTTTCTGTTATAATGCAAGTCATCGGAATAATGGATCACACAAATGAATCAGTTTTTCTATCCGTTCTTTTTGCAAGAACAGATGGAAAAAAAAAAACATAGAAGCGCACGGGGTCCGTCCGTGCGAAAATTTTGAAACATACGTCAGCTCTGAGCTGGCATAGGTTTCAGTATAGTTTTTCCACCGGAAAAATAATAAATGCGGCGCATGCAGAGGCTGCCCCCTCTGTGTGCTGCCCCCCCCCCCCCATAAGGCCCCCTCTCCGCCCCACTGGCAAAGATGGGGCATATGCGAAAATATTCACAAAAAAACTATTTGCGGATATTTTTACGATCTGCCCCATCTGCGCCTAAAAAAGACATTTACGCCTTTTCATACATGTCCCCCATAGTGTGAACCAAGCCTACGTAAAACATTGTTCTCTTCACCATATCGAGTATATGCTGCGCTCATTTAAGGCGGTATAAACCTAGTGACAGATCCCTTTAAGATGACCATTTTTGCTAATTATTACGGGAAAAGAATATAAAGGTAACATATCCCTCAGCTATGTACAAGTGTAATTTTGGCACCATAGGTTTTCTTCTTCGTTAAAGCAATGGCAGGTGAAATATTTCCCTTTAAATGAGATGAATGGACAAAATTAGTATCACCGAGCCTGAACTAAAGGACATTGGGGATCGGCCTCATAAAGGACAATACTTTTGTATTGTCACTGAACAAGACCTTCTCCGGTCCATTGGGAACTGAGCGCGCATCATCTGCCTTGGTATATACGCAGCATGCACTCAATCTTGGGAAAACGTCTGGGAAGTAAAACCTACCGGATTTACAATTTCTTCTATTGTTGCCTATTACCATCCTTCCAAACCACAGGAGGTGGTGATAATAGAGGATACGTCTAATTTATCATCCATACAAGAACATTCATCCTAATCGTCCTCCGGAGAGTGGATTTCTATTTGGCGAAGCCCCATTTCACCTCCCCAAGTAAATATCCGCGTTCCTTGCTTTAGCGTTTGTCCTCTGGGTGCTTTTTGGATGGAACTTAGGAGGAGATGGATGCTCCCGGCCGTCCAAGTCCAAGATCCAATATCACAACTTGGTTGGATCCTTATTTTTGCTTCTTCTTTAAAATACGTGAGAAAATATTGTATGATTCATGATTTTGTTGTTTTTGGCTTTTTTCCCTTTGCTCTTCTCTTGATGTATTGCTCATAAATGGAAGTTCTAGTGACTCTCTTAAGTATCGTATTGATTTTAACACAAATGTTACAGAGTTAAACAACCACTAAAACCTACGCTGCTCTTGAATCCTGTGACGGTTTCCCTGAGTTGAGCTAAAACGGTGGATTATCGTAAAGCGGAGGCTTTAAATACGCGATGGGATCATTAGAGGGATTGAAAAAGGAGACAAACAACTCAATCTTCACTTTTTGACACCGAGTTGTGTATAGGTCTAATAATACTATCAGGTCTAAAAAAAAATTGAGGTTATACAAGGACATTGATTTTCAGATACTGTATATAACATGCAGAGATTGCCAATGAGCAACTGGAATAGATAGTAAAGACTGAAGCTATGTCGATTCATTTCTTAAATGGGTGTTGTCACGTTATAAAAATTTTGACTGGTTGGAGTATAGAGGCCTTGTTGTGAGTGCTCCAATCCTATCTGTGCTGTGGAAAGACACACTGCCCCCTGCTGGTTTGATGATGTGGGGAGGACACACCGCCCCCTGCTGGTGTGATGATGTGGTGAGAACACATGTCCCCTGCTGGTGTGATTATGTGGGGAGGACACACTGGCCCCTGCTGGTGTGGTGATGTAGAAAGGACACAGTGTGCCCTGCTGTTGTGATAATGTGAAGGACACACTACCCTCTACTGGTGTGATAATGTGAAGGACACACTACCCTCTACTGGTGTGATAATGTGGAGGGCACCCTACCCTCTACTGGTGTGATGTGGGAAGGACACACTCCCTTCTGATTTGATGATGTGAGGAGGACACGCTACTCCCTGCTGGTGTGATGGTGGGGAGTGGACACGCTGCCCCCTGCGGGTGTGATAATCTATAACAGTTGAACACTAACAGCTCATTGATTTGTACAGGACAGCCACATGTGTTGTATACCAAGGTTTCCAGCAGGAGAATCCCCCAACCCCCCACCCCGCTATCTTAATTTAGTTAGGCAGCAATATACACAGTGGTAGTTAGTCAGTGTAGGGAGGGAGAGCTGACCGAGTAGGGCTTACAATGCTGTGAAATTGTCAGTGTAGGGAGGATGACAAAATCCAGCGTTTTAGCACTATAAGGATTCATTCCTTAACCCTGTAGTGACCAGGCATCCATCATAGTCCATCCTTTTCATTATCTTCACAATGTATTTGAGTTCTCTGAGACCAAAAGGGGAGGCTCGCTGCGACATCTTCACTTGCAGAGCTGACTGTACGCTGCGGCCTGGCATTCATTTTTTTATGTTCGGGTTCGGACTCCGAACCGAAAATTGGGATGTTCGCTTACCACTAATCATCATTACGTCATACATAGAAAGTTAAAGGGGTGCTCCAGCAAAAAGCTTTTGCCCATTAATTGAAACAAAATACAAAGTTATATAACTTTGTACTATGCTTTAATCACCCATCTGCCCCCCCCCTTCCCTATCTTCCCCCCCCCCCTCAACCTCCCATCAGAAAGTGAAGTAAACTCATTCTTACCTATTGACTGTTGACCCCAAGCTGCTCTGTGGCAGCTATTTTGTGACAATGACATCGCCAAGGAGGAGGTGGGTTTAAGCCCTGTTAGGCCAGCCTCTCTTTGTCAGATTACTCCGGTTGCATAGCTCTAATTGGCTGACCAAGCTGTAAGCCATCTAACAGTTTTACAGAGTCAGTTAGACATCACAGGAGACAAAGTGCATCATGGGAAAGCCCAAACCAGGAAGTGAAGAAAAAATGAAGACACCAACTGGAGCTTCAGGGACCTGCAAACAGCGGGAAATTTAAACGGAGACAAACTCAGGGGGGATGGTAAGTGTAAAAACTATGTTTATGATTGATTTTTTTTTTTCTTATCAGTGCCGGAGTTCCCCTTTAAATTCTTTTCCAACAACTCCTTTATGGTGTGTTTTTTTCCCATCAATAACTGTAGAAATAGTATGCTGCAAGCCTTTAAGGTTCCCCTGGGGGTGGCTGCAGGCAAATAGAATTTTATCATTCATCTCTATCTGCAAGGTTCGTTTCACACCAGCACAGTACAGCTACATCCTTGCCTCCATATTACGGCTGCAAGTCCCAGCTCAATCTCTCAGTGATGACCCAGACTGACAGCTGTCCGTATTGCGTTAGTGTGAAATGGGCCTATGGAGGGGATTTGGGACTCTGAATGACAAAAACCAGGGCTCCGACTGATACACAGAGATATAGAGGAATAAATCATCACAACATTACAGGCTAATAAGATGGAGGGGTTCAGGGGTGGACACTCACTTTAAGCTTTTTGTAATTTAATAGTAAGCAGAATGAGGCTCAGATATATTCTATGTATTGTCTGTCTCTTACATTTCTGTAAAAATAATAATGTTCGAATGGCAGGAGGGCAAATCTATCTGAAAAACCACCAAGGACTTTTGATGAAAAAGACGGAACATCGTTGTGGCAAGAATGGCCGAGGTTATCCTTTAAATTGACTACTTCTTTATCATCCTTATAGAATGACTCTGTCACTAAATTGCATGAGGTCCTGCTCAGTTAACTAGACAAGAATAATGGAAGAAAGTGGTTCATGGGGTCAATACCATGATGCACTAAGGTAAAGAAACTGTGCCGAACGGCACCTAATTAAGGAGTTTTGTAATGGGATTGTGTCACCTTGCACATGTAGTCCAATCTGAAGGCCGCTTGTTCTAGAGCAAAATGAGCTGAGAAGGTTTATATACAGGTTAGCATGGGAAGGATTTAGTTTGAGTAGTAAGCTAATCATTCATACTACTGCTCCTTATGTCATTAGGAGTCCCGTGGGTGGTCCTACTCAGTGATTGACAGCCGTTATGTAGTAAATCTGTATGTAGAGATAGATATTAATCTGTAATGCTGGTGGTCAGGTCCAATAGACGTGCTGCCATTCTCCTGGTCTGTGCTCGATCTCCCTTGCTGCCACCATGCTGCTAACCCTCCTGCAGTTCCTGACCCATAGGGTGCAAGCACTCTTTAATTCCATGCATAAGGTATTTAATTTTCCTTTTACACAGAGCGATTATCGTTTGAATTTTCACAATAGCGAACGCATTTGAGCGATAATCGGCTCGTGTAAGCACAGCGAACGATCAAGCGATGAGCGAGAAATCGTTCATCTTGGTCTTTCAACATGTTCGCAAATCATTGTTGGTCGTTCGTTGAAGATTCTCAGATCGCTTCGTGTAAACAGTCTTTCTATGTGTGAGATGGGCTTAAACGATCGCAACAACGATTTTTGTCGTTATAAAAATAAAATCGTTGCCTCAAAATCATTAAACGATGGATTGGCCAAATTATCGCTCCGTGTAAAAGGACCATAAGTCTGTTCCACTCATTTACTAGTGCTGCACCTGAGCAACAATGTAGTTTATCTCCGGCTGATGCTACCATTACATCAGCTCCATAGTCTTGTGTTTGACTTCTTGATTCTTTCCTCTTTCTGATCCTACTACTCTCGATTGACTTTCTGGTGCTTGACCTTGAACCTATGCTGCCAGTCTAGACACTTCTGCCAGTTCTTGACTATGTTACTTGTTGCCTATACTTGGAGAGGCAACTTGTCTTTGCCTGACCCCTTGGTACTTCGCTTTGGTGTCTTCTGGTCTGCTGGACCAGAACCACTCATGGTAGGAAACCTGGTACACTTTACCAGAGGTCCAGCCTTCTCTTTGTCGAGAGGGTAAGGGATGAAAACCTAGAGGGTGCTTAGATGTTCCTCTCATGTCTGGCCCAAAGTCAAACTAGTTGGGTCAAGTGCTTACTGTAGAATTATTGTTTCCTTGCGAATAGAAGTATTTACCATGGCAGACATGTCATAACAGCTATAGTTCTTTCCAGTTTTCTCACCAGTTACTGGCACAATGATAAGGCCGGGACTCTTCTCACACCCTCTTCTCATTCATATCCTTACATCTACAGTATAGCATTTTATAATTACTGATGTTATCGCCCAATTACTTTTTAAGCCGCCAATTCAGTAGCTTGTTAGGAAGAAGTTACATCACCACTTGTAGAACGCAGAGAGCACAAACACCATATATAATATAGAGAAGCGTTGGTGCGGGTGCCCTGCATGTAGAGAGCCATAATTAAAGTGCGGCAATATGTATTGTAATCAGCGCGTCTGCTCCGGATTACCTCATAATCCTTTATTTACTTACAGATGATTGGCACTAAGGTTTAAGTGAGCCGCCACTGCAGAAACTGAGAAGAAAATGCCGGTATTAGAGAGATTTCCTATTTTGATTGCTTTTGATTTGCTTTGTGATATGTGTTAGTATTTGTAATACCGGGTCTCTGATCCTTAAAGAGAACTCGTGTCTTCTTCCAAAACCTCATCTCCCATAATCAGTGCTTCCTTTATTTCTGGGATTTTTTTTTTTACCAGCCCTCTCCCCACCTGATCCCCAGTTATCGCTGCCATTGGTTTTGGTGCCCATTGTCTGTCCGTTGTCCTTCCCCTTGTGAGCTGAACAGTGGAGACCTACAGTTGACAGTCTATGGACGTCACTGCCATCTAGGGACTGTCAAGGGAGAGGTAGCCATATCTCCTTTTTCTACGAAGTGTGAAATGAAGCTTTTATCCTGTTGATAACTGAACAGTAATGGCCGCTCAGTTGGCAGTCTATACTAGTAGAGATTTGTTTCACGAAGTTTGCGAATATTTGCGAATCGCATCCAAACGAATCTTATTAAAACAGGCAAACTATAGTAGCTACAATAGTAGGACTATTACAGAGTTGTGAGTTTTTCAGCAGCTGTTGCTGTGACAGTGTCAAAATTGGAATATGACAACTTTTTTAAATGGCAATCAGCCTGTAAATCATTCAATTTTCGCCATGGACAGTAATGGACGTTGGTGAATAAGTGGCATAATATCAATTTTCTCCCAGGACAGCAGTGGACATTGGTAAATAAGCACCCAGTGAGTTATTAAGATGGACACTGTGGCTTCCTATAATGCACGCCCAGCACCCAGTGACTTCCTATAATGCACACCTAGCACCCAGTGACTTCCTATAATGCACACCCAGCACCCAGTGACTTCCTATAATGCACACCCAGCACCCAGTGACTTCCTATAATGCACACCCAGTGACTTCCTATAATGCACACCCAGCACCCAGTGACTTCCTATAATGTACACCCAGCACCCAGTGACTTCCTATAATGTACACCCAGCACCCAGTGACTTCCTATAATGCACACCCAGCACCCAGTGATTTGGTATAATGCACACCCAGCACCCAGTGACTTCCTATAATGCACACCCAGCACCCAGTGACTTCCTATAATGCACACCCAGCACCCAGTGACTTCCTATAATGCACACCCAGCACCCAGTGACTTCCTATAATGCTCACCCAGCACCAATTACTTCCTATAATACACACCCAGCACCCAGTGATTTGGTATAATGCACACCCAGCACCCAGTGACTTCCTATAATGCACACCCAGCACCCAGTGACTTCCTATAATGCACACCCAGCACCAATTACTTCCTATAATACACACCCAGCACCCAGTGATTTGGTATAATGCACACCCAGCACCCAGTGACTTCCTATAATGCTCACCCAGCACCCAGTGACTTCCTATAATGCACACCCAGCCCCAGTGACTTCCTATAATGCTCACCCAGCACCAATTACTTCCTATAATACACACCCAGCACCCAGTGACTTCCTATAATGCTCACCCAGCACCAATTACTTCCTATAATGCTCACCCAGCACACAGTGACTTCCTATAATGCACACCCAGCACCCAGTGATTTGGTATAATACACACCCAGCACCCAGTGACTTCCTATAATGCACACCCAGCACCCAGTGACTTCCTATAATGCACACCCAGCACCCAGTGACTTCCTATAATGTGCACCCAGTACCCAGTTACCTGGTATACTGGACAATGGCTCCACTGCTCTCACAGAAAACCACCCACAACCCCCCCTCCTCTCCTCTCTGTCCCTATCTCTCTCTGTATTTCTCCCCCTGCTCTATCTGCCTGCTGCAATCTGCTCTCCCCTATACACAGCCGACTGTCCGCCTGCAGGAAGCCACTCACCTTATATAGAGGGTGAGGGGGGGTTGGTGACATCACAGTGGGGTTTGCAGCTAATTGGATGGGCGCAAGGGATTATGGATAATTCCTTTAAAAAAAAGAGCGTACTGTAAGCTAACATGTGAAACTGCCATGTTTTGCAAATTTGTGAAGCAAATCTGACAAATTTGTGAATGGATACAAAGCGAATTTAATGCCCGATTCACTGCAAATCAGAATTTGTCAGATTCGCTTTGCTCATCTCTATATATTAGCAAACTAACTTTTTAAATATATTTTTGTTCATGTGATCAATCTGCATTGAGAAGGATAATTGAATTGGTAGTCATTAGACATGAGCGCAACTCCAGCATGCTCAAGTCCGATTATTTGGTATTTGAATAACAGTGGCTCGAGATGTTCTATACAGCCCAAGGGTGTCCTGGAAAACATGGATACAATCATAGGCTATAGAGCTGCATCAAACCTCTTCAGCCACTGGTAATCAAATGCCGAATGATCGGACTTAAGCATACTCATTTTTAGTGTTCACGCTCATCTCCAGTGGTAGTAGTGGTAGTAGTACTAAGCCTATGCTCTAGTCTGTACTTAAAAATTCTCTGTTAACTGTTTCTCCATCTCCATGCAGGAACACAAGTTCCTGCAGAATTACATATGGAGCCAAAGGTAACTGCATGTAGCTACTACAACATGTACTGTATGGGCATCCTCAAGGGGTTCAGGAGCAGATGCTAATGAACTAGTAGAAGATATTGTAAGTGTTCTGCAGTCTGTGACTCTCCAGCTGGTGTAGTTAGGTAACAGCTGGACAGCCATGGGGTGGGAATACTCATCTACAGGACTAGTAATTAGTGTTGAGCGGAGATGCCGAACTCCCTAGGGCGGCATCCAACTTCTGTAGCCGCCGGGAGTCAAATGCCAAGCATTCTGGTTTGGAGAACATTGCTGAACCATTTAACACTACTAGTAAGCCACTAATTTCTCAACATTTTATTTTTCAATCAACATTATCCATTGTGCCAATGAGCTCTATTTGTGCTTCGGCAAAGGGGAGTCACTTCTCTATGATTCTTACTTTGGTTAAATATTGACATATAATAGACACATGACATATTAAATTCTACTTCCATTCACTTACAATGGTAGGACTGTTCCTGTTGTGTCATTTTTTGTTTCATTCCTAGCTTACCTTATTCCTTTTTTCATATGGCACCAACTTATTCCATGGCACGTTACATGGCTTGCCATCGCTCAAATCGGCCTCCGTCCCCATAAGGTCCCCTTAATGGGATACGAGGGCCCAGCGCTGCATTATACATCATCATTCAATCCATCATCATGATGACTTTCTATTTGATTCTTGTTGTCTTCCAATATTGGTACGAGCTCACCTGCCATGCTGTTCAGCTCTACTTTAAGTCCCAAGCGAATAGTACTTTATCGAATAGCTATTCGATCGAATATTATGCTATTCACACTATTCGATTGTGTTCGAATATTTGAACGATAATGCAGTAAACATTTGATTCGCTCTCCCACATGCCCTGGCACTTTTTTCCAGCCAATAAACATGCAGGGGAGGAGGGACAGTCACTAGGAATAGACAGGAAAAAAACCCTCTAACTGTTATTGGCTGGCTAAACTACGCCACCTCCTGAGAATAAGAATAAGGGATTTCAGATTCATGTCACTTGCTGGTTGGAGCTAGAGAGGGACAGACTGTATTACAGAGTGCGAAATCTTTTAGGTGATGTTAGGTAGGGAGGGACCCCCAAAAGCCCTTGTTAGGGCTAAAAGTATAAAACCAGAGATTTAGAAGCTGTTGTGAAACAGGCAATGTGTTCAGACATTTACTGATAATGTACAGTATATGGCTGTATACTCTGTGTGTGGGATAATACCTGTTATCTTGCTACTACTGATTTGCGCAGTCTGCATTCTGTAAAGAAGTTGAATGGCTCTTTTATTTTACTATTGTAAAAAACAATTATATATCCGGTAAACAGCTGTATAATGTGATTGCGGGATAATACCTGTTATCTTGCTACTACTTATTTGCGCAGTCTGTGTCCTGTAAAGGAGTCGAATGTCTCTTTCATTTTATTATTGTAAAGAACAATTATATATCAGGTATACGGCTGTATACTGTGAGTGCGGGACAATACCTGTTATCTTGCTACTACTGATTTGTAGTTATCGTTAATTTTCGTTATTACGTATTTTACACTGCACCTGACCTGATACGTTCGCAAGTGCGTACCGCCAGACCGAGACGTACGCTTCTACGTTACGTCCTTAATTTGTTTGGTTCGCGTTCACAGAACATTCATAATCACAAACATCTTTTTTTTTTTGTTCGTGTTCGAGATCCGAACTGAAAATTGGGATGTTCGCTCATTACTAGTGTCAGATGCAGCCAGGCATGCTTTCCCTGCTTTCCTATATGCATCCAGAGGTGTCGGCATAATTTCCTGAGGTGTCATTGTGCACTTGGTGACCTCCTAGTGGTCGAATCTTGATTTCCAGGTCCCAAGTATTTTTCTCCCATAGACTATAATGGGATTCGATATTCATTTGAATATACGAATATTGTGAGCTATTCGAATCGAATTTTAAATTATCGCATATTTCACTATTCGCTCATTTTCAGTATCTGACTACAAGAAGCCACAGTTATAAAAGGTGACTGCTAATAGTGAAGCCCGGTTCTGCAGTCTAAAGACCGGTCGGAATTGTAAGAAATTCTTGGTAAGAATAGTTTGAAGCAATGTCAGAATATACTGCATTTCCTCAAGGTGGTAGTTTAAGAACGTACCCGGACCAAGGAACCCATAACTTTACTATCTGGCTGTCTGGATGATGCATCTAATTATCCAGAGTCTTATAGGGAAAGATCCGGATGATACTAAATCACCCTATCGCATTACCCCTGCAATGGACTTGGCATTGATTTTCCCTTTTTCCTTTTATGATCTACAAGGCAGAGCTTGACTGTTGCACAGTTTACCTTAATGACTTTATTCTTTCCTGCTTTTCCTGGACGGCTTCAGCTCTTGTGTCTCTCCGCAATGCCGCCTTTCACAGGAGTTAATGAGTTTTGCCAACACTCTTTGAAAGTCTGACTCACACCAACTTAGCCTAATAAATATGTATACTTCATTTTTTTTTCCATACAAATTACAATTACTGTTATCTGCGCTGATCAGATAATTTATTCCCTCTGAAATACTTCATTAGTCCTCTACGGGTTGGGAGGGGCTGCGAAAACATAGCCGCTATAATGTGTCGCTGGAAGTGCTAACACACGAAAAAAATCTTCCTTGTTGCAATGGTAAAAAGATAATAATAACTACATTATCACATTGAATCTTTGTTTGCAATGACCAATGGCAAATCCAATGGTGATTTAACCCCTTAAGGACGGAGTCAATTTTCATTTTCGCGTTTTCATTTTTTCCTCCTTGTGTTTTAAAGGCCATAGTACTTCATTTTATCACCTAGAAACCCACATGAGCCCTTATTTTTTGTGTCACTATCTCTACTTTGGAATGGCAGACTTAATTTTTGCATAAAATATGCTGTGAAGCCAGAAAAAAATTATATGCGCGGTGAAATTGAAACAAAAACACAATTCTTTTTCTTTTTTTTGGGGGGGGGGGCTTCGTTTTTACACCATTAGTCCTATAGAAAAACTAACATGTTAGTTATGTTCCTCAAGTCGGTACAATTAAAACGATATGTAACATGCATAACTTTTATATTATTTGATGGCTTTTAAAAGAAATAAAACCTTTCACAGAAAATAAACGTTCCCTAAAATCGCTCTATTTCCATGCTTATAACGCTTTTATTCTTTGGTCTATGGGTCTATGATCTGTTCTTTCTTTCAGTACCTTGATTGCATATATGCGACTTTTTGATCACTTTTTATTACATTTTTCCTGGATTTGATGTAAACAAAAATGCACAATTTTTCACTTTGGCGAGTTTTTGGCGAGTTTTTGCCATTTACCGTGCGAGATCAGGAATGTGATAAATTAATAGTTTGGGCGATTACGCGCGCGGCGAAACTAAATATGTTAATATTTAGTGATTTAAACTTTTACTAGGGGAGGGGATTTTTTATGAATAAAAACACTTTATTTTATTCTGACTCACAGTAATTAGAATCCCCCTGGGGGACTTCTATATACACAGCATTGATCTCCCATTGAGATCAATGCTGTGTATACTGTATAATAGAGCAATGATCCATCAGATCATTGCTCTATTATACTGGTCTGCTGCAGACCACATACATGGAGTGTTCTCTTGTTTTCTTTCCAGTCTCAAACAGTGCTCTCTGCTCTCTGGAACTGTCCAGAGCAGCAGCCAGTTGAAATAGAAAACCTTTCCTGCTCTGGACAGTTCCTGACATGGACAGAGGTGGCAGCAGAGAGCCCGATGTCAGGCTATAAATAATACACCACTTGCTGCAGGAAATACAGCAGCTGGTAAGTATGAGAAGACTTGAGATTTTAGATAAAAGTAAATTACAAATCTATATAACTTTCTGACATCGATTTGAAAAGAAAATATTTTTGCTGGACAACCCCTGTGAAGGTAAGGAATCAACTAGATTATTTTCTTCAGATTATAGTCACATACTGAAAAGTACTTTTTTCTTATCGGTTGTCTATTTTGCAAATACAATGGGATTAACCCTTTACGACTGGTATTTCACATGCTTAAACTGATAAGGCTTAGTTCACACTGCGTTTTCAGCATCCGTTTAACGGATCCTTTTTTTTTGCAAAAAACGGATGGCAAAAAACGGATGCATTTGTGTGCATCCGTTTTTCCATTGACTTCCATTATAAAAAAAAAACGGATCAAAAGGGATGCTTTTTTTTTTTTGACGCGCAATAAAGTACTGTTGACACTACTTTGTGACCGTTAAAAAAAACGGATCCGTTAAACGGATTGCAAAAACGCAGTGTGAACCCACCCTAAGGAAACTAATGGGAAAGCAAAGTCTACAATAAATCCATAGCGTTGCAAATTTTGTGATAGAAGCACAAAAAAAAATATGGATCTGTGCGATTTTAAAAGGAACCGGTCACCAACCCTGACCTGTCATCGTTAGTAAATCCTTGTATTCTCCATAAAATAACAAGTCTGGACCCCCTATTCTTATAGCTCTGTGTTGTGTTGTTCCTCTGTTATTCTTACTAGAAATGTATCACTCAATAACCAACTGGGTGTTACCAGTTGGGGGCGTGTCCCTACACTGTCTTCTCTGATTGGACGGTATCCGACTTGTAGGAAGGCGCCCACAGTTGGTAACACCCAGTTGGCTATAGCGGTTTACATTGCATGTATTTGCTAAAACAGACAGGACAGGAGTGGTGACGGGTCCTCTTTACCCACATTTTTTTTTTAATTATTCACATTTTTTAACAACTAAGACCTGATCTCACCTATAAATGTCGCCATTTTCTATTTGACTATAGGACGCCCCATCCCTCTCCTTGAGCCCCAGCCATTTTTTTCTTTAAGATGAGAAAGGGGACTCAAAATTAAGTCGAAATTAAAAGGGGACACAGCGGCCGCCCAATTGAAAGTTTATTTAACAAAATGATATTGGTGCAAAAATGAGGCATGCGCAGATTAAGAAATTTCTCCCCAAAATTTTGCACCTATTTAGTAAGGATTAATAAAGTATATATATACTGTAATATATATATATATATATATATATATATATATATATATATATATATAATAAAAATATCTATTGCTGTCAGTAAACTTGGCTTGGTTTGCATTACTATCTCCAATTCATGTATCTTGCTGAGTATTCTCCTCCATTTGTATTCACGGCTGCGTGTGAGGCGCCGGCAGATGTTTTAGTAGTTTTCACTTGTTTTGGTTGTCTGTTTTTGTCCTTGGTGATTACTGAGATTTCTAAATTCTATCCGGGTGGTTCAATATTGGTTCCTGAAAAATGCTTTCTACTGGCACTCTGCCTACGGAGGAACATGATGTGATTAAGTGGTGAATGGAAGCGGGATCTAAGAGGGCGAAATACAAAGTAGCGCTTCGGAATGGAGAATAAATATAAGACAGCCATCGGGCACATCACAGCATTTATTTCAATGCAACTACTATAGACGTGAGTATCAGATGATCACTTTGTCTTCCAATAGATGATTCTTTGCTGACCAACGTAACACACACTGCTCTGTCATACATCTCCTCTGTTTATACATAAAGAGTGTTGGAGTCAGCAGAAATACACTATCAGGCTATGTTCACAATACGTAAGTACCAAAGTAATCACGGTTGTTGTTGCTGATTTGCAACAACGGCCATGATTTACTACAATACTTACGTAGTGCTGCATCTGAGGGAATCCCGTCCGGAGTGTATTCACATAGTATACACTCCAGCCGGGATTCCTAGCGGCGTCGCAAGAAACTGACATGTCAGCTTTCTGCAGCCGATATTCAGTGAAAACCTGTCAGGGCACACAATATAGCGTGCGGCTCTGGCCACACTCTCCATTGTGTGCAGCGGCGATTTGAGATGTGGGCACGCACGGATGCACCCTCATCCCAATTCAGCAGCGTTAAAGATCATCCGGCTGCTACTGCATTACTGGCCGGGATAATCTTTTCTGACACCGGCGGTGTCTTACAGAGTGGGAACATGGCCTTAGGGGGCATTCAAACGTTCCATGCACAGTCCGTAAATACATGCTGTGCAAGTACAGTAGAGTGAACGTTTAAAGTAAATGAACCATAGGTATTAAGTGTTGCACATGAATAGACCGGTGCCGACGCAGGGAAGCCGGGGCCACAGTCCTTTTTTGAACTGCGGCCTGGTTTCCACCCCCATTCCATAATATCCCAAGAGGGTCAGGATGGGACAACCTCTTTAATAAACTAGGTATTTGATCGAAATGAGTCATCCAAACTATGGCTATGTTAACACTCCGTAAGTTCCGCAGAAATCATGTCCGTTGTTACAACGGCCGTGATTTCTGCGGTACTTACCGGGAATCCCGGCCAGAGTATATACACATGGTATATACTCCAGCCAGGATTCCTAGCGGCGCCGCGAGAAACTGACATGTCAGTTTTCTGCGGCCGCTATTCACTGAATAGCGGCCGCAGAAAACCCTGTCAGTTCACACAATGGAGTGTGCGGCTCTGGTCGCACGCTCTTTTGTGTGCAGTGGGGAGTTCTGATGCGGGCGTGCATGGATGCACCCACATGAGAACTCAGCGGCGCTAAAGATAATCCGGCCGGTACTGCAGTACCGGCTGGGATGATCTTTTCTGAGACCAGTCAGGTCTCGGAACGGCCGGTCTCTTACCAAATGTGAACATAGCCTATATAAGTATATGTTTAAATTGTTGGTATTCACAGTATTACCATGAACCTTATCAGATGTACAGCAATGAGCTCAGTCAATCTGATTAGTGATGAGAAACCCACAAGCACCGCAATGAATGGATGTCATACACATAGACCTTTTAGTTTATTAATTCTTCCACCCTGAAACTCTAGTGCTCTTCACATAAAACTGCTTAGTTGCATCTGACAGTAATGGCTATTATATTGGACGCCAGCAACTCAAATATTTATTAGAGGATCAATCTCATGCCAGGGTTTTATTGCTTTGTTTTTATGGAGTGAAGTGCGACTTGTAAGCGTTAAGGATATTATGGATGGAGTGGCATCTCCTTGAACTCATTTAGTTGGAAAGGACCCTTTTTTCTTTTTCACTGATCTATTTTTTACTACTGTATAGCTAGCTTTAGCACAGCAGTGGTTTGATGGCACTGGTGTGAGCCCCCGGTGATGTGTCGGAGGATTGGCCGGTCACTTGCTAGATGGTGAGGTGCGACTCCACTCCGGTGGTGGTTGGCCGAGATACAGCTGGACCTTGAGGTGTTATATCGTGACTCCAGTGTTGGTTGGGCACAAAGGTGTGAGGGTGCACCTGCTTTTATTTTACGAGGCCAGATGTGACTTTTTCGCCTGTGGCCAGTGTCCTGCCGGGCGGCTACGGGGTCCCTTGGGTTAGATGGCCAGAGCGGTGTAGTGACCCTCCCGGACTATTGGAACCGCCACCCACAGAAGGGGGAAGTGTCCCAAGGTTGCAGTGTGTACTGCTTGATAATACTTGTAGACAAATACTTCACAATACAGCAACCGAATCTGTGATAGGAATGTAGTGTGAGATATAGTCGTGCCGACTGACTAGCTTGTGGAGTGATAAAGAGAAGCAGAGTAGCAGAGAGGACGATGTCGTGAGAGTCTCAACCCAAGTAGTACTGTGCTCCGCCAGGATGTTGGAGGATGAGGTAGAATAGTACTTAGAAGAAGAAAAACACTTGTGCCCATGTATTTACCTTCGATTAGTCTTCATACCACCTTATGCCCACTAGATTTGGCTGAACTGTCCTAGGGGGTGACACAAGGCCCAGACCTTGTTTCCTGGAATGAGCGAAATGCTGAGGGTTCCCTGCTGACAACCGCACTGCGACATAGAATTCTTAGGCGTATTGCAACTTTGCTCTATCTGGATCATTTCCTAGCTTACTGCTGTCTGTGGATACTGTCCTGCTCTGTGATTCTCCTAGTCCACGACGTGGGTTGAGGTTTTCTCTGACGTCCTCTCTTGAAAGGGGTTCACACTGCATAGTGTTGTGTAGCATCACTGAGAAGAAACTGATAGCTGTGCCCAGTCTTGCTTCCTACCCATACAAGGTTCTAGCTAACACTGACCCTTGAGGGTACGGGGACCTGGAAGAGGGCCAGGGCCCAGAGAGGACCACTGTAGAGAGCTGTCTAGCTTGCGTCCTTCCTTTACAATGTCCAATACGAAAGACTCATACACTTCCTCCACCCATGTGACTTCGTTCCTCCAGGGCATCTAAAGTCTGCTGTGAGTGGGTGAAGAGTGCAAACAGATGAATTAAAGAGAGAGATCAGATCCATGTGAAGTCAGATCCATGTGACATACAAATAAACAAAATAAACAGTAAACAAATAAACAATAACCCTTTACACCCTTCAGCTGTGCATCTTCTGAACATACATATCTAATACAGCAACATCTAGTGGTGAAACTTTATCACTGCTTACATCAACACATAAGTACAATAAGTAAAGGCTTTTACAAAGGGTGTATATAATGGTAACACCCGTGGTAGGACATCACAGCACTATCTCCATCTTCCAGAACTTGGGGCACAAGTCCTGCTGGCCAGACTACATTGCTAGGTCCTTGATATATAGTACTCGGTAAAGTAGGATTTCATTCCACTTTCAATTTTTCTGGTTAAATATCATATTATGCCAAAAAGAAAAGAAAGGCATTCTTAACTAATTAAACTGTTACCTAGACTGCACCATGTTGCATTATATAGTAGTTATATTGTTGAAGTATGACTGGGTGGCCGAGCATGTGCTTACGGCCACGTCGTGACAACACCAGAAACCAGTGTAAACTAAAATCAGTCATCGGTCAGTATAGATTCCTTGTTCCCCCTGCCCCAGGGGCGTAGCTAAAGGCTGATGGGCCCTGGTGCAAAATTTTAGCTTGGGGCCCCCCATCTCCCCCGATCAGGCAAAGTCATATCTAACGTTATATCCAATGATTCTAATGTGCCACCATGTTCTAATGCCCTGTCACTGCCTCCACCTCATGTACTGCACTACTGCCCCCTATAATTAATGGACTGTACTGTGTCATTGTCTAATCATTGTATTCCAATCTTTGACTCTCCAGCTGAAAAACTACAACTCTCATCATCAACTGCCAGTTGGAAACGATGGGGGTTGTAGTGCTGCAACCTGAAGAGCCAAATGCTGCAAAACTCCCATAATAAACTGTCAGCAGGGCACGATGAAGTTTGAACTTCTGCAACCTGGAGAAGTCACCTGATATCACTTGCAGTCCTATGTAACACCACAGATAACAGTGATATCCCTCTGAGTACAGATAATGTAGTGGTCACCTGCAGTCCTATGTAACACCACAGAAAACACAGTGATATCCCTCTGAGTACAGATAATGTAGTAGCTGTCACCTGCAGTCCTATGTAACACCACAGATAACACAGTGATATCTCTGAGTACAGATAATGTAGTAGATGTCACCTGCAGTCCTATGTAACACCACAGATAACACAGTGATATCTCTGAGTACAGATAATGTAGTAGATGTCACCTGCAGTCCTATGTAACACCACAGATAACACAGTGATATCCCTCTGAGCACAGATAATGTAGTAGTCACCTGCAGTCCTATGTAACACCACAGATAACACAGTGATATCTCTGAGTACAGATAATGCACTAGATGTCACCTGCAGTCCTATGTAACACCACAGATAACACAGCGATATCTCTGAGTACAGATAATGTAGTAGTTACCTGCAGTCCTATGTAACAGCACAGATAACACAGTGATATCTCTGAGTACAGATAATGTAGTAGTCACCTGCAGTCCTATGTAACACCACAGATAACACAGTGATATCTCTGAGTACAGATAATGTAGATGTCACCTGCAGTCCTATGTAACAGCACAGATAACACAGTGATATCTCTGAGTACAGATAATGTAGTAGTCACCTGCAGTCCTATGTAACAGCACAGATAACACAGTGATATCTCTGAGTACAGATAATGTAGTAGTCACCTGCAGTCCTATGTAACGCCACAGACAACACAGTGATATCTCTGAGTACAGATAATGTAGTAGCTGTCACCTGCAGTCCTATGTAACAGCACAGACAACACAGTGAGTACAGATAATGTAGTACAGATAATGTAGTAGCTGTCACCTGCAGTCCTATGTAACAGCACAGATAACACAGTGATATCTCTGAGTACAGATAATGCAGTAGATGTCACCTGCAGTCCTATGTAACACCACAGATAACAGTGATATCTCTGAGTACAGATAATGTAGTAGTCACCTGCAGTCCTATGTAACAGCACGGATAACACAGTGATATCTCTGAGTACAGATAATGTAGTAGATGTCACCTGCAGTCCTATGTAACACCACAGATAACACAGTGATATCTCTGAGTACAGATAATGTAGTAGTCACCTGCAGTCCTATGTAACACCACAGATAACAGTGATATCTCTGAGTACAGATAATGTAGTAGACACCTGCAGTCCTATGTAACAGCACAGATAACACAGTGATATCTCTGAGCACAGATAATGTAGATATAGACCCCTGTGTAGCCCCCCATAGTATAGACCCCCTGTGTAGCCCCCCCACAGTATAGACCCCCTGTGTAGCCCCCCACAGTATAGACCCCCTGTGTAGCCCCCCACAGTATAGACCCCCTGTGTAGCCCCCCACAGTATAGACCCCCTGTGTAGCCCCCCCACAGTATAGACCCCCTGTGTAGATCCCCCACAGTACAGACCCCCTGTGTAACCCTCTCATAGTATAGACCCCCTGTGTACCCCCCCTCCCATAGTATAGACCCCTTGTGCAGCCCCCCCCAGTATAGACCCCTTGTGCAGCCCCCCCATTATAGATCCCTTGTGCAGCCCCCCCAGTATAGACCTCTTGTGAAGCCCCCCCCAGTATAGACCCCTTGTGCAGCCCCCCCAGTATAGACCCCTTGTGCAGCCCCCCCAGTATAGACCTCTTGTGCAGCCCCCCCAGTATAGACCCCTTGTGCAGCCCCCCCCCCAGTATAGACCCCTTGTGCAGCCCCCCCCAGTATAGACCCCTTGTGCAGCCCCCCCAGTATAGACCCCTTGTGCAGCCCCCCCCCAGTATAGACCCCTTGTGCAGCCCCCCCAGTATAGACCCCTTGTGCAGCCCCCCCCCAATATAGACCCCTTGTGCAGCCCCCCACATCGCAACATTTATGTAAAAAATGAAAAAATAAATAAATAAACTCACCTCACCTGGATCCTTGATCTCCCTGCCAGCTTCTCTTCAGTTCAGTGAGCTTCCGGGTTGCCGGCCCTTGCTGGAAGCTCACTGATGCAGGACCGCGGCACCCGGATTTCTCCTCTATACTGCACGGCGGCTGACATGTGACGTGATGACGTCCAAGTCAGCTGCCGAGGTGGAGGAGAAGTCCCGGCGCCGCGGTCCTGCATCAGTGAGCTTCCGGCCAGGGCCGGCAACCCGGAAGCTCACTGAACTTAAAGAGGTCCGGCGGCCGCGGCCATTTAACTGCACGGGGGGCCCGGGCCGGGGGGCATATGCCCCCCGGCCCAGCCCGCCCCTGCCACGGCCCCCCCGGATTGGGGGAGCACAGGAGGAAGTGGCAAGGGGGGCCGTGCGGGCCCCCCTAGCGTAGGGGCCCGGTCGCCATGACGACCCCTATAGCTACGCCACTGCCCTGCCCCCTGCCTGCAATGGATTTTTTTTTGTTTTGGACGGTTCTCCTTCAAGAGGTTGGCTCCTCTAAATATATCTGTGGAAATCTAAGACAGTTTATTAAACAAGAAAGGTTAAAAACCAGTGAGGGCAGGGGGGTGGAATGAAGTAATATCCGTCCTGGTGCTCCTGCAGCGCTATCGCTCACAATCACCCACCAAGATCCTGTATCTCACAGTCCTGCGTTGTGATGACCCCGCTCAGAAATACCTGAGTGTGTAGTTCCTGTGGTGGTGTGCGAAATAGAAAACGGGAAAAAACTGGAATGTGGAGGGTAACAGTGAACGGTGGTGCTGTGGGGGCATCAGGACAGGTAAGTACAAGGTCATTATTAAGTCCCGACCACCCCCTACCGGCACTGGCTTTTAAAATTTGCTCATAGTACCATTTTAATCAAAGCCAATGGGAAGTGGCGGTCTTTGGCGGTTAAATACCCCCCAAAAACACGGTTGAAAAAAGTGCAGGAAGAAGTGAGTGTATGGAAGGTATGGGCAATTTTATTATAATCCTTTCTGGACTGCAAACCCCTAAGACCTGCTCTAGTATGAAAGTCTAGCCGCATTATTGACATAATATTAATGTCACTAGCATTGGTATTGTGACCATTTTCTTTACAAACTCGTGGGTGGGGACTACTCACTTATCATGACCCGCCTATGTTTTAGATATATTTTTAGGCTATGTTCACACAACTTAAAAGTATGGCCGTTGTTGCCGATTGCACCTTTGTGTGCTGTAAGGTGTTCTGATGCAGTCGCGCGCTGATGCACCCGCATCAGAACACTACGGCCGGAAAGATCATCCGGGATGATCTTTTCAGAGACCGTCCGCTCCGTGACCCGGCCGGGTGACGGAACGGCAGTCTCATCCGCCATGCGAACATGGCCTTATAGTGGAAGACATCTTTTGGGGGGTAAGTTTATTTTTTTTTGTCTTCTCTAGATGGGCTAGACTTTATATAGTACTAATATTATTACTGCACGTGTCGGTGGGGGTAGGGCGGCTTTACAAAGGGCCGAATATTAGATTCCAATTAAAGGAATCATCAAGATGAACAAATAGAGTTACATTTCCCGAGTTCAATATAAAATTGGTAATTTTCCTTTTCCTAATTAGATTTCCAAAATAAAATATCTAACAGTCAGTAGTATTTAGTAGCGGCCATCATTTATACTAAACAAGTTACAGGATGATGTGTTCCCATGGAGTCCCACCAACCAATACTTGTAAACTGGTCAATAGAAAAAGAGCTTTTTCTTTCATATATATTTTTTTTTACCAGATTTTTTTTTTACCAATGCTCATACGAAAGAAAAGTCGATATCTCAGTGCACATAAATGAGGAATACGAGAGCCTGCTGCCATCTTCAGAGTAATGGCTCCCTAAGTGCATTATATTTGGTTAGCTTCCAAAGTTTATGGAAAACAATTTGCTATTTTAGAGCCACATAATTTTTTAGATTTACAGTGGTTTTTCATGTTGCTGTATTTACGAGTGTATACTGTTGTAGAATTTATTGTAGGTGCCTCTAGAACTCAGGTTTTTTTTTTTTTTTAATAATTATTGCTATAAATTGTTCCTTTCGTTGGGTGGTGTGATGGTGTTTTTACAAAGCCGATAATAAGAGAAGAGATCAGGTTGACAGTCCCATATAGAAAAGGCTTAGATTTATTTCTATAGAAAGTTATTTTAAAGAAACTAGACTTTAAGGGTAAACTAGTGTATCCAGATGATAGGATATCCTACTTTTGGGACCACCTAATGACCAACTATAATATGTAGTAGTACAGGAGCCAAATTAAAAGGGGTTGTCTGGCGTCAGACAACTTTGAATATACTGCTGCTGGAAAACAAAAAATGCTTACTCATGTTTACCTCTCTGCACTCTGTGTCCTCCTACTGATCTTCGGTGTGCCCCGCTGATCACAGCCGCCTCCACTTCCCATACAAACTTGTCTCAGGAGTGACAGCCTGCTCAGCCAATCACTGAATGTGGAGCTGTCGCATCTTAGATAGGCTGAGTCCCTCCCAAGAATTCATCTCAGAAGTGGAAGGAGGGGAGGATGGGGGCTGGAGACCCATAGGAGGACTGCCGGGAAGCGTGGAAAGATAAGCATAGGCTATTTTTTGTTTCGTATATAACATGAGTGTATTCAAAGTTGTCTAATGCCGAACCACCTCTTTATTGTTGGTGGTGTCTTACCCATCCCACCCTGGACCCTATGAATCACAGAAGGTAGCCCTCTGTTTTGAATTCTTTAGATACAGCCAAGTCAGCATGTCCCTCAACCCCTTACCAACCCAGGACATTTTCATTTGGGGCTTTTTGTCTTTTCCTCCTCATGTTTTATGAGCCATAACCAATAACTCAATAAAAAATATTTTTCTATCTACAGAGCTATAAGAGGGCTTGTTTTTTGCCAGGACAAGCAAACTGTAGCACACTTCACTTCCCCACTGTCAATCATCTCCTTCTATTGGCCCAATAGACTTATCATAAAGCCACTGGATGGAGATCACTTTGAGCCCGGGACTGAACTCCCCCCCCCCCCTAAATTACCCATTTAAAGTTAGCCAAATTTGCACTGTTACCAGCTAATCATTTAATGCAGTGTTTCTCAACTCCAGTCCTCAAGACCCACTGACAGGTCATGTTTTGAGGATTTCACAGGTGATATAATTATAGTCAGTGCTAGAAATGAGCGAATACAATTCGTTCGAGATGGTATTCGATCGAATATTGCGGTATTCGAAAGATCCAAATTCAATCGAGTAGTGTGACAAATACGCGGGAAACATTTAAAAGCCCTCCCATCGCAATTGGTGCTTTTTGTAATCCAATCACCATGCAGGGAGGCCGTGAGGGACCCTGAGAGTACGCATGCAGCGCGAAAACGGTGTCTACCCTCATTGGATAGCTGAACCACATGACCTCGAATATTTAATAATTGACTTCCGCCTCTCGACCACAGATGCGCTTTCAACCTAGCCAGGGAGAGATCTTTGAGCAGGGAGAGATGGATTTTAGTAGCGTTTTGGTTAGGCAGGATTACTACTGAACCCAAAAGTCCTTTTCAGGGCTAAGTTCCAGCACAAAAGGTCATCTTTTAATCCAAAGCAGTGCTAAGAAATAGATGATATAACAGCAGCAGCAGCAGCAGCTGTATTCATTGCAGTACCCTATGTGTACAAGTGACTTATAGTGTCCCTGGTTTAGCCCACTAAGGGCACGTAAATGTTATACATATTGTGCCAGTTGCCCAGTTAAAGGCACGTGATACCTATTGTGCCAGTTGCCCAGTAAAAAGCAAGTGATACCGATTGTGCCAGTTGCCCAGTAAACGGCAAGTGATACCTATTGTGCCAGTTACCCAGTAAACGGCAAGTGATACCTATTGTGCCAGTTGCCTAGTAAAAAGCAAGTGATACCGATTGTGCCAGTTGCCCAGTAAACGGCAAGTGATACCTATTGTGCCAGTTACCCAGTAAACGGCAAGTGATACCTATTGTGCCAGTTGCCTAGTAAAAGGCAAGTGATATCTATTGTGCCAGTTGCCTAGTAAAAGGCAAGTGATATCTATTGTGCCAGTTGCCCAGTAAATGGCAAGTGACACCTATTGTGCCAGTTGCCCAGTAAAAGGCAAGTGATACCTATTGTGCCAGTTGCCTAGTAAAAGGCAAGTAATACCTATTGTGCCAGTTGCCTAATCTCTGTTCTGCTGCGGCCTAGCGTTTGTACAGTGTAATGTGTGATACGCGCGAATAACGTAACACTCTACGGACGCACATTGGAATCATGTATGTAACGCTGCACACAAAATACGAAGGAAATGTGAACATTGCCGTAAACATTCGTAAAGCATTCGCAAATATTTTTCTTTTGCAACTGCGGAGAGTGGCATTATACTGCGATTTTGGGGTGTTGGGTGCACCCAGGCATGCTCCCCCTGATGTCACAGTGTCACTCCGGAGGTGTTGGCATCGTTTAGGGAGGTTTCATGGGGGACTTGGTGACCTCCAAGTGGTCGAATTTGGATTTCCAAGTGCCTAAAATTTTTTCCCCATTTGTTCGAATAGTCGAATATCGGTGCCTATTCGATTTGAATTCTCAAAAGTCGAATATTTCGCTACTCGCTCATCTCTAGTCAGTGCACCAGTAACTGCCACAGCTGTTTGTTGTATGGGATATCTGCAAAACATGACCTTTTGGTGGGTCTTGAGGACTGGAGTTGAGAAACACTGATCTAATGTGTATGGAGGCATCCTGACTTACCCAATAGCTTTTATCTTGAAAGAAAAGCCTAAGGCATGTTGGACTTGAACAAGTTAAATACTTAAGTTGCCCGGAAGATGAGCCACCATCAGAGGTGCCTGACAGGCTTTCTTCTCTTTATTCAGAAACATTCCACCCAAGAAGGTTGTTCCCTTCTTATAATCTTGTCCTTGAGGAACCCTTGAGCACGCTCCAGTTTGAACAAACCCAAGTCTGCAGCATTTGATTACCATTGGCTGGAGAAGTTGGATGCATCCTTATGGAGTCCTGGAAATGGCTGTAGCCTATGGCTGTATCCATGTCTTCCAGGCTGCCTTTTGGCTACATCCAACTTCTTCAGCCACCATTAATTTAATACCACAGGCTCAGGTTTGGACGAACCCGAGTGTGCTTAAGGTTCGCTCATCTCTATTGCATATATTATCGATGGACTTTATATCTCTTCTCCACTTTAACAGGTGAGGGCCCTCAATAGGGATCCCCCAGTATTTGCACAGAATTCTCTGATAGGAAATATAATAATATATTTTCTAACACTGGATCTAGAATTTTCCAATAGCAAAATCTGGAGACTGAGCAGAGAATATCCATTATAAAACTCAATAAGAAAGTGATGAATCGTATCCGCATCTAACTCCGAGCCAACCTTCCAGCCGCACATTTTTAGTAATTTAACAATACAGTATTTTTTTTTTCTTCTTCTTCCAGTTATGAACAATTGATATAAGTACAGATAACATGCTGTTCATCTTGGTCAAGTGTCAGAACTGCGTGATGTAGCTGTCAGGTTAGACAAGTGTTCTGACTAATAGGGAACAGATGGCGATGCCAGTGTAGATTCTTAGACAGGTTAATACAATATGTTAATAATTCTGAAATCACGCGGCTATAGAGAGAATGGTGAACACAGAAGAAACGCTGCGCCCATCCCCAGTCATGCAGTATGACTCACGCTTACTAGAAATCTGGGGGTCTTCAACCTTTGGCTCTTAAGCTTTTGCAAAACTATTACTCTCAGCAGGGATTTCAGGGCATGCGGAGAGTTGTATTCTCGCCACAGCTGGATGCACAGGTTGTTAACCAATACACACGACTATCTGTTGACCCGGGGTCCAGCAGCACCTTGGTAACATGATAACATAATAAGATATTAAAGAATTTTATATTATGGAGTATGTACCAACAAGGCTCCATTCACATTTGCATTGTGTGTTCCATTCTCCTGGTTCATTATAGAAGCAGAAAAGCAGAATTCCAGCTTACATGCAGCAATGCTCAATAGACCTCACTTCTAAAAGCGTCTGCCGGGTTCCATCATGGTGTCCACTGTTGTTATTGAAAGTCTTGTATTGTATTGTTTTTCCCATCAGATATTTTGGAAACTGGATTCTGCAATAGAGGGTATATTTGTTAATGGGAATTCTGTGCCGATCTCTGTATTTCAGGGTCTTCTTGCTTGCTGTAAGGGCAATCCTGTAGCTGGCACTGTATTTAAAGGGGTTTTCTTTTAAATTAACTGGTGCCAGAAAGTTATATTGATTTGTAAATGACTTCTATTTAAAAAAAATCTCGTTTTCCAGTACTTACCAGCTGCTGTATGTCCTGCAAGAAGTCTGACACAGTGCTCTCTGCTGCCATCTCTGTCCATGTCAGGAACTGTCCAGAACGGGAAAGGTTTTCTATGGGGATTTGCTACTGCTCTTGACAGTTCCTGACATGGACAGAGGTGACAGCAGAGAGCACTGGAGCAGTCAGACTGGGAAGAATACATCACTTTCTGCAGGACACACAGCAACTGATAAGTACTGGAAGACTTGACACTTCTTAAAGGAGTTATCCAGTGCTACAAAAACATGGTCACTTTCTTGCAGAGACAGCACCACTCTTATCTCCAGTTAAGGTGCGGTTAGTAATTAAAGGGGTTATCCAGCGCTACAAAAACATGGCCACTTTCTTCCAGAGACAGCCCCTTTCTTGTCTCCAGCTTGGGCGGGGTTTTGCTGCTCAGTTCCATTGAAGTAAATGGAGCTTAATTGCAAACCGCACTTGAACTGGAGACAAGAGCTCCATTCACTTCAATGAAACATAGCAGCAAAACCCTGCCCAAGCTGGAGACAAGAGTCGTGTTGTCTCTGGAAGAAAGTGGCCATTTTTGTAGCGCTGGATAACCCTTTTAAGGAATCCTGTTGCTACCACCTTTCACTTCACTTTATCTGTTTTGTTGATATCCAGACATTGGGGGAATCATGGTAGAAATGGCTGAAATTGGAAATTTACAACAATTGATCTCAGTTTCCTGTCCCAGACTCCTTGGTAGCTTGGTCTTTGATCATGCCATCATACTTACTCGCCCTATGCCGCCTATCGACAACACCCATGAAGTAAAATCTATATCCGGGCCCAGGTGTGACTGCTACCTCCGCACTTCCTACAGCTATGCCCTTGTATCACCATCTATGTCTTTCATTCTCACTGATGTGGATATTGCAGTATTCTGCAGCCGCCAGTTTTTTTTTTTTCTTTAAAGAAATTAAACATTAAAAAAACATATTGCGGATAGGTGGCTGGTGAGGCTTGTGAATTATTTACTCTCCGATACAGTTTGCATTTAAAGTACATAACACGTCGCTTCTCGACACTTTTGTAGAAACATTTTCTAATTATCCTCTCTGTTAATGCATTAAAATAGTTCCTGGTCCAATGCCGGTACTTGTTTCATGATAAATATTGGAACAGCTGTAGTCATAAGGAGAGGATACGGCTCATCCACGCCAGCTTTATCCTTTATATGTATAGACACACAGCACTTTGTAAAAGTATTCAAGCCCCTTACAAAAGCAACAGATTGGTCAGGATTGGAGGCAGGTTTGGGGAGAGAAGGACATAAGGCAGGTGAGGCCCTTGTGCTGGCACCCGCCCTGCCTACTTACCGCAACTGCCCTAAATGGCAGGTGGTAACTTGGCGACAGTCCCTAACCTGTTAAAGTGTAACGCAGTAATGCAGACAAGACAAACGAACACAATAGTCTCCGGGTATACAAGGCAGGTCAGTAACAATTGGTCGGAGTGGTACAAAATCAGGAGAATAGTCGTAAGTCAAGCCAGAAATCAGGAAAACCAGGAATTGCAATCAGGATACAAAATGCTAGCTTAATTATTCTCACAAGGAAGCTCTATCGCAGGCAAGGAAACATGATGGGAGTGTTAGTTTTACGGAGGCCGAAATCCCAACCCCAGGACGGGATTGGGGCTGAAAAAACAGCTCCCAGTATACAAAATAGAGCTGACTGGCGGCGCTGGCTGCCAGTCAGCATGTACTAACTAATATCAGCTGTGCTGGCCAGCCTGGGGGCAGAGAAGTCCTGGCTGCGGCATAAAAGCTATATATGCTGCTGATGCACCCCTAACAACCGTCCGGGCCAGTTGTCAGGGACTCTGTTGGCATGTCTAGGAGGCCAGCCGCACGCTCTGTCAGTGCCAGGAGCCGGGCACACGGCCCGGTTTGTGACAGAGGGCTTCTCATCAGAATTCTGGGCATACCTTTCTTATCTCCATACTCCTTTCCAGAGCTGAAATATGAACCTTTTTTGTATTATGCAAATGAGGCTTAAGTGCCCTGAAGGTGTCCCTAGCACAGCATGAGCAAAGGGTTAGTCAACCCATCTTTTCTTTATCTAGTGGTCATATGGTGCAGAGAGGTTCAAGTGGACAAGGGGTGGTAATAAAGAGGACATGATCTGGACTCACCTGGGCTCTTGCTGTTTTGGGGACCTCCCCTTGGGCACTTGGGCCTCATTTGCATAATAACAAAAAAGGTTTACTGTACAGTATATCTCAGCTCTGAAAAGGACTTTGGGGAAAAAATAAGGTAGGCTCCAAATCCTTACTAGCCATGGGCTTATTTATACCTATGTTTTCTTGCTTTAAAAAAAACTTTGGGGGTTGAATATTTATTTTTTACGCTCCATGTTTTGCATAGCGGGCAGCGTCAGCATATGCATCTACCATGGAGCCCAAGAGATGAGGGGTCACACTAACTCCTTTGTTATGGGCTATGTAAACCTGCATAAGATCTATTCTCCACAGTCATAGCAATACTTACAAGTGAGAAGTAAGCAGCCAGAGGATTATAGTATAGTACAGTTTTCTTCAAAAGAACAGGAAAGATATAACAGGGTCTACAAGCTCTGTGCCTTTGCGTGCAGTAGTGTGAAACAGCTTTTAAAGTTTTTGCTATGGAGCCCCCTGCTTACAGTAAGTCAATAGGTCTGAAACCGTTGGTGTATGCAGGCAAAAAATCATCATGTCATTGACTGTAAACATCTGTGATATATGATATGCTCATTCCTACTATAAGGCCAGATACCGTCTGTATTATGGTAATTGCTGTACTGACATGTGGTGCCTCTAGGAGGCGCTGTAATCATCTGTGCAAATAAGGTTACTCTGTCCAATCCTTACCTATAATATATAGCTATGTGCATAGGGCCCAAAGGGCGATTCCATTTCTAAGCTTTTTCTTCAATTACAAGAAAATCTATAGTCATAATAAATAATAGATTGTGATGAGGTTTTCTAGATGTGCACAGGAATAGCTTCTGTAATGGTCAAAATGCATTCGTTCTGCAAAAACAGTTTAAAAAAAAAATCTCCTTAGGTAAAATTTTCTGTAAGAAGCATCCGGCATGTTAAATCAATGTTTTACATTCATCATCGTAGGTACACAAATATAATCTGTTAAAAAACATCATCCCTGCCATCTGCTGGTAATGTACAGCATCTTCTCCTCTGTCCCTTCATCTAATATACTGATGTGGGTTCTTTGCTGAAAAAGATGATGAGAAATCTTTACTGAAAACTAAAATTGAGGTTGTGTGATGCCTCCAAAGTAATGTGAGGAGCATTGGTTCTTATATTTACCCCTTTAAAGCCTATGGTAACCTTCAGATTATTATTATTATTATTATTATTATTATTATTATTATTGAGTTGTTTCTTGGATATTTCTAATTGTTCTTCATTAAAAAAATTTCCTGCAATTTAGCTGCTTCTTACAGAAAGATAAGTTTGTCATACAGACTTTCTGTTCACTCAGATTACAGCTGGGAGGGGGGAGGAGTAATACACAATCTCAGATACTAGACAGGGGGGAGAGAATTTGTGAATGACAGCTCACACTGGCTGTAGAGAGAGACAGTGGAGATACAAGGCAGTCTGTAATTGAGAATCATAAAATTTGCATACTAGAGAGAAAATATAACAAACTGCAAAGGCTGTAGATTCAAATATAAGACTATTTTTTTTAAAATAAAGACCTAGTGAGAAAATGTGTTTTTACACTGTAAGTACAAAGCATTATTTTATTTTATTTTTTTTGCGACTGATAAGAGCTGATCAGGTATATAGTTGCTACGATCCATAATCAGTAATTATCTATAATGTGTTCAAATTCATTTCAATCTGTGATGTGCTTAGTTTGTAGTGCACTTTGGAAATAGAGTAATGTGTCACCAATCATGTTGGCAGCCACTTTCTCTATATTAAGGGTAGCTTAACATGTACCGGATCCGCAGCGGATTTCACTGCAAACTCGCAGTGTGAAATCCGCTGGGCATCCAGTACGTGTGAAGCTACCCTAAAAGAAACACAGTGGCCAAGGACATCTGCAAGGGATTTTATGCCCTCCTTATTTTTCTATGGGCTTCCTCCAGGTTCTCCACTTTGTTCAAACGATCATAAAAAGCACTTTTGGGAACAACCTTATATTGTTCACCATAATGCTGCGTTTACACAGAGCGATAATTCGCCCCAGTCGAACGATTAACGATTTCGAAATAACAATGTGTTTTTTATAACGATCAGCATTTAGACGGAATGATATATCGCTTGAAAAAAATCCTTATTGCGATCGTTTTAAGCCTATGTCAAGCATAGGATGAATCGGTGAGACTGTTTACACGAATCGATCTGTGATTTTTTTGCAAACGACCAACGACGATTTGAGAACATGTTGATAGATCAAAATGAACGATTTCTCGCTCCTCGCTTGATCATTCGCTGTGTTTACACGAGCCGATTATAGCTCAAATGCGATCGTTATCGCGAAAATTCGAACGATTATCGTTCTGTGTAAATGCAGCATAACACACAGACTGATCGTTGTTAGTTACGACCCTAATTATGATTATTTCTACGATAGATGACTCCTTCTGATCTCAGCAAAAGAAAGAACGATGTGTGCATACACCGAACGATTAGCGAACGATTAACAATTATGGTCAGTTTAAAAATTGAGATCAACGACACACGAACGATTTCCGATTGTTGCCTGTATACACATGGAAAGATTGTTTAAATTCGAACCATATAGCAATTTTTTCGCACTGGTTGAAGGACCACACCACCAAAATCTCTAACAAAGAAGAGGGACTATAAGCAAGCAAGAACTAGTTACCATGTTATACCTGTCATCCAAAAGCTTGTTCAGCCAGCAGCCACCTCTCCTGATCCTACCATACACAAGAAAGCTCAGCTTGGCCACCTCTTTATAGGTTTGGAATTTACGGTAGATAGGAAAGATAAGTTACTGTCAGACTCCGAAGGGGGTGGGATATCTCTCTAAGAACAAAAAGATCAGTTGAAATCCAACATGCATGACCCTTCTATCCCCTGTCATCATCGTGCAGGACTAGCAAATTTAGCCGATATATGTCTAATTTTTGTGGGGGGCCTTTACTCTGTGACACCCACTTGTAGAAACGTACAACCTTTTATTTTTTGTTATAGTACCCTTTTAGCTATGTTATCTCCGACTACTTACAAAATATAAAACATTGCTTATGTGATTGTGGTTCATGTATTTTTCCTATCATGGGATCAGCAACGCTGATCAGTCACCTTTATGCAATGTTGGATGTTCTCTGCATTCACTAGATTAGCCCTTTCAGTTGAGTTATTAAATCTCTGACCCATGCCCCCTCATTTTTTTGCTGTCATGATTAAACAGTCCAGCCAGTCCGGCACTGCAGCAACCTTGACTGCCTTGGCCTCCCCTGCATGGTAAACATGGCTTTCCTGCTATGAATTATCGGCATGGAATGGAATCACTTTCAGGTAAGGCCACAACTTTAATCATAGACGCCCGCAGATACATTCAGCTGTATTGAACAATCACGCTATGATTACGACGTACAGTAATGACCTCATGGGCCAAATCCAAGTTACAGATATACTTGGAGTCACACAGCTACAATTTTTCTTTTTGCCTTTTTTTTTTTTTTTTTTTGTATTCTTTATTTTCTATCTTGGATATTCTTAGCGCCAAGATTGATTGAAGTCCTCACACTGGAAACATGTTCTCCTTCTACCCTTATTCTATTTCTTTTTTAACACTAAGGGCTCGTTCCCACTGAGCAAAAGCAGCTGAATTTCTGCGCTGAATCAGCGCTGAAATTTCAGCCGTTAAAATAGGTGCAGAGCTAATTTCCATTGTGTTGAATGGAAATTCTGCTCTGCAGTTCACACAGTGGAATTTCCGCACTGAACTAATCCGCTTTCCGCCAGAAGAATGAACATGTTCATTCTTCCGCTAGCGGAAGCCTATACAAATCAATGGGGCTCTGATTTTCTGTTTCAGCGCGGATTCAGCGCGGATTCAGCGCGGAATACAAGCGGAATACAAGCGGAAATTACTCGCTGAATCTGCGCGGAAATGGGGAAAAGGGGGGGGAGGAGGATTCCAAGACAACCCAAAAGGAGTTACTGAAGGAGGTCCTACAGATTTGAACACTCCCACCTTTTGAATCACAGCAGCCATTTTATTCACTTGCAAGCAAGAGCAGCATCACCAATCTTTTGGGAAATGTGCGCACAGGAGAATCCAACTCTGCCTCGAATGAGGCTAAACCACGATCAAATGGCAGTCCTCCTAGCTGTCACAGTCAAGGCTATTCGCCGCCGGCGCCGCCGTCAGGTAAGGCTATACTTTTTTGATATGTCCAGTCCCACAAGTGTCCTGTGACCCTATATCTATTTTTCTAATTCAGGTCCAAATCTCTGTATAGCAACCCTATAAAAATTTTTCCCAATATGTGACATGGATAGTACTATACAGTGGTGCCTTTGATTACGAGCATAATTAGTTTTGGGACCGTGCTTGTAATCCAAATCCACTCTTAAACCAAAGCAAGGTTTCCCATAAGAAATCATATAAATGCAGACAATTGGTTCCACACCCCAAAAATAATGATTTATTTTTCTGAATAACATGTAAAATAGATGAAACAAACATTCAGAAACAGCAGAATCTGTGATATTATAAGTTACTGTACAGTTAAAGGAGAGGATGGGAAACACAAGGGCGGACAGAGACTGCAGGGAGCATGAAGGAATGAGCAGGGCAGATGTGGGCACATACATGCAGCACTCTCTGTCCGGGGAGAGAGGTAACAGCTATGGAGAGATTACCTCCACAGCCCTGTCCCCTGATGTAAGCCCTATCCTGAAGTGGATCTGCTATGATATGGAAGGTGAGGGAGACTTCCTGGGTCAGAGTACAGTGCTGTAGACCCCGCTATGCAGACCATGCCCCTCTCCTACTCACCCACCCACCCAGTACAGGGAGCTCTTAAACCAAAGCAATGCTCTTAAACCAAGTCACAATTTTGAAAAACTGTGAGCTCTTAAACCAAAACACTCTAGGTACCACTGTATATTGTTTTTCAATGTTTCCAGGTTTGTTTTTTTCTATTTGCCCCCATCCCCCCATCAAATTCTGTACTATATAGTACTGTAGCCCAATATGTATGATGGGTTGTAGTATTTTTTTTTAAATGCTTGCAAATTATTATTATTATTATTATAATTTATTTTTTTTTTTCTTTTTATATATTTATAGGCCATCGCCAGAGCTCGGGGCCGACAGTTTTGGGTTCATCCCATAAATATGCTACGAGAAGAACATGGACACATTGGTCAACTTTATGAAGAACTACGGCAGTAAGTAGCTAAAAGGATTTGTATAGTTGATAATAGAATGTTGGAGAGGTTTTCAAAACATTTTTTTTGAGTGCCTTCACACACACCAAATCCGCAGCAGATTCACAGAGAAATCCGCGGCGGATCCAGTGTCATTGCATCCCTATGAGAATACATACTCGCACGGGATTGACATCTCGCTGTGTGTATGTATGTTAACCCCCCCGACCGCCGGAGCATACATCACCTCCTCCCCGCTTGCTTTGGCGGTTCCCGGCGTGCGCTGCCCCGCCGCAGCAAATGATTGCCAGAGCTGGATGTCCTGCTGAGAACCCCCGAATCAAACCAGAGGGGGGAGGAGGTGATGTATGCTCTTGGTTCCGGGGGGGTTAATATACATACACACAGCGGGATGTCAATTCCACTGTGGGTATGTATTCTCATAGGGATGCACTGACACTGGATCCACCGCAGATTTCTCTACGGATCTGCTGCAGATCTGGTGTGTGTGAAGGCACACTTTTAAATCTAAAATTGGTTAACTTGCCCCTAGCAACCAATCAAATTCCACCTTTCTTTTTTTGTTCAATCTTTGGACAAAAGTGGAATCTGATTGATTGCTATGGGAAACTGAGCCAGTTTGTAACAATTATCCCCCACCCCTGGTTTGTATATTATTTTTTTTGTCTTTTAAGGTATCCTGAAAAATTTTATAATTTCACGAGGATGCCAATGGAGGCCTTTGATAAGCTGGTGGACATCTTGGGACCATACATTCAACGGCAAAATACCAGGATGAGACAAGCCATCACTGCCAAAGACCGACTGCTGATCACGTTGCGGTGAGTTGTTTTTTTTTCCCTATAAGCTAATGTATGTATCATGTGTCAACTTCCACTTTACCCTTTTATCTGAAATGTTATGTTTCAGAAACCACCATTCATATTTTAAAATGTTGGTTTCTTAAACATGATTTATGTGATAAAAGGTAAAATGTGGGATGTCACATTTGGATTAGACACTAATTATTTTTTTTTTTCTCTTACAGATTTCTCGCAACAGGGGAGAGTTTTGCATCGTTGCACCTCCAATTCCGAGTTGGTAAATCTACCATCTCTGGAATTGTGAGGTCAACATGCCGTGTGATTTGGGAGTACTTGCAACCCATTTCGATGCCTAGTCCTACTCAGGAGACATGGCTGCAGGCAGCAGCAGGCTTTCAGTCTGTGGCCAATTTCCCAAACTGCATAGGTGCCGTCGACGGTAAGCATGTACGTGTGCAGCAGCCACCAGCATCAGGATCCCTATACTTCAACTACAAGAAGTATTTTTCAGTGGTCCTGATGGCGGTGGCTGATGCCTCGTACAAGTTTCTTGCTATCGACGTCGGCGCCTATGGAGGTACTGGGGACTCCCGAGTGCTGATGACATCGCAATTTGGGAGGGAAGTACTTCTCAATCAGGCGACTCTTCCTCCTCCAAGACCTCTTCCGGGTACCACGCGTCCAGTCCCCTTCGTCTTGGTATCGGATGAGGCTTTTCCGCTGATGACGAACCTGCTGCGCCCATACCCACAGAGGGGCCTGGATGCCCGGAGGAGGGTCTTCAACATGAGGCTGAGCCGGGCACGACGCTTCGTGGAGTGCACCTTCGGGATCATGGCTGGTAAGTGGAGGGTCTTCACCAGTGCAATGCAGTTGGATGAGGCCACAGTTGACAGCGTCATTAAAGCTGCATGTGTGCTTCACAACTTTGTCCGTGACTATGAAAGTAGTCCGGACTTAGGGTTGGAGACACATGAAGCTTTGGATGACTCCACTGTCAACTGGGGCTCAGGACGGCCATCCAACCGTGCTGTACTGGTGAGAGAAACCTTCACGGACTACTTCATGTCCCCCGAAGGTGCTTTGCCCAGGCAGTTTGGACAGCCTCAGTGATCAGCACTCGGCCTTTGGGAGTTATGGCTTGCACCCCAGCTTATCAAAGGACTCCATTGGCATCTCTTTTCCTGGCAATGGGATGCTAGAGCCTCCGTCCTCCCTCCAACCTGACCTCCTGGTTTGCCGCCATGACGCCCACTTACTGACAAACCACATGTAAGTACTGTTCTGTCCTGGCATTCTATTCCCCATCCCCCCCTCTCTCTCTCTCTTTCTCTCTGTCTCTTTCTTTCTCTCTCTCTCTCTTTCTCTCTGTCTCTTTCTTTCTCTCTGTCTTTCTTTCTCTCTCTCTAGTTTATTACGTTATCTCTTTTATTTCTCAGGATTTGGTCTTTGATTTTGGGACTCCGTCCTCATTCCACCGGTTTTCCACCATGACGCCCACTTACTGACAAACCACATGTAAGTACTGTTCTGTCCTGGCATTCTATTCCCCATCCCCCCCTCTCTCTCTCTCTTTCTCTCTGTCTCTTTCTTTCTCTCTCTCTCTCTTTCTCTCTCTCTCTCTCTTTCTCTCTGTCTTTCTTTCTCTCTCTCTAGTTTATTACGTTATCTCTTTTATTTCTCAGGATTTGGTCTTTGATTTTGGGACTCCGTCCTCATTCCACCTTAACCTTCAGGTTTTCCGCCATGACGCCCACTTACTGACAAACCACATGTAAGTACTGTTATGTCCTGGCATTCTATTCCCCATCCCCCCCCCCCCTCTCTCTCTCTCTCTCTCTCTCTCTCTCTTTCTCTCTGTCTTTCTTTCTCTCTCTCTAGTTTATTACGTTATCTCTTTTATTTCTCAGGATTTGGTCTTTGATTTTGGGACTCCGTCCTCATTCCACCTTAACCTTCAGGTTTTCCGCCATGACGCCCACTTACTGACAAACCACATGTAAGTACTGTTATGTCCTGGCATTCCATTTCCCCCCCCCCCCCCTCTCTCTCTCTCTCTCTCTCTCTCTCTTTCTCTCTCTCTCTCTCTTTCTCTCTGTCTTTCTTTCTCTCTCTCTAGTTTATTACGTTATCTCTTTTATTTCTCAGGATTTGGTCTTTGATTTTGGGACTCCGTCCTCATTCCACCTTAACCTTCAGGTTTTCCGCCATGACGCCCACTTACTGACAAACCACATGTAAGTACTGTTATGTCCTGGCATTCCATTCCCCCCCCCCCCCCCCCCTCTCTCTCTCTCTCTCTCTCTCTTTCTCTCTGTCTCTTTCTTTCTCTCTGTCTTTCTTTCTCTCTCTCTAGTTTATTACGTTATCTCTTTTATTTCTCAGGATTTGGTCTTTGATTTTGGGACTCCGTCCTCATTCCACCTTAACCTTCAGGTTTTCCGCCATGACGCCCACTTACTGACAAACCACATGTAAGTACTGTTATGTCCTGGCATTCTATTCCCCATCCCCCCCCCCCCCTCTCTCTCTCTCTCTCTCTCTCTCTCTCTTTCTCTCTGTCTTTCTTTCTCTCTCTCTAGTTTATTACGTTATCTCTTTTATTTCTCAGGATTTGGTCTTTGATTTTGGGACTCCGTCCTCATTCCACCTTAACCTTCAGGTTTTCCGCCATGACGCCCACTTACTGACAAACCACATGTAAGTACTGTTATGTCCTGGCATTCCATTTCCCCCCCCCCCCCTCTCTCTCTCTCTCTCTCTCTCTTTCTCTCTGTCTCTTTCTTTCTCTCTGTCTTTCTTTCTCTCTCTCTAGTTTATTACGTTATCTCTTTTATTTCTCAGGATTTGGTCTTTGATTTTGGGACTCCGTCCTCATTCCACCTTAACCTTCAGGTTTTCCGCCATGACGCCCACTTACTGACAAACCACATGTAAGTACTGTTATGTCCTGGCATTCCATTTCCCCCCCCCCCCCCTCTCTCTCTCTCTCTCTCTCTCTTTCTCTCTGTCTCTTTCTTTCTCTCTGTCTTTCTTTCTCTCTCTCTAGTTTATTACGTTATCTCTTTTATTTCTCAGGATTTGGTCTTTGATTTTGGGACTCCGAACCTTCAGGTTTTCCGCCATGACGCCCACTTACTGACAAACCACATGTAAGTACTGTTATGTCCTGGCATTCTATTCCCCATCCCCCCCTCTCTCTCTCTCTGTATCTTTTTTTTGGTTTTAATTATCTCTTATATTTCTCAGGCTTTGGTCTTTTGGGGTCTTCCATTGGCTCCCGCCTTGGGCAACACTGTGCACAACATTCAGATTTTTCTGCAGCTGACTCTGGCAACCCAGGCCCAGCAACTGGAAAAGAAAGTTTGAACTGTTGAAAAATAAATATTTTATGTTATAAATCATGTGTCGGGGGCGTGGCCTGGCTATGGAGGAGTGAGCACGCACCTTCTGTGAGCTCCGGAGACGGGACACCAGCGAGCCTGCATAAGCACCTTAAATTTCCTGGATTGCAACCCAAATGTTTCGGGGCCGAAGGGGGACTAAGGCAGGCACAAAACTATCTGACACCCAGCCCGCTTGGGGTAGCCTGGACCGCTTTTTCCCCACAGCGAGTCGCGGCCTACCTGCCCAGCCTGCAGCCTCAGTGACTTCCGGCTCCTGCATGACCAGAGCGGCCGCCGCCGCAGCAGCTGCAGCGTCCTCCATACACGCTCCCGGAACGGAGCCACCGCATACCCCTTCCATCGGCCGGTTTTGTCCCCTGGACACAGCGGTAAGCGCTCCGGTCCCGGTCCTGCCCGCATCTCTTCAGCCGTGTTCCGGCGGCAGCACCGTCACGGCCGGAGCACAGCCCTCCCATCAGCCCCTGCACAGGCCGCCGGCCATTGATAAGAGGCATCTACCGACGGTGTCGCGGCATCTACCGCCCCCCCCAGGGCAACGGTGTCCTCTGGCCTCCACCTCAGGGCGGCAGCATCCCTCAGCCCTCAACTCTGGGACGCGTCGTCTCCTGGCCCCCATCCCGGTGAGACAGTGTCCTCTGGTCGCAGTCCTAGCACAGCACCATCCCCCAGCCTCAGTCAGAGAGTTGCTGACAGACCCCCACATCTTGAACTCGGCAGAGACATAACCTGTTCTCCACACAGGCTCCATATTAGCTGGCACAATGTCTTCCTTATCCCCTTCTGCACTTCCTTTCTCTACCACTAGGGACAGTGATTTACACCACACCAGCTCTGCTACATCTGTTAACCCTATGCAGGATGGCACAGAGTGGGATTGGAAAGAATATATGAAACTGTTACCTACACGTTCAGATATGGAAAAGCTTGTGGAGCGCTTGGAAGCCTCATACAAACAAGAATTAAATTCCCTCAAATCTGATGTACACACTCTGGAGACGAAAGTTACTGATATTGCTACTGATCATGATTCCCTAGTTACCACGGTGGATGATGTCCAGGCTACACTTGCTCATCAAGAGAGGCAAATTCGTCATCTTTACCGACTGCATGATGATGTAGAGAACCGCAGCAGGCGTAACAATATTCGCATCAGAGGGCTCCCTGAGGCGACCAGAGCTGCTGATCTCATCCCGTCACTTCAGGATTTGTTTGCTTCTATTCTACGTCGACCGCCGGGGGCCGAATTTGAGATCGACAGAGCCCATCGTACTCTGGGACCAGTCTCCAATGATGCGAATCGGCCTCGAGACGTCATTTGCAGGCTTCATCACTATCGTATAAAAGATGAAATTATGAAGGCAGTGCGTGACATGGAGTTTGTTGATTTTGATGGAGCTCAGTTGATTTTCCTTCAGGACCTTTCCAGAGCCACTTTATCTCAACGACGAGCTCTTAAGCCCCTGCTGGAACTACTACGTGAATGTAAAATCCAGTACTCCTGGGGCTTCCCATTCCAGCTGGTGGTCCGTAGGGGCGGCAAACGATTGGAGCTACATACGCCGGAAGATCTGCCTGCCTTCCTATCAGCTTTGGATCTGCCTCACATGGCCCTGCCGGATTGGGATCCCGTCCCACCAATATCCATGGGCAGATTTCCTCGCCCTACTGGCTTGGCAACATCGGGTGACTGAGGACATCCCGGGGGACTGGTTTTCTGTTGCCTCGAAGTGCCTTGATCTCATAGGCTGTATCTTTTTCAGTTGTTGACTGTTTTTTAAGCCTTCGGGTGTTTCTTGGGCATATGCCTGGGGTCATGGGGCTACAGTGTTTTTGCCACGTGAATATATTGGTTTCTGCGTTTCAGGATGTGGGGGGTGGGGGGTGGGGGGGACCTGTTGTATGCCTACTTAGTTAGTTTTTAAAGGGGTGCTTTCTAATTTAGACTGTTACATATATAGATAAATAGAGTGTGCTTATGTTATATTTAGTTAAAATTTCTGGTGTTCTGTCACGGATTTACAGACCTTCATCTGTTAGTCCGCCCCTCTCTAGAATAGACGCCTTGAGCGTTGCTGTACCCGTTTGGGTCACTCCTGGTGGTATATAACTACCCGGATACGGGGGTTATCATTCTTGGTAATCCTCTTTTTCTGACTGCAGGTTCAGTCTCTTTTACTCTCCTCTCTTCTTCTTATCCATTTTTTTTTTCCTTCCTTTTTCTACCCCTCTTCTTTTCCTACCCTCCCCTCCTTCCCTGTACTACATGGCGGGTGCGGAGGGAGGCATGGCGGGGGCGGCTGTTAAGCTTGCCTCTATCAATGTTAGGGGACTGAATGTGCCACAAAAACGGTCTCAAATCCTGTATTCCATGCATAGACAGAAAGTGCACATTTTACTCTTGCAGGAAACACACTTCCAGACTGCTCGTGCCCCTCGCATGCGGCTTAACTATTACAATGTGTGGGCACATAGCACTAACCCTGATGCCAAATCAAAAGGGGTCTCCATAGCGCTGCACAAGTCACTGTCACACACTTTGCTTGATACCCTAACATGCCCTAAAGGAAGGTACACCTTCATTAAGATAGAAATTCAGGCCCGGATTTATACCATTGGCAACGTCTATCTCCCTAATTCCCGTCAGGGCAGTACCCTGAGGGCTATACTCAGAGCTGCTTCTGTGTTTATAGACGGCGTTCTGATACTGGGAGGGGACTTAAATCTGGTCATGGACCCTTCCCTGGACACCTCCTCCGGCAGAACTGCTGTGCCACGTTCCGAATATGCTTCGGCGCGATCAGTCCTTGGTCTCCATGGTCTGGTGGATGTCTGGCGCATCCTTCATCCCAGGGACAGGGACTTTACTCATTACTCAGATGCACATCGTACCTATGGCAGGCTGGATATGTTTTTCATTGCTCAGTATGCTCTTACATTTTATCCCACGGCCACGATAGGTACTGCTTTGTGGTCTGATCACTCTCCTATCTTCCTGTCATTGGTTCTGCCGGGGGTGGTGCCCAGGGGGTGGATCTGGAGGCTGAACGAATCGCTCCTTAAAGATACTGAGGATTATCAGGCTAATGGCCTGCTGTCCAGCTCTTTCGACATTCACAATGGTACGCGCCAAGGTTGTCCCTTGTCTCCCATGCTTTACATATTAACAATGGAACACCTGGCGGTCGTCCTTAGACAAAATATTGCAATTCGGGGCGTCGTGATTGGACGGGACCACCACAAGCTTGCATTATATGCGGACAATCTTCTGCTTTATATCTCTTCCCCCACCACTGCACTCCCTTCTATCTTACAGGAGTTTCAGCGGTTTGGCGACCTTAGTAATTTTAAGGTCAATTTGGCAAAGACCGAGGGGCTTAATGTATCAGTTCCACAGGGTGTGCTTGATACGGTCAGAGCTTCTTTCCCTTTTCAGTGGCACACAGACTTCATTGTCCACCTGGGAATAAAACTTCCGCCTGTTCTTAGCTCTCTATTCGATCTGAACTATACTCCTATGTTGCACAGGGTCCTCACGGACATGACCTCTTATTTCCTGAAACCGACCTCATGGTTTGGCAGGATGGCCATTATTAAGATGGACATCCTCCCTAAGCTATTGTACATTTTTCAAACCATTCCTATAGTAGTCCCTGTTGTATTCTTCAGAACCTTACGCAGGGCTATCACAAAATTTATATGGGGAAACAGCAAACCCAGGATTGCGTACTCTACCCTGACCCAAGTCAAATCTATGGGGGGCATGGGAATACCTGATTTGCGTCTTTACCACGAGGCGGCTGTCCTGCGTGGGGTTCTGGACTGGGTGCACGGTCTGGGCTTTAAGCGGTGGGTAGACTTGGAATTCTCACTCTGCCCGACTGCACCCTCTCTTTTGCCCTGGATCCCCCCCCGGGGTTCGCCAATTGTTACCCGGTCTCCCCTTTTTTATCCCACATGTGTTGTGCGTATGGGATAAATGGGTTGCTAAACACGGTTTGTCTACAGTACCGGGGCCGCTTTCTCCAATACTCCAGACTCCATCATTCCAGCCTGGATGGCAAACGCACAGATTCCTTTTATGGGACAGATCTGCTTGTCCTAGAATCAGGGACTGCATGACTGGTGACACTGTCTCTACTATGCTGTCGCTCCAGACCCAGTCCCCTGACCGTCCGTTGTCCTGGCTGGAATATGAACAGTTGACTTCGTTCTTGCGGGCCCTTTTCCCTAGGGGTACATATACCTCTACACTCACAGACTTTGACAATTTGGTCGTTTCCGTCACTCCTATCTCACACTGCATATCTGTATTGTACCAGATTTTGGTTGGTCTCTTACGCCCTGACAGAGCTCCCTTCCTTGATAAGTGGGAACATGATCTAGATATGACTTTTGACGGTCAGTCCTTCCAGAAAATCTGCGAACTCACCCATGGTATCTCCATGGCTGCTAAGGCAAAGGAGAAAAACTATAAGATTCTCTCAAGGTGGTACTACTGCCCAGTCTCCCTACAGAAAATGTTTCCTGAGGTCTCCGACCGCTGCTGGTGTTGCCTTACGGAGGCTGGAGACATGCTGCATATTTGGTGGGCGTGTCCGCGCATCAGAGAGTTTTGGGACAAAATCCTAACCATTTATACCGCGTATTCTGGAAGGCCTGTCGTCAACTCTCCGCAATTAGCCTAGCTGTCACAGATTCCAGGTTCCCTTACTACCATCAAAAAGGGGATGCTGAGACATTTTTTGACTGCGGCACGTATGGTTATCCCCCGACATTGGAAGACACCGGTGGTGCCTACAGTGACAGAGTGGCTTAGTGAACTCAGGGACCTGGGTAGAATGGAGGAACTGGCTGCAGAGGCTCATGATCAGTCTACTAAATATGAAAAAGTGTGGTTTCCCTGGCGTCTGTTTATGGACTCTGAGGCCTTTCCTGCTCTCCTCCGATAGATTGGGGACCTTTCCGCTTATGCGATATTGCAGGACTTGATTTGTGGTCTGCCTCCTGCCTGCCTCCTTCCCGCTTACTCCTTCCCGCTTCCCTACTCCTTTCCTCTTCCCTCCTTTCCTCTTTATCTCCGTCTCTCCTTCTTTTTTCTTTCTATTCTTTCTCTCACCACCTGTATGACACTCATTATGCTTCCTGTTTAGTTTATTTGACGCTGCCGAGCTGGTGGCGTGGATGTTTAGTATTGCTGATATTACAATGCTTTTGTTTTCTGTTCATCATACTTTATATTAAAGCTGACACCTTGCGACTTGCAGGTCGCTAATTGCTACTGCCTCTCTGATGCTTCATTTACTGTTTGTGCTTGGCTGTCAATAAACTCAGATTATACATAAATCATGTGTCCTTGTCTTTTGCCAAAAATGTATGCTTATCTGTATGAGTAATGATCTTGTTGATTACGGCTTGTTGGATGACCACCTAGGGCCCTACATTGATTGATAATTGGCTGAATGTCACCGATTATCGCTCCTTTAATAGGGATATTAATCATCTAGGCTGGAGCCTTTACAGGCCAGAGGCTTCATTCTCCCCAGCAGAATTGGTTCTGCTGGCAAGAATGAAGCCTCTTGCCTGTGATAACTACATTACTTGTGGGCACTCCAGCCTGCCACTCTGTCTCCCAGATGCCCCATCCCAGACATCTGGGAGACAGAGTGGCAGGCTGGAGTGCCCCCAGGTAATATATTATTGCCTGGAGGCTTCATTCTCCCCAGCAGAATTGGTTCTGCTGGCAAGAATGAAGCCTCTGGCCTGTGATAACTACATTACTTGTGGGCACCCCAGCCTGCCACTCTGTCTCCCAGATGCCCCATCCCAGACATCTGGGAGACAGAGTGGCAGGCTGGAGTGGCCCCAGGTAATATATTATTGCCTGGAGGCTTCATTCTCCCCAGCAGAATTGGTTCTGCTGGCAAGAATGAAGCCTCTGGCCTGTGATAACTACATTACTTGTGGGCACCCCAGCCTGCCACTCTGTCTCCCAGATGCCCCATCCCAGGCATCTGGGAGACGGAGTGGCAGGCTGGAGTGCCCCCAGGTAATATATTATTGCCTGGAGGCTTCATTCTCCCCAGCAGAATTGGTTCTGCTGGCAAGAATGAAGCCTCTGGCCTGTGATAACTACATTACTTGTGGGCACCCCAGCCTGCCACTCTGTCTCCCAGATGCCCCATCCCAGGCATCTGGGAGACGGAGTGGCAGGCTGGAGTGCCCCCAGGTAATATATTATTGCCTGGAGGCTTCATTCTCCCCAGCAGAATTGGTTCTGCTGGCAAGAATGAAGCCTCTGGCCTGTGATAACTACATTACTTGTGGGCACCCCAGCCTGCCACTCTGTCTCCCAGATGCCCCATCCCAGCCACTGGATGTCTGGGATGGGGCATCTGGGAGCTAGAGTGGCAAGCAGGAGCGCCCCCAGGTAATGTATGTAGTTATAAGAACAAAGGAATTGGAGACGACACAGTTTTTTAGTTTTTTTTTTTTTAATAAAGTAAAAAACAAAACAAACCCCAACAGCCACCTACCCACTGAAGAATAACCAAAGGCAGGCAAGCAAGTAAGCACACAAACAAGAAAACTAGGAATGGTCTGAACCTGGTTCGGACGGGGTTTGTACGAACCGAACCCTCCGCAATGATTCCCGCTGTCTGGCCGCTCCGTGCAGCGGGAGGAACACCTGGAAAACTGGGATACAGCCATAGCCATAGGCTGTATCCCAGTTTTCCAGGCGGTCCTCCCGCTGTATCCGCCTGCTGCACGGAGCGGGCAGACAGCGGAAATCCGATGCAGAGCGTTCGGGTTCAGCCGAACCCGAACCTCGGCGGGTTAGGACCATCCCTAAAGAAAACTAATGTAAGTCTTGATAAAACGAGGGACCAGAATACATGGCATCACCATGACCACTCTGAGGCAGACTGCTGGTAGGCAGATGGTACTGCTGCTGCTGGTGGTATACTGGGGGCATTGGTGGCAGTGAGACATGCGACTGCACTTCCGTTTGTGCTGCATTGTCTTTTTGTCCCGGTCTGTGGCCCGCAATGATCTTTAGTTGTTTAATAAAGTCCTCCACTGGTGGTAATTGCTCGGTCAACTCAAAAACTGTTGCCATGGCATGGCAAAGTGCCCTGAAATCCCCAGAGGCCTGGGGACGCATCCGGCGACAGCTGGATGCCATGCCCGCTCCAAAGTTGTCAAACTCATCTTTGTTATCGACCCTTTGAATCATGGCTAAGGCATGAGCTTCCACATCAAGTTCCCTATCTGTGGTTCGGGGGGTTCTTTGAGTTCGCCGAGCAATTTGGGGCAGACGGCGTGGAGGGCGAGCGGGTGTGGCAAAAGTGGTGGTGGTAGAGGGAGGTTCAGCAGCTGTGGTTGCAGTGGTGGGGGTAGAGGGAGGTTCAGCAGCTGTGGTTGCAGTGGTGGGGGTAGAGGGAGGTTCAGCAGCTGTGGTTGCAGTGGTGGGGGTGGTACTGGTGGTTGTGGAAGGGGTCTCAATGTCTATCAAACTGCGTGCTGGACCAGACTCCTCCTCTGCTGTATCCTCCAGTGTTTGCTGCTGTTCCTCCTGCTGCTGCCTGCCATAGTTTCCCTCCGTTCTTTAAAAACAAAATATATGTTAGGTCAAATAATGTAAAAAGGATTAGATATTTGGGGGGGGGGGGGGGGAAACCACTTACCTGCGCACATTTTTGCTGGTAATAAGGAAACGAAGGGAATCTGCATAGGGTATGGCCTTTTTTTTAGCTGGGGAGGATCCACTTTTCTCTTGATCTAAGAGACTCTTGGCAAAATAGTCTCTGATTGATTTCCATCGAGTTCGCACATTTTTTTCTGTGGGAAAAAAATTACAATAAGATTAATCGAACAAATAGATAAAATAAATAAATAAATAAATAAATAAATAAAAAAAAGAATTACCAATTTCCATCTGTTCATCGCGTTCTAAGTCATCAAACTCTTCAAACAGTGCCTCGGATACCTCCCTCCATAGTTTTTGCTTTATGAACCTGTCGCTGTATCCTTTGCTGCTTTTATCCCAAAGTTGTGGTCGGCTCTGCACCTGAAACCAAGAAATAATGAAAAAATAAGGCTAAAAAAAAAACAAAACTAAGATTACTTGACAGTCACAGTCAGCTTTTTGTTTGTGGGTCCCTGTGGTGCACCTGCTGGAGGTGATGCCAGGGGCCCACAAGCAAGAAATGACAGCAGATGTAATGGTACAGTGTCAGCATGCACACACACAGCATATGACCAATTGCATGAGCTTTTTGTTTGTGGGTCCCTGTGGTGCACCTGCTGGAGGTGATGCCAGGGGCCCACAAGCAAGAAATGACAGCAGATGTAATGGTACAGTGTCAGCATGCACACACACAGCATATGACCAATTGCATGAGCTTTTTGTTTGTGGGTCCCTGTGGTGCACCTGCTGGAGGTGATGCCAGGGGCCCACAAGCAAGAAATGACAGCAGATGTAATGGTACAGTGTCAGCATGCACACACACAGCATATGACCAATTGCATGAGCTTTTTGTTTGTGGGTCCCTGTGGTGCACCTGCTGGAGGTGATGCCAGGGGCCCACAAGCAAGAAATGACAGCAGATGTAATGGTACAGTGTCAGCATGCACACACACAGCATATGACCAATTGCATGAGCTTTTTGTTTGTGGGTCCCTGTGGTGCACCTGCTGGAGGTGATGCCAGGGGCCCACAAGCAAGAAATGACAGCAGATGTAATGGTACAGTGTCAGCATGCACACACACAGCATATGACCAATTGCATGAGCTTTTTGTTTGTGGGTCCCTGTGGTGCACCTGCTGGAGGTGATACCAGGGGCCCACAAGCAAGAAATGACTATGTCAGCATGCACACAGTATATAAACATACATACATACATACACTACCTCAAATATCAGTGCATCTCCATCAATCACAGAGCGGTGATGTTTTGCCATGTCTTTCTCCTCTGGCAGCTCTGAGGTGATCTGTTCTAGAAAATTCTGGTATAGTCTAGTCGTCTGCAAAGTTTGCAACATTTTGTTGTTGGCACCTCCCTCTATTTACTCGCTGAATACTCGCTGAATTTCAGCTCTGATTCAGCGCTGAATGCATGCTGATTCAGCGCGGATTCCTCGAGTATTCCGCGCTGAATTTGTCAAGAGCTGATTACGAGCTGAACACTTTCCTAACGGAATACGCAGGGATTCTGCTTACATTCTGCTTATATTCTGCGCGGAATTCAGCGTCAGTTGATTTCAGACGGAAATATTTCCTAGCGTAATCCGCCCCTTTTGCTCAGTGTGAACGTAGCCTAAAGCATTGAAAGAGATTGATCCCACTAAGGCCTTCAGATCTCAGATCTTTGCAGAGTTTTTGTCTGACAGTATCTGGTTTTACTCCATAGAAAAGTGTCGTACTGTAAATACATCTCAGGCAAGAGGTAAATGCTCAATGCTCAGTTCCATTTCTTTCTTTTTTCTTTTACGTTGCTCCTATTTTGTTAATGTTTTATAAATATTTTTTTTTTAACTGTAAAATATTTCAAAAGCACCGAAGATTAAAAAAATATATATATAAATATATATAAAATGCAGGGGAAAAAAAGAATGTTTCCAGCTGGTTAAAAAAAAAAAAAAAAAAAATCTAATAACAAGGTCGAACATTTCACAGAGTTGTATCAAATAGTCTATTACAGCAGGGGGAAAAAAAATGAGAAAAAAAGTTTTGTCCAAAACCGTATGCTCCTAGAGATAGTTGATAGCTAGCATTGATCTTGGTCAGTTTATGTGACAATGAATAGAGAAGATTTCATTACGGCAGCGCAGGCCGATTCTTCCCCACCGAGAGAATGCAGGTTGTTTCATGATTCCCATAGATATAAAACACCAAAAAGTTCATAAAAAAGAAAATCAAAAGGAACAACAACAAAAAACTACTTAAAAAAAAGTCATCTTTTATTATCACATTTTGTAAACTGCTAAATACTATAATTACACCTTTGAACCAGCATAAAGAGTCAATCCATTGCCAAGGTCTGTGAATACTGAAAGGGTCACAACGGGTTGAGATAAAGAGTTTCGGTAAAGCTGTACGTTGGATTTATTAGAAATACTGCAGTGCAGAGATTAAGAGGACGATATAGATGTTCGCTGAGCACAAATTTAACAATTTATCTCTGCTGCCAGGGCTACCGAGGCTGAATAAATTGCTTATATCGGATAAGTGCAAGCTCCGGAGTCTAGTTTTTGTACATTTTTTATTTTATATTACGTTATAGTAATGCAACATGTATTAAATAGTACTCAAAAACATCAAAGGAATGAATATTGATAAAATGTTTGTAATGAATATGTGTTTATGTGTATAGCAGTTTTGGGAAGACTTTCCAACCTGTTCGGCAACGTTTTACGAACCCAAACGCTGGTCATTTGACTCCTGGGGGCTGGAGAAGATAGATGCTGCCCTAGGGCTGCCAGGAAAACATGGATATAGCCACATGTTTTCTAGAACTCCCTAGGCCTGCATCCAGACACCAGGAGTCAAATGCTGAGACTTTAAGTTTGGAGACCGTTGGCGAACCTGAACAATCCGGCAAGTCCATTCAACACTGTGTATAGACATGAATGTATATGCAGGATATGTTGAATAGGCATTGCTAACTGATCATTATGGATATGGTGCAAAGGTTTAGGGTTCAGGTCTATAGGGCCTGTTCACTGTTTTTTTTTTTTTTTTCCTGAAGTTCTAAACTGCATGTAAGGATTGGCTGTGAAATAATTTCCTTCTATAACCAACATACCTATTGTCTAGGAAATATTTCCATCTTTTTTGGAAAGAGTTCTTTACAGTAAGAATAGTAAAACTTTGGAATGCCTGACCACAAGAAGTCATGGAAGTCATGGGGTGATATTAGATGGGGTGGTATTACTTGGACAGACTGCTGTCCAGTGCCAGCACCAATCTAATAGATTGGCACTCCTTTAAGGAGCAGATTATATGGCTTCATTATCACACAGACTGGGCTGCTCCAATGATCGCTGGATCCCTCGTGTTATCATTTGTCAACCCCACATCCCCAATTACATGGGAAGATATGTGGCCAATGATCAAGAATTTTTTAACCTGCCAAAACGATCACTTGGCCTATTACACAAGGCCTGTTCAATCAATGACCACCCAGGAAGCATTCATGGCCCCATAGAGAATGAATGGCTTGCTGGCCACACAGGCACAGTGAGTACTCCTTCCAGTGACGTGACGTCCCCATTCTCGGGATCAGTGGGGTGATTGCTTCACTGGGGGCAAGAAGAATTTTTTTTTCTCTGTGACACATTTGTCTACAGTAAGTAAGAGGTCTTTTTTTATCTTTTGTCTCATATTGTCATTTGTGGATAATTTTTTTTGTTTTGTTTTTGTTTTTAATTTATTTTTATTGAAAAGTAGCCCATATGGACTTAAAAGGGTAATTTACCTGCCATTCTGATAGTGTCCATTCTCTCCATCCCCAATTTTCTATTCTCCAAATCAACTCCAGGAAGTGGTTTCTCAGCAGTGCAGTGACCCACCTCATTGGTTTAAAGTGTCACTGTTGTTATAACTTTCAAAATCTAAAACAACAGTAGATAGGAAATAAAGCAAAGTTTCAATATACATTCATTATTTTTTGTTGTTATCATGCTGCAAAACAAAGCTATACTTACCAGAAATCCAGGTCCAGTCTCCTGAAGGCAGAGTTTTAGACTCGTGTTGGTTGAAAAAAACAGACTAAACACAGGAATTCTGGACAGTACAGAGAGTCACGGCTCAATGTGTCCAACAATCCCATGACTGCCTTCTCTCTGTGAGCGCTCAGATGGTCTGGGATACACTGGACTTCCTGTTTCCTGACTGTTTGAGAAAAAAAGAGTCAGAACACAGGAAGTGCCGTGTTTTCCATGTTAACTAAAAAATAATAATGAATGTAAATTGCAAACTTGCTTTGTATCATATCTACTGTTGATTTAGATTTTGAAAGTTATAACGATAGTGACACATTAAAGATTTAACCATTTTCGTGTCCAAAAGCAGAAGGTAGTGGCCAATTGGAATGGCAGCAGTGGGGCGTTGCAGCAGATGATTTCCTACTACTTATACTATTGTGTCTAACTTCTTATTTTAGCCCAAGGCACAATACACACTGCACAATATGGTTTGGGGATTTATTGATACCAGATCTTGCATGTGGTGCAACTAAGATCATACTGATCGTCATACAGGTTTGGAAGCAAGAAAGGTTACAAGGAGCTATTGACATGCAGTAAACTTCATAAACGTTGCCGGACACCAATAAACTATTCCCTGATGAGAACAGTTCAGATCATATAAGGGTAGTGTTTGAAAAAGTTACAAAAATTGGTGGAAGTTTTTGTTTTAGAAAAGAGAAAATGAGATATAGAAGTTTGGGTCGGAAAAAGAAGTACAAACCATCTTCCATTGTATAAGTGTCTGGGTAAGTAAATTCCTGGAGCAGATTTCGTGGTGGGCCAATCATGCTCACATCTGGTACTAAGCTCCACGGTAATGAAGTTATTAGAGGAATTAATTGATTACATATGGTATGTTCGCTTTCCTGCTCAGTTTCATTACTTTTAGAATGACAATCTTATTTTTTAAGTCAGTGAATGCTTAATAGTTTACGTTGCTCCAAACTCATACACTGAGCAAAGTCCAGGAGCAAAATGTAAAATGCCCAGACCATACCTTTAAATAGTAAAACTAATCATTTAATAGAGAGTAAAAATTATATCTTTTTAACCCTGGTTGGTGAAAAGCATGAACAGACACCAAATTGAGGGCAAGGGCTTAAAGTGACTCTGTACCCACAATGTCTGTGCCCTAGGTCTGCCCCCCCCCCCTCCTCTCTGTCCCCCCTCCTCATCATTAGGAATGCCCCATGGCAGGATTTCTCGTAATCACTACTTGTCTGAACACTGCACATGAGCCTAAACGACCCAGCACCTGTACAGTGTTCAGACAAGTGATGATTAGGAAAAATCCTGCCCAGGGACATTCCTAATGGTGAAGAGGGTGACCCAACTGGTTAACATGGCTGACAGTGCCCTGAGATAGCTACATCTTGTGCCAGAAACAGAGACTCTTGGCTAAACTAACAAGCTGAAGACTGTAGACAGTTTACTGAGAACTAAATACCTGTAATTTTTGTGATATATACACTCACCAGCCACTTTATTAGGTACACCTGTCCAACTGCACGTTACCACTTAATTTCTAATCAGCCAATCACATGGCAGTGTATTTAGGCATGTAGACATGGTCAAGACAATCTCCTGCGGTTCAAACCGAGCATCAGTATGGGGAAGAAAGGTGATTTGAGGGCCTTTGAACGTGGCATGGTTGTTGGTGCCAGAAGGGCTGGTCTGAGTATTTCAGAAACTGCTGATCTACTGGGATTTTCATGCACAACCATCTCTAGGGTTTACAGAGAATGGTCCGAAAAAGAAAAAACATCCAGTGAGCGGCAGTTCTGTGGGTGGAAATGCCTTGTTGATGCCAGAGGTCAGAGGAGAATGGGCAGACTGGTTCGAGCTGATAGAAAGGCAACAGTGACTCAAATAGCCAACCGTTACAACCAAGGTAGGCAGAAGAGCATCTCTGAACGCACAGTACGTCCAACTTTGAGGCAGATGGGCTACAGCAGCAGAAGACCACCCGTTACTAGCATGGTGTACCTAATAAAGTGGCCGGTGAGTGTAGGACGGTGTGTCCCAGGGACCAAAAATGAGAACTGGAATGAGTAAGCAAGGAACGCTCATTTAAGTGATTTACAAGTCTTTATATGATATGTGATAGAAACAAATGTTTAGTAGGGCTCTGACCTTCTCTCGTGCAGACGGTGTTGTTACATCTCTAATTAAAATGATCATGTTTTATTCAGATCTATACATTTGCATTTCACAACAGTAAAATGAGAAATTTTCTAGGCTTTGGCCGATCAAGCTGCTAAAAGTGACTGGCAAGTCAAAATATACGCCATTTAGTTATATGGATCCATTTGCCGAGCGCTTTGTGTTTTGACGACTGTCGCCTGACTGTTAATTAAGTGGTGAGACGATGGAGAAGTAGTTAGTGATTACTTGAAGGTGGACGGTGAATAAGATTGTATATGCTTCAATGGTGTGTAAAAATGATTTTTAAGATTGAAAAGGATTGTGAATGTGGTAAACCACCTGGCACAGACCACGAGCAAAACACTACTTTGTGATATAGATTTCTTCTATTCTGATGGGGCTGTAGCAGGTCCACTGAAGTGTAGGGAGCAGGGGCATAGCTAGGACTTATGGGGCCCCATAGCAATAAACTCAATGGGGCCCCTTGATTCCTGTATGACCCCCAACCCATACTCCCATGACCTGGGGGTGCCCGGTTCTGCCAGATCCCTAGTATATGACTGACGTCACTGGTGTGCCAGGGAGCCGGGAGAACGGAATGCCGAGGGGCGGCGCAGGGTCATATGAGTATTGGGGGGGGGGCACAAAGATAGTAGCAGAGACAGTGGGTGCTGTGAGCCGTAGCTACCATGGAGAAAGACCAGTCTTGCTAGAGGGCCTGTTGCACGGGCCCCGTAGCAGTTGCATGGTCTGCCTCTATGGTGGCTACGCCACTGGTAGGGAGTAGTGTAAGTGGTGCAGGAGGAATAATAACCACAACATAAGATAACATAAATGGGCAGATTGTAGGAATAGATTTTCTAATTTTGGGAAACAGTCCCCGGAAGCCAGAGTAAGGATATACCCTAAAATTAAGCTGGTGTCATGGATGGGGGGCCCAAGTTTCCCTAAGGAGTATCCAAAGCATGCACTGGTTTGCTCCCAGTGCATTCTTCTGACTTTTGTAGTGTAACCAAGGAACTACAATGCCCAACTGCAGGATGTAAGCAAGTGGTTTTAGCCACTTTCACCCCTTTGATGACCAGAATTCTGGAACAGGTCCTGGAGTGCAGTGAGGCACAATGTTTAACTTCTTGCTAACCTTGTGATTTTCCTGACCATCAGCAACCTATATAAGTGAATACAAGTATATGAAGACCCCTATGAATTGGTATTTGATGGGTGAGGTCCAGTGCAACCCCACGTCTCTGTCTACAAGGAATTGAACTCTAAGTTAGCTGTCACTACTCTAGACTCCAGACTAAACTCCTCCTCTCACAGACACGATATCCTCTTCTCCCCTAAAGAGGGGATTGGTTGACTGAGCAAGGACCTCTCACTTGCCACGACTGGTGGACAGCCAATCAGCGGATCCCGCCCCAGTCACTGCCTGCCTGAGCTGGGTTGTGGCATCGGAGCCCGTGGGGGTCCCAGAGTGGACATCCAGCACTGAAGAGGCGCGGGGAGAGGTGAGTTGGTGTAGTTTTTCTTAGTTTCCCCTGTTCCCATATACATTGGCCATATATTAATCAATAAGTGACTTTATCCAGTGGCTCACAGGTCATGTCTTCTTTGATTGTAGTCACTCACTTTTCTTTTTCATCTTGTAGTTGTCCCCCTGTAGGTATTCCCCCATGTAGGCATTCCCCTGTAGATAATCCTGCACTAAGCATCCCCCTGCAGGTAGTCCATGCATTCATATTGCAGGATTATCTACATGGGGATGCCTACATGGGGGGCTTGTAGGCATTCCATCTGCAACATGCACCCCCCCTGTTGGTAATGCTGCAATATGCAACCCCCAAATGTAGGCATCACCCTATGTAATTTAATAAAATAAAATATCCATACTCACCAGTATTTTGGTGCTACAGTCCTCCGGCATTTCCTCTCCCTTCTGTGTGGGCACATGTGTGACATTACTCAGGCGTCGGAGCACTGGGGAAGGGAGCAGCTTCCACTTGCAGTCACAAGAATGATTGGCAGAACGGGGAGCCAATGGCTCCTCATCTTCTCAGTGACATCCACGCATCTAACTACAGTATATGTGTTCCTGAGCACACAGAGTTAAAGAGTCTGGCGCAGCACCTGTGGTGTTGATGCTGGCCATGCTACCCCCGTCTTGACAGCAGGGGGCACCGCCTCAGGCCTCAGTGATGAAGTGCCCATCTATCTCCCTTCCTTTTTTCTCTCCTTCTTCTCCTCACCACTCCTCATCTTTCTCCTCTGCCTCACTCTTCTTTCTCTGTTCGCTCCTTCTCTTGATCTTTTATATTACACAACATGAAAACATTGTAGAGGCATAAAACAGAGAAATCAAGAAGGTAATTCTATTTATGGAGGAATTTCTATCTTTGTTCTCTCCCTGATGTTTACACCTGAGCAGCATTGATGAAGTTATCAGTGGGGAGGAATCTGGCAGCATCTTTATTACTCTACAAGACATTATTATTAACATTTATTCTGCACATCAGCCGGCTACAGAGCAGAGACATTGTGAGAGAGGAATGGAGGCAGAGACAGCCACTATGTATTACTAGTCCAGTCATGTCTACTATCTATCTATCTATCTATCTATCTATCTATCTATCTCCTATCTATCTATCTATCTATCTATCTATCTATCTATCTATCTATCTATCTATCTATCTCTATTATCAATCTATCTATTAGTGATGAGCGAACATGTTCGTAAATGTTTGTATGTTCGTACAAATATGCCTCTAATTGTTCGTGTTTGTGTTCGATGATCGGAATGGTTATAACAGTCATTTGTGAACATATTCGAACCTATGAACTTTTATCTCGCAATGTACGCAACTGCGTAAGTTTCCTCCCACCAATTTGAAAGGGCCAATGAAGGTGTGGGGAAGGAAGAGCACATCAGGTAATGTAGTAGCCATGCTCACTACTGGCATTATTGTGATTGGTTGTACGATCGGTGTCATTACGTATGTAACGCACATGCTATAAAAACGTGACGCTGAGGTGAATTTTCTCCCAGTCTTTCCTGCTTCTTGTGCCGTTCAGTAGGGAGAGTTAAAGGAGCAGGGACAGCATCTGAATATAGTTAGGCAGCAATATTCACAGTGGTAGTAAGTCAGTGTAGGGAGGGAGAGCTGACCGATTAGAGCTTCATTCCTTTTTACGGCTAATTCATATATATATATATATATATATATATATATATATATATATATATTTTTTTTTTTTTAATCTTTCTGTCTGGCTCTGCTGTGTGCCAGTGATTGCAGACACAGTAGTATATAAGTCATTGCATATATACGGACAGGCGAATAAACAATGCGCTAATGCTACACACCTTGTAATTGCTCTGTTATTACGTATTTTGTCCTTTTCACCTGATAATCTGTAGCCATGTGCGTAACTCTCTAGAGCGAAACATACGCTTCTACTGTACGTTTATTATTTATTCGTGAATGTTCAACAAACACGTACACAAACCAATCACATTTTTTTAATGTTCATGTTTGGGATCTGGACCGAACATCGGGATATTCGCTCATCACTATCTATCTATCTATCTATCTCCTATCTATCTATCTATCTATCTATCTATCTATCTATCTATCTATCTAACTCCTATCTATCTATCTATCTATCTATCTCCTATCTATCTATCTATCTATCTATCTATCTATCTATCTATCTATCTATCTATATATCTATCTCCTATCTATCTATCTATCTATCACCTATCTATCTATCTCCTATCTATCTATCTATCTATCTATCTATCTATCTATCTATCTATCTATCTATCTATCTCCTATCTGTCTGTATCTATCTATCTATCTATCTCCTATCTATCTATCTATCTATCTATCTATCTATCTATCTATCCATCCATCTATCTATCTATCTATCTATCTATCTATCTATCTATCTATCTATCTATCTATCTATCTATCTATCTCCTATCTATCTATCTCCTATCTATCTATCTATCTATCTATCTATCTATTATCCTTCTTTCTAAGGATTACAATCATCATTATCTACCTAGAAGCTGAATGTAATATAAATGGTTGTGTTATGTGAACCAGTCCTCTCCTGTAACGTCTATCTGAGCCTGGAGCTTTTTTCTTTCCTCGCCGCTCACCTACATACAGTGAAATCCTGAAAGAATTAATGCGAATGAAATAACAGCCCTCAGCACTTTTGATGTGTATGTACGGAAAACTTTCCAGAACTTTAATAACGCTTAAAACTCCACATTTCATCGCTCCTGCTGGTTATAACGCAGCATTGTTGAAGTAATCATAAATGCAATGTCCTGAATAACAATATTATGGAATTATACATCCTACCCACACTGCTAGGAAACCTGTATTGACGTGGAATGTGGTGTAAAAATGCAAATTTTTTTATGTTCATGGGTAGGGATGAGCGAACTTTTGAAAAGTTTGGTTCGGTTCGATCCGGCGAACTTTCGTGAAGTTCGGATTCGTACGAACCGAATCTAAAACGAATCTTGCAATAACGACTGAAAAATTGTAGCTACAATAGTGGGAGTCTGATAGGGTATAGTTTTGTTTAGTTGCAGTTGCTATTACAATAAAAAAAAAGTGGAAAAAATAAAAGTGCAAAAATAATGAAAAAAAATTGTGAATAAAAAAAATAAATAATAAAAAAAATATTATTATTAATAATAATAATAATAATAATAATAATAATAATAAAAAAATATAGTAAATAAAAGTGAAAAAATAGTGAAAAAAAAGTTGAGGAGGAGGAGGCGGCAGCACTTGATTGCACCCAGGCCAGTATTGTTGAGAAGAGACACGTTGAGCAGCAGGAGGAGGCAGGAGTTGATTGCACCCAGTCCAGTATTGTTGAGAACAGACAAGTTGAGGAGCAGGAGGAGGAGGAGGCATCACTTGATTGCACCCAGGCCAGTATTGTTGAGAAGAGACAAGTTAAGCAGCAGGAGGAGGCAGCAGTTGATTGCACCCAGTCCAGTATTGATGAGAACAGACAAGTAGAGGAGCAGGAGGAGGAGGAGGAGGAGGCAGCACTTGATTGCACCCAGGCCAGTATTGTTGAGAAGAGACAAGTTAAGCAGCAGGAGGAGGCAGCAGTTGATTGTACCCAGTCCAGTATTGTTGAGAACAGACAATTGAGGAGCAGGAGTGGGAGGCAGCACTTGATCACACCCAGCACCAAGCAAAGCAGAAACAGACAGGTTTTGTGGGGCGCTGACTTAGCGTCACACTCTATGGAGGGCTTCAATAAGTTTTGCTGCTATAGGTTACTTCACCTATAACAGCTTATGAGAAACAAACCTTTTTGGTTGCGGCTAAATGGGGTTGACGGCACCCAGCAAAGCAGAAACGGACAGGTTTTGTGGGGCGCTGACTTTGCGTTACACTCTAAGGAGGGCTTCAATAAGTTTTGCTGCTATAGGTTACTTCACCTATAACAGCCTATGAGAAACAAACTTTTTAAAAACTTTTTTGCTTGCAGCTAAACGGGGTTGACGGCAGCCAGCAGAGCAGCATCGTGTAGCGTGTACTCTCGGTCATGGGACAGGAGCTGGTTCAATGCTACCTGCCCTGACTCTTTTCTCACTTTTCTCTCTATTTCTTTTTTTATCTCCTTAACTCTCCCTAGATCTCACAATTTTTTTTTATTTAGATGCCCATCTGTCCCTATCTCTTGATTTCTCAGCCTCTCTCCCTATGCATAAGCTTATCTTCTATATCTAGCTTTCCCTGGATCTTGCTTTTTTTTTTTTCTCTTCCACTCTCCTGCTTCTCTCACCAACACTTTCTATTCCTTCTCTATCTCTCCCTGTATCTATCTAGTTGTTAGGCTAACTATCTCTTTTCCCTCACTATCTGATATGGAGCTCCTCTATCTATGAACTCTGGCCACACACTGAGAAGCTGCTGGCGCATTTAGGCACTTCCTGGTGCTGTGGGGTGACGTCACACATCTTGATTTTCACAGAAAACCAGGATACAAGGGATTATAGGAGTAATAATCCCTTATATCCTGGTCTATTCTGTGAAAAAAAGTACAAATTTGCCTCGCCGCTGTTATTTTTAGCAGATTCGTAACAAACTTTCTCAAAGTTCTGTTGGGTTCCAAACCGAACTTTTTGCAAAGTTCGTAACGAATCTGGTTTGTAACGGTTCGGTTCACTAATCAGTAGTCATGGGGTAAAGTCATTGCATTGTGCGGTGATCTTGTAACTTGAGCTGAGATGGGTATTCTCAGTCCAATTAGAATTATATGCTGCTGGAGAGGCTCTACACAGTTTGTCGGGCTGTGTGTTAAGAGAAGACAAGAAAAATCCTTTTCAAAGGGAATTATGTTCATACTGTTTCACGACACACACAGAGTGTATACAGGAGCATGACCATTGACGTGGAAGCGGATTTGTACTGTCTGTAACCTGAGGCCTGAAGGGAGATGGTGAGCCAGGGGGCACATAGGCAAGAAGCAACTTCTCCAACTTGGACAAAGATGTAAAGACTTGAGACAATAATGGATCTCACAGCATAGAGGTAGTTGCAACTTGGGAGGTTAGAGCTGAGAACTCTGAAAAAGACTCAGTGAGTGAACAGTGCTGACTGAGCTGACTGCTATGACTGAACTTTTTTCTCTCCACCCCTACTTATAGACCTCAGGGGCTGTTTTCTATTGGCAGAGAGAGGCCTGAGGTAACTCAAGCTCTGACTGGCTCTGGGAGATGAAGAGATAATTGATACTCTCTGATAGGCTCTCCCCCTTAAGAGGAAGGTGACCAGACTTTACTGTTCCTAGGCAGAAATGAATCAACATAAAACAAAGTAAACTCTTGCATATATGACTACAGTACTTGCTTGCTATCAGTGAATAGAAACAAAATATAAACACATGGTCTCCCTAGACATCTATAAAATTAGAGACTTGCCGCCTTACAATAGTAGTACGCATCAGTGGCAGAGTAATGGGGACTGGGGCACTGCAGATGTTGTAACTGAGCCTGTAGATCCTGATAAACAAGGACGTGTTACAATCTGGAGGAGACATTCTTTGGTGTGTGTGTGTGTGTGTGTGTGTTTACCACTATCCTACAGCTTGAAACCATGAGAAACAAACATGTGGCCGCAGGATGTCCTGTACATATCATTAATCTGTCAGTGTTCCCCGTATTACTACAAGGAGTAACCACTGTCCTATGTGATAACTTCTCACATTATCACACCAGCAGGGGGCAGTGTATCCTCGACATCACACCAGCAGGGGGCAATGTATCCTCAACATCATCACACCAGCTGGGGGCAGTGTGTTGCCTCACATAACAGGCAGGATTGAAATGTTTACCAGGAGAGCTCCTTACTCCTACACAACTGTCATCAGATCTTAAAAATAACCTGGATTGATCACTGAAGAAGGCAGCTGTGGCTGCTGTCAATGATTGGATGTGTAGTCAGGACAGCAACACCACATCTCCTTCGCTTACCACTTGGAAATGGTCCAGACAGAAACAGGAGTAATGAAGGGACCGCCTGTGTATAGATGGCGGAAAAGGAAACTGTGTGCTGCTCGAGCTTGTTGTTAGATCTGTCTAGGCTGTCCTGAGCTTTTTTTTTTTACTATGGGGGTGATTTATCAAACATGGTGTAAAGTGAAACTGGCTCAGTCGCCCCTAGCAACCAATCAGATTCCACCTTTAATTTTCCAAAGAGTCTGTGAGGAATGAAAGGTGGAATCTGATTGGTTGCTAGGGGCGACTGAGCCAGTTTCACTTTACACCACATAAATCCCCCCCCCCATGTGTGCATTCATGTAACCACTGCTCCCAACACCTTATGACAGTAATGGCAGTAATTCATTTAAGTGACCATCCCGCTTCTCTCTGTCCAATAGTTTCCCTTCACAAAATTTGTCTCCGATGTCTTCCATTTACAAAAACATACACTTGCTTGTCATGTGTACTACCACCCCCATCTCTCACTACTGTTGGCAGCAAATACATCAGCACTATCAGCGCCCACAGATGAGTCAGTGTCCTGGCCTACCTATGAAGTTTAATGGCTTTGTAAGGAAACAGTCTCTGCAATGTTTTCCACTTTTCATTACTAGAATGTTATTCGTTGCTGTCACAGTGGCAACCTTACCCAATATGATGGTCTATGGCCAAGGGCTTCGACAGTTTATTGTTTTTTCTTGGATAAGAAAAAGATGACTGCTATATTTCATGAAATCAACCAACATTCACAAGGCATGTCTGGTATTATAGTATTCAAATGAATTGGGTGCAATACCAGACATAACCATAGATAAGAGTGGCACTGTCCCTGGAATAAAGCCATCAATATTTTTATATTTCCATTCCCATGTTTATCCTAATATTAATAATATGGACTCTCCACATTCGTTTGACTGGGTCATAGGGGACAGTGACTAATTCTCTTGGGGCCCAGATTGCTTTAAGTCTTCCAAACTTTAGTTTATTTGTTGCATTGTCCTAAATACTTATCGTATATTCAAGGAGGAGTCCATAAACCTAGATGTGATGGCTGGTTGGTACTTTGTATAGCAGACTCGGAAATGATGGCCAAGGACGGACCCGTTAGTCTGATTAGATTTTGTACCGTGCAGGTATGGAGCCGCCACTTTATATCCTCTGACTGATGGAGAACATGTTTTATTTTGTTGCTGAGGATGTCTCAATTATAGATTCCCGGAGAAACTGCATCGTCCACCATGTAGGCTCCAGGGGGACATTGGCAGGCCGCTGTTTTAGAGCATGTAGGCCAAAACTGTTATTCTCTGCAGATCAATAAAGCTACATGAGTTTACTGATCGCCTGTTACTCTGAAGAATCCCAGAGCGTGGACGGCTGTGTTCCTCAGAGACCTTAGAGACTAGAGCCTCATTCACACGTTCAGTATTTTTTCAGGATTGTATATTATATGCGCAGTGCACAAAATCTGTATTCGTTGCTGATCCTCAAAAGATGGGAAGATGATGGTTAAAATAAGGCGATCCATATTTTTACGAAGATTGTGCATCTGTAAGGTCCCCAAAAACTGTAGATCCAATAGACTTCTATTGGCTCAAATACCCCCCCCCCCCCCCAAAAAAAAGCACCAATCCTGCCCACCCCCAGTCGGCCAGCTCCATCGATATTGAGGGGGGCGCATTGGTACAATACCTAATTATACCAGTGGTGGCGCTGTAGTGAAACTGAACTCTCCTCGCTTTCTCCTTAGATTACAGCTGATTGATGGGGAGACACTTAGTGACTCCCCACTGGATGGAGAACCTTCTAACAAATACGGACCACCCCTTATAAGGGGGGTAGAAACAAAGATGTTTTTTGTGAACTTTTTATAATCTCATTCACCATCTATGGGAGGAATTTACCATTAATCGAGGGACAAATATTGGATGGTGACACATTTATTATCATTGACTACCAAAAAATATCCTATTTTTTTTCCCCCTTGTCCACGCATGCATGGTGTGTGCTGCATTTTGGGGGGACTGTGTACAGTGGGCAGAACAGCAGCTAATAAATGTGCTGATATACAGTATATTGGTATCTGATCCTTGTGTTAATCTCAGGCGTCTTTTCTCTACAGGTATGGCCACATACTCCGACAAGCTGTTCAAGTTTCGGAATGGGCGCTGGGAGGATATACTCAGTGATGACATCAATATCCGCAGGGGAGTTGCCAATCGGTTTGCTGGGCGCTCTGTGGCTTGCATTGATAGAAAGGTAAGGTGGGATATGGGGGTCTCCCGATTCTGAAAAACTGGACCTGAAAGAACTTTTTACTAACTTGTTGCATAAAAATATATAAAAATCCAACGTATCACATCTCACCCACTGCGCTCCCTACCTTCCCTTCCGGCATCTGCCGTCCTTACCAGGATGTTTTATATGGCGTCCTCAGGGGATGATGGTTATTAAGATAACTCTGCTGCCATATTTTATGTTGTCTTTTTCTAAACTAAGATTTATTGCAGAAAATAGAGCGATAAAGTATTACCCGGCATAGTGAAGATTGCTTCAGGTTTTCCATCAATGTTTTTTTTTTCCCTGCATGTACATACAGTGTATTTCAGTAGAAGCTAGAAGATTATAGCAGGTTTTCTTTTTTTTCATAATCTTCGCATTGTGACATCACTGTGTATTATTTCTGTATAGTGACATCACACTGTTCAATTTCCTTATATCATTTAATAGATCCAATATTAGTCTATATGTTAAAGCAGTACTGTCATTTAAATCAATAAATATCAATAGTACAAGTGACTGCCCAGACAGTCTCCAAGTCTCCAAACTGTACAGCTGCTTATCTGCTCTCCCTGCTCACTCATCCCTCTCAGCCCCTCCCCCGTCCATAGGTTATAATGGAGTCAGCACAGTTCAGCACACATAAGAAGAGTGGGAGCAGGCTGGAAAAACAGCTTTTTGGGTATGTAAATGACAGTTACACTTTATATTCGGTGCACCACTGGATCCTTCACGTGACTAGTCTTGAAGAACAACAGTGTCAGGGCTCGGCCAGCGCACGCCGCTTCCTGCAGTATAGGAGCGCACAGCTGGCTCTCTAGTAGCACTGACGGCGTCCTTGACAACCAGCCTAGCCAGTTGTTAGGGGCATGCTGACAGCGTCCCTGATGGCCAACCTCTAGGTGAGTGCTAACAGCATCCTTAGTGATGCACGCCGGGGCCGTGCTACTCCCCAGGAGGCGTCTCAGCTATATTATGTTACAGTGATTGCTGAATGGCAGATGCAGCTGCCAGTCAGCCCTAGGTTACTGTGGGAGGCTGAGGTCCCTGGCGCAATCAGGAACTGGGGCCGGAACTTCAGCTCCCTGAAAGCTTCAGCATGTCCCTCCTTGCCTGCCCCTCCTGATTCTATTCCCTGGTTTTCCTAATTACTGGCTTGGGTTCTGGCTATTTTCCTGATATCCGGTTTTGTACTGCACTGACCGTTTGTTTTCGACCTGGCTTGTTTACCACAAAACTACTGTGTTTGTTTTGTTTTGTCTACGTTCTGTGTTGCTATCAGGTTAGGGACCGTCGCCCAGTTACCCGCTGCCGCCTAGGGTAGTTGTGGGCAGGGACAGGTGGCAGCGCAAGGGCCTTACCTGTCTTGTGTGCTTTTGTCCCCATACCTGACAAACAGAATGCAAATAGAACCTGATGTCTTCTACCAGCTATCTAAATATTCTAGTGTGAGCGCAGAGTGGGATGCGTGGATATTCTTGTCACAAATGAGCAATTGAATCTGAAAGGGAACAATTTCGCATCTCACCTTTTTTTTCCTATTCTGAATAGGATTTTGATATGTAGCCGGACGAAATCCTTTGGCAGAACCATCGCTTCTCACTTTGTTTTGGGTGTTAGTAATCTTAAAGATCATTTATAACCTTATTGCCTTGAACTGTGTTCCCGCATGACCTTTTATTACATCGGCATCTCAAAAACACCGCCGCCATGGCTGCGCTACGAGGATGGATGACTATTTAAGTACTTGTGCCCTTGGACATGTTACTCTAATTGAACTTCATACATTCTGCCTGTTCTACAGATGGTGATGTGCTCCAGACTGAAAGTGCATAGAAGGCAATGTGCAACGTACCTTCAGATATTGTAGAAATACATGTATATTTATCACAATACACGCAAAATTGTCAACAATAAACTTGCTATTGTGTTGCTGCCAATGTAATACACTGCCCATTTACCATATGCAAATCTGCAGCGTATCCGCCTGTCCATTTGAACATACCCTCAGAGCAGTGAGAGTGAACCTTCAGCCCTCCAGTTGATGCACAACTACAATTTCCCATCATACCTCGGCAGCCATAGTCATATCTTCAGTTGTCCAAGCATGATGGAAGTTGTAGTTTTGACACAGCTGGAGGGCCAAAGGTTCGCTATTAGAGCGCAAGTGGGGCATGCTCGAGTCCAGTTGTTTGCCGTTTAATTACCAGTGGCTGAAGAAGTTGGATGCACCCCTAGGTAGTTCAGGGAAACCTGGATACAGTGTGTGTCCAGAGGGTATGTTGACATGCTTTTCATGGCAAGGTCAAGCTTTAGATTTCTGATGTGGATTCAGGAGATCTGGAGAACAGTAAGTTGAAGATTAAACCCATTGTATCAGGTTTTGGCCCATTCAACATACCAAGGGTCCTGTCAGATTGGCGATCTTCTCATAGAGTCTGCCCTAAGGCAGACTCTGTGCAGATTGCCGATAGTACTGATCAATGCAATGCAATCAGTATCAGTATATGCAATCTAATATTTGCATATATATATATATATATATATATATATATAATATTAAAAATCCTTTTATTAAATAAAACCCCAATAAAAGGTTTAAATTATGTTCTTTCCCATAATACAAACTGAGAATATGTAATAAATAAATAAACGTATCATATATCGTAGCGTGTTCTATTAAATTATATCAATAATGTTCAGTGAACATTGTAAAACAAAAAGAGGGGGAAAAAACATCAGGATTGCTGATTTTTCATGATTTATAAAAAAATTTCTGATATATAAAGGCTATCTAAATTTTTTCTTTTACACCAATATGATACCACTAATAGCTATAGATCATGGCGCAAAAATTGACGCCCAATCAGCCCTGAAGGTGGAAAAATAAAAGTGTTATGGCTCTTGGAAGGCGAGGAGAAACATTACTTTAATTTGACCTTGACATCCGTACATCAATGACCTTTGGTCATGAAGGGGTTAAAGGGAGACTTAAAACTTTTTTGTTTTGTTTTGTTTTTCTAATAATTTTTTTAATAAAACTTTATTTAAAAAAATGTATAGTTCTTTATTTCTATGTACTTATAGTACCCGGCAGCAATATGAGGCCACATGGGCCCCTCTACTGCCACCACCATTTGTATCAGGAATTGTAGGGATCTAAGCCAGTTCTTGATCTCCTGCTGTGTTCTAGCGCTGCTAACTTTATTTAAGCAATCTATAAAAAACTATTTTTCTCTCTCTTAGAGTACCCATGCGTGGTCATAAGAAAACAGAACTTGGCTTCACCTTGACTTTATAGGAGTCGTCTTTCCTGGGCTCCTAGTACACAGATACCCCTAAGACTTAAATTATATAACAGCTAAATAGTAGCAAGGACAAACGCATGAAAGCACACGAATGTAAGCTGGAAGCAAGTAACAAGAATAGGAACACACTGTCAGATGACCGACACTGAGGGATTATTGTCTAAATCAGGGATGGGGGACATTCGGCCCTCTAGTGGTTGCAAAACTACAATTCCCATCATGCCTGATGGGAATTTGTAGTTTTGCAGGAGCTGGAGGGCTGATATTTCCCTATCCCTGGTCTCAATGATAAAGATGGCAGAGGGATGATGAACAGAAAGAATAGAAACAAAATTGACCCTTACTGCCCCTGAATCTTTCCCTAGATTGATCTTTGAACAACAACCCTAGCACCACTACTACTGAATCTCACTGTCCCTGAAAATATCCCTAATGAAAACCGGTATCTACATTAGTAACCCTTAAAAAAAAGGACTTTACTGCAAACAAATGCTAAATAAAGGAACTAAGCAAGAAGACAAACAATAGCAACTTCAAGATGTAGAAAGAAGATGAGGGCACTCGCCCATACCCGATGAAGCGCGCATGCGCATGAAATGGCCATCATATTAACGCTGTGAAACGGTATGGCGTCTGCCCACATGAGAGATGTCCCATGGACAAGTTGTTATACCTCAGGAGTAGTGCCGGTAAATTCTCCCACAACATTCAACTTGAAGATGTAGGTACAAGGACTATCCATAAAACACTGATTACACTGTAATCCGCACCATACTGCAAAAGGCAAAAATTATTATAGAGAAACTCCTACCCTAAAATAAACCTGAGCTGAACAGCATGATCAGCTGATCCAGATTAATAGATCAGTTGTAAGGCAGTTGCATAGAAACTGCCCCAGACAGAAAAAGTGACAGGATGATCACTGCTACTTATAAATTACATGTGGTCTAGTCTAGTGTGTATACGTAAATTGTTATCCTATTGTCTTATTCTCCATTGTTTTATATCTCTGTGGGTTAAAAAGAACTCTTGCTTCTCGCTGTAAATATTCAGTGGAGAATCTCTCAGATTCTCAGATGAATAATCTTCTTTAGCAATGCTATTTGCAGAGCAGAAGCTCAAATAGACTCAGTCTGCTGCTTAGTAACAAAAGGCCGCTGTAAGGCAGTGCTGGATTGAAAGGGACTCTGTCACCTCCAAAACACCCGCTAAACGTAAAGGAGAATTTAAGCCTAAGGTTACAAACCCACTTGCCGGATCTGCAGCGAGTCTCCATGCTGCGTTTTTGCAGCGAGACTCGCTGCAGATCCCGGCCCTATACTTTTAATGGCAGACAAACACGCAGCAGGGATGTACATCCATGCTGCGAGTTTGTCTGCAGCCCACCCCATTAACCCCCCGGCCGCCGGAGCTGATACTTCACCTGATCCCGGCTCCGGCGGTTCCCGATGTCTTCAGCAAGCCGGAGCGGGGACCAGGTGAAGTATATGCCCCGGCCGCCCGATCGCCCCCCCCCCCGCAGCCCCGGCCGCCCGATCGCCCCCCCCCCCCCCCGCAGCCCCGGCAGCCCGATCGCCCCCCCGCAGCCCCGATCGCACACACGCCCCCCCCGCAGCCCCGGCCGCCCGATCGCCCCCCCGCAGCCCCGATCGCACACACGCCCCCCCGCAGTCCCGATCGCACACACGCCCCCCCGCAGCCCCGATCGCACACACGCCCCCCCGCAGCCCCGGCCGCCCGATCGCCCCCCCCCCCGCAGCCCCCGCTGCCCGATCGCCCCCCCCCCGCAGCCCCGGCCGCCCGATCGCACGCCCCCCCGCAGCACCGATCGCCCCCCCCCCCGCAGCCCCGGCCGCCCGATCGCACGCCCCCCCGAAGCACCGATCGCACGCCCCCCCGATCGGGCGGCTGGGGCTGCGGGGGGGGGGGGGCGATCGGGCGGCCAGGGCTGCGGGGGGGCGATCGGGCGGCCGGGGCTGCGGGGGGGCGATCGGGCGGCTGGCTGGAGCATATACCTCACCTGGTCCCCGCTCCGGCTTGCTGAAGACATCGGGAACCGCCGGACCCGGGATCAGGTGAAGTATCAGCTCCGGCGGCCGGGGGGTTAATGGGGCGGGCTGCAGACAAACTCGCAGCAGGGATGTACATCCCTGCTGCGTGTTTGTCTGCCATTAAAAGTATAGGGCCGGGATCTGCAGCGAGTCTCGCTGCAAAAACGCAGCATGGAGACTCGCTGCAGACCCGCCAAGTGGGTTTGTACCCTAAATGTATTTTTTAATATGTTATTTCCTAACCAAAGTTAGACAAATTCCTAATATACACTAAATATGGGAGATGCACATATAGTGCAATTTCCCTCAATTTAGTAGTTTAGACAGGCTTCAATCTCTCTAAAAAAGTGACATCATGACCCGGGTCTATATACCTGAAGTGCCCAGCAGGGGGCGCAATATATATAGACATTAAATGGTAAAAAATAACAGGACCCTTCCTGTGCTTAAGGCACATAATTCAGCAATACTGATCAGTGTTAGCTGTAAATACAACACTTACTACAAGCTGCAGCCCTTTCTTCATCTGTTTGTGTATCTCTACTTCTGTCTCTAGTTACTTTTTCCTTACTTTCTATGGACAGTTGAAAGCTGATCGCTCAGTGACCTTTCTACATGAGTTTAGGGGGAGCAGGAAAAGAACTTTATAATTAGAAAAAAATGCATTTTTCTCTGATAAGATACTATAAAATATTACTGGGCTACAACCCTTTCTTTTTCTGTGTCTCTTTGCTTCTGTCTCCAGTTATTCCCCCTCTACATAGACTTTTAGAGGCAGCTGTACACTTATTCCTCAATGAATGGATCTGTATTGAGACAGACTTGAGCTTGTTTCTGATGTGCGTATGTTGAGTTTAAGGGGTGAGGAAAAAGAAGACTAAAAACTGGAGAAAGAAGCATTTTTCTCTGATAAGATATATTAAAAAGTTTCTCACCTACATTTATACTATTGATTATACAAAGTTTGTTGAAAGTTAGCATCTATTAAACTCTCCTGCTTTAAACAAGTTCAGCTTTGCTAAATCTGTATTCTGTCCTATGCAACTGGGAAATTTCCTTAACTGAGCAACGAGAGTGATCGACATCTCGACTGTCGCTATAGCTGGTGCCAGTGATCAGGAAATAAGCCACAGGAATGCATTCTTTGCTATATGAGTAAGCACTTCATCATAAAGTAATATGTTCTGTATTACAGAACAGGAAGGTAATTCATTACTTTTTACAGGTTCAAAATCGTACATTAGTCCGAAAAGGAAAATTGAATATCATAATCATAAAAATTGCCAATTTTCCGCTTGACGGCATCTATATTAGTTCAGACTGATAACGAAATAAAATCATCTATGTCTGATACCAACATAGCAGGTGCCAGGATACTAGCTGGGGACTTTGAGCATCTAATTAGAGTCACATTGAGATTTGAGAATAGATGGCAGTAGAAGAACGGCGCTTCGGGCCAGCAGATGGCGTTGTGTTATTAAATATGTCGCCACCTGCTGACACCTTTCCAGCTCATTGGCCCCAAAGCTTTATAGTGTAGTTTTGCAGACACTTAATGACTTCATATAAAACGTTTGGAAGTGACTACACGCCACGTTGCTGTATGACTGGGTGTACCATGTGTTCCTCGCCTATATCTCTATTATTTGGTGTGGGTGTACATAACCCCCTGATGATGTGACAAGAGCCATCACAACATGACATTCTGATATAATAGTCATTATTCATTGGACCGGCCATGAATATGTAAATGAATTCCACTGGCGTGAGGGAGGAATTTAATAGCCTCATATGCTTGTGATTTGCATTGTCCCAGAAATGCAATAAATTACCCAAATAATATTAGCCGGGGAAAAAAAAAATCGCTTTCCACTTTAACACCTCTGCATATTGTTTTTACACAGGGGGAAACAATAGGCCAATGAGAAAGGGTGGTGAACAGCTTCTAACAAAGCCCAGCCTTGATATACAGTATACCACTGGAGTTAAACAATATGTAAATTGTTCAAGCTTAACCTTGACAAGGCCGATAATCCCACTATTTAGCATGTAAAACTCAATAAGAGCGGCTTCAAGGGAACATTTAAGAAAACCAAGATTTCTACTTTATTAAATCTACTAAACCAGATTCCATTATCCGCTCGTAAATCATATTAGCCGCGGCGCCATGTATGACCTGAAACGCTAATATTCCATGGCAGGCAGGAGGGGATGGAGGCCGGCCGCATTGTGTATTCATGTACTGTGTGCCGTTTCAGCACAAGTTAGACGGAGTGGTTTGCGGTCACAGTTACATTGTTTCGAGCTCTTTTGTGATTCCACTTTTTCGCTGAAACAATGTGTTTGCGTCTCTAAGGAGCGCTTGGAAGCAGAAATTAGAACTCTAAGGGAATTGTCATGCTAGGTGTAGTCATTGTGTAAATTGCAAAAGAAACAGTGATGGAAATTGCTCCTTTATAGTCAGATGGGACCGAGCTTAGAGAGTTGGCTGCCGGGGTTTGTTTTGAAAGGCCTAAGATTACCATAGCAGTTCCATCTTCTACCTATATTGAACTTTTACAGGTTCGCCAGCGTTAGTATTTTAGATATGGCTGAAAACACTAGCAACACCTCACAGCAAGACCACACATCCAAGGTCTCTATAGATTCATGGATGGTTCTGCTACAATACTGAAAAATTACTTTGAAATCATTCTAAGTAGAGAAGAAAAAAGCTCCATGCGACTCCCCTGCTCTACCAGATCCCAAACAATTGTCCTACCTTGCATGTTTCCTTTATTAGATCCTCATTGTTATCCATGAGATGATCCATAAATCCAAGGACACTGAACATTTGTTGCTAGGTTCCATTAAAAATTACAGCTGATCTTTGTGATCTTTGGGTAATGGAACACTCTGTGATTATCTTACTTTTGAGTGTCCTTTTCGACAGACATAGGATATAGCCCTTGCAACAGTCACCAACATCACTGCTTCCCTATGACTTCAGTAAGAGTCAAGGTGTGGTGGAAAACTCTCTAGATAACATTATCTGGTGAAGCTAAAGTAATTTCATATTGGTTAGAAACGTATGTGGTATGAATAATGGCAAACAAAAGTCTATTCCGGGAAGGGTAGCACAAAACTGGATATGAAGTTGGACAGTAAAGTACATGAGCTTGGCATTGGGAGTTTTGCAGATACAGATATGGCACTTTGCAGATGACACCAAGCTTTGCAGTATAGTACAGTCTACGGAGGATGTGCAGATGTTACAGGATGACTTAGACACATTCGGTGTTTGGGCGTCCTTTTGGCAAATGAGGTTCAGTGTGGATAAATGTACAGTTATGCACCGGGGTACTAATAACCCACATGCAATATATGCCCTAGGAGGAGTTACACTGGGAGAGTCGCTGATTGAGAAGGATCTGGGGATACTTGTAGATAATTGACTACAGAACAGCACACAATGTCAGTCAGCTGCTTCTAAGGCCAGCAGGATATTGTCATGCATTAAAACAGGCCTGGACTCTCGGTACAGGGATATAATATTACCGCTCTATAAAGCTTTGGTGCAGCCTCATCTGGAGTATGCCGTCCAGTTCTGGGCACCGATTCATAGAAAGGATGTCCGAGAGCTGGAGAGGGTACAAAGACGGGCAACTAAACAAATAGGGGGGATGGAGCATCTTAGTTATGAGGAAAGATTGAGAAAATTACATTTGTTTAATCCCAAGTGCTATTTGTAGTGATGTCCCCCTATCCCTGGTGTCTAGTGGGGGGATCTCCCCCCGCGATGCGATCTCGGAGGGGAGATCCCTTCTCCTTATTGAACCGGGCCTCAGTGTTGCACTGACGCTGATCCTGGCTCGGCAATGGATGTATCTGGTCTGCTGCAAACCAGAGTAATACAGCACTGATCTGATTGATCATTGCTGTATTAAGTATACTGCTGTGATCTCTATGGGAGATCACTGCAGTAATACTGAAAATCCCCCAGGGGGACTAAAAGTAACAGTGTACTGTAAAAAAAATATATATATATATTATTAATAAATAATCCCCTCCCCTTATAAAAGTTTGAATCACCCCCCGTTCCCCATTTTATAAATAAAAATAAACAAACATATTTGGTATCTACGTGTGCGTAATAGGCCAAACTATTAAATTATCATATTCCTGATTTTTCACAGTAAATGACATAAGCACAAAAAACAAACCTACCAAAATGCTAAATTGCGGATTTCTGGTCACATCAAATCCAGAAAAATTGTCATAAAAATTGATCAAAAAGTTGCATATAATCAAGCAAGGTACCGATAGAGAGAACAGATCATGGTGCAAAAAAATTATACCTCATACAGCCCCATAGACCAAAGGATAAAAGTGTTATAAGGATGGAAATAGAGTGAGTTTAAACACATTTTTAAAAAAAAGGTTTTAATTGTTTTAAAAGCAGTAAGATAAAATAAAAGTGATATAAATTACATATTGTTGCATAACATGTCAGTTTTACTATAGAATGAATGGCGTAAACACAAAACCCCCCAAAATGAAAACAAATTCCTTTTTTTTTGTCAATTTCACTGCACAAATATTTTTTTTCTGGTTTCAAAGCTTACTGTATGGAAAAATTAAGTCTGTCATTGCAAATTAGTGGTGAAAAAAAAAAAAAAAAAAAGGACTCATGTGGGTCTGTAGGCGAAAAAATGCTAGTGCTATGGCCTTTTAAACACGAGAAGGAAAAAACGAAAATACAAAAATGTAAATTAGCCCGGTCCTGAAGGGATTTAAGGGGAGATATGATTAATATACATTATATATATATTTAAATGGCCCCTACAAGAAATATGGGGAAAGCATGTTCCAGGTAACACCCTGCCCCCCCCCTCCAAAAAAAAAAGAAAAAAGAAAAGGGGCACTGCCTACGCCTAGAAAAAAAAAGGTTCAATCTCTAGAGGCGACAAGCCTTCTTTACCATCTTTACCATAGGAACAGTGAATCTGTGTAACAGTCTCCCCCAAGATCTGGTCACAGCAAAAACAGTGGAGGCTTCACAATGGACTATGGACAATGGACAAGTTCTTAGAACAAAATACCGTATGGGATGTGCTCAAAGTTTTGCATCTATCATATGTTCTAGTTTGTTCCTGAGACAGTTGGCCATGGTTGTTTTTATGGAGCTCATCCAATGATGAGGGATACATCTACAGATCCCAATGCACACACTCTTCATCTGTCGAACATCCCTGAGAACCTTTACCCCAGCGCAGGGCAGTTGTCATAAACCAGACGTTCTTCCATTGGGTCCCAGATTAATGGACTTCCTTCCGTCTCTCCTGTGATAAGCAGCAGGTTGGTGAATGTTTATCAAACCTCCAGCTTTCACTTAGATTCCTTCCCTTTCCTCTAAACCTGGATACAGATGTTGTTGTCCGTTTTATCGCAGCGGTTTATCATGCCGCAATGAACCCAATCTGAAGAGGCTGGTGCAGAATGACTGCATTGTGTTCTGTTTTAGCAACAATGATTTCCCAGAATGAACCTCTTCAGTAAGATATCTGCAAAGCATCCAGAAATAATTAGAGGACACTTACAGTTCTTCGGGGGTTTCATAAAATACATGGTTCTATAAAACATCCAATTTACACAGCATTTAAAAAACATTCTTCAGGGGGCTCTAAAGACTGTCCAATACCGTCCTGAAATAATAAAGTGACTCATTTTCTGCCGGATGTGTCAATAAATTACACCCCTAATGTGCTTTAAAATTACAATCTCCCAGATTAAACAACAAGATCCATCTGTCTCAGGTCCCTCTCCATGTGCTGCGTTGATTTCATTGTCTGAGACTTATCCTTCCCTGTCTCGTCTTGTTTCATTTACCGACAAGTCTTTCGGTCTATCGATATTTGGAAAATTAGTCCGATGGGATTGTGGATGCGTAATATCTGAAGACGGGTGATGTCAGGTGACTGTTTTGAAACATTATGGCACATAGCAGGTCTTGTTAGAACTACATTCTGCCACGTCCATAGGTTGTGCCTAATATTGATATTCGGGTCCATTGACATTAATAGGATAAGATGTAATATCATTCATAACCTGTGGGAAGATGGAGAACTGTCTTTAGATGTGTTTTTCTATCCCTAAACAAGTTCTTAAAGGGAATCTGTCACTAGGTTTATTCCCCCTTAATGAGGGCAGTATAAACTAGTGACAGAAATGCCGAACAGATCAGTGTATTATTTCCATCAATCTGTTCAGCCGTTCTCCTAATATGTAGGAGAATAAGATTCTTGTCACACCCCTCCCCCCGCCCTCCAGCTGCTGAGTGACATTTGACTGCCTATATACAGCATGGATAGATAATTGCCAATCAGCATCTGGTGGGTGGAGTTTTCTGGTTCTCATGAATATCCAGGACTAATGGGGTCATGCACATAATGGCGAGGTCTACTTATTGTCCATGTTATTTAGGAGGAGATCTCTGAATCAGCTGCACAGAACAGTGTAAGTGATACATCATTCTGTTCAGCTTCTCTGTCACTAGTTTATGCTACCCTGAGATAGGACACCATAAACCTACTAACAGAGTCTCTTTAAATACAGATTTATGATACTACAATTGCAACAATTCAATCATAATATTAAAATGCAACTTTTGTTAAATTCTAGTTAGAGTGCACAAAAATAATGAAAGTTGCCCAACAATGTCCTGGTAAGGACCTCCACCATGACCTTACTGCTGCCCTAGTACAACCCTTAAACCTCATAAAGGGAATGGGTTAAAGGTACATATACACAGATATATACGTATAAGTATAACCACAGGGTTACATGCACATTGTAAAAAGATGCTAATAGATGCTATGTATCCACATATACATACTGTATGCCCCATATCAGCAGTGATGAGAAGGTCATAGTGATGACCACCATAGTGGGAAATTACACTGGTCACAGACTAAGTTATGTGCATTGGATGGCATAAAGACAAATGGTGTAAAAACAGTTGCACCCAAAGAGCAGACATAGTAGTTATCTCAATAAATGGTGCATTATAACTAATGGCCCTCTGGGAATACTTAGTAGTTGGGAAGTTATTCCATTGTGCTGCCGGATGCCACTGATGACTGGGGAGATACGTAGCACTCAAGGGGCCATGAGTCATAATAATGTAATAATATTCCAAATGGGGAGATTGTTGCTGCCAGACTCCTATGGGACAGTAACATTAACATTAACAAGAGCAACTCCCTAATAAATGACTGGAATCGCTGACGATGGAGGACATGATGGCATAAAAAAAGCAGTCAGAAATGAAGCAAAAGACAGCAAAGCCTAAACAAATTCAAGGATTGACCTTAACTGTCCCTGATCTTTCCCTAAACTCTAAGATAAAACAAGACACCCCTAAACCTACCTGTTTCTAGCAGAAATAACTAGCATGCTCTAGGGCCCAGATAAACCAATCCGAATAGAACCGAAGACTGTGAAAACCAACTAAGCAAGACTTTTGTTCCAAATGCAACTATCAGATTAATGCAAATAGGAATCTAGAAATACCTAAGGAATTTAGAGCAAGGGCAAGAAACCTACGTACAAGAAACACTTGGTACAGAATTAAATGGCATAACCTGTGCCAAAGAGATTAAAATAAAAAATCTTTCCATGTGTCCTGTCCAATTCCATGTCGTGTTACCTTCGGGCTCCTCTCCACCAATAGGGAAAAGCCCGGAAGTCTATAAGTAAAGATGGAGAGGGCCATGTGTTCAGTTCAGCTAAGTCAATCACTCTAGTGTTCCAGTGCAAGCTGTTCTAGTAGTTATCCTCCTGAGCTTCATCCACACTGAGGGGGACATTCTCTACGAGTAAAAACCCCCGATCCACAGTGTTCATGTTTCCATTCAAAGGTTCGGAGAACTGCTTCTCACCTGCGGGCCCCTCTGCAAGTCAAATGGCCCTATCTGCCAAGGGTTGAAGGTCAGCTCCTACCAGTGTTCCGCTCTGCGTACTAATCTTAGCATGATAAATTTCTCTACAGTGACTACTGGTTTGTTCTGTCAGTCTTTCAAGTAACCACAGCTCATTTCAAGGTCGTCCGGACACCATCCTGCAGATCACCGTACAAATTGGACAGTGCCCCTCGAGGTAGTCCGTCCTGTGTTTACTGCTGAAGATAGTTAAAGTTATTCCTCTAAGAGGCTGTCAAGTCCTACAGTCTTAAGCTCACTCTAAAGCCCAGTCTATCTGCTAATGATACTGATTCAAATGTTCTTAAAGGAAATTTCTGACAGACCAAATCCTAAGTTAAAATTGTGAATTGTGATTGTAAACTGTATCGCACCTTTAAAGAACTGTTCATTAAAGTTATCTTTTGCGACTACTTCTGAACTCTCTGTATTTGAGTCTTGCGCCATCATACTGTAAGAAGTAAGACTAAGAACACTTTAACGTGTATGTTGGTACCTAGGGAGAGCAAGCTACCACTCCCAAAGTGACAAGTGCTGCTCCTGCAGTTAACCCCTTGCAGATCCCTCGGTTACCACAGAGAGACTAATCAATGGGAAATCTAGTCAAAATTATCCAGGCCTGACTAAAGACTCTATTACACGAAGCGATTATCGGCCGTATTCGACCGATATCGGGCGTTAAGGCCAATGATCACTTAATAAAATAAAAGACAAAGGTCGGCCGACTTGCACAATGTTGGCTGATCATTGTCATTCAACAGGCCGAAACACAAACGATCAGCCTAGCAACGATATGCTGCCGTCACTCTGTGTAATAGGAGCGGAGGCAGTAGACCGCTGCTATCTCCTATCGGCTGCCAAGACGAGACTGGGCAACCTCCCCGCGGCCCCCCGCACTTATCCACTCGCTGTCGGTGCGTGTACTAGTGCTAGAAAGAGGAGCAAGCGATCACCTGACAGGTCACTTGCTTCTCTGAATTGGCCCGATCCAGAACAATGCATACAACTGCCACCAACAATCAAGTAGTCAGAAGACAATAGAGGAAAGAGTCCTGCTATTAGTAACATTGAGAGACACTTTACTTATCCCAAGGAGGGCCATTTTACTTAGTTTTGCCTTGAAGTCTCCATACCTAACATCCCCGCGTTGTAATAGGGAACGTTTTGCACTTTTATAATCTAATAATGGGACTCCGAACCAGGACTCCAGTTAGATGATTCATGTTCTGTATGTCAGTGAATAAGTCAAACTTTTTCATGTGCAATTAGGAACATACCAGAGACTGGGTGACACGGCCTCGTCTACTCGTGCTAGATGTATCAAGGCTTCCTATTATTCCACGGCAGAGACGCTCATTAGTTTGACTACAGGTTGAACTGGGAAACTTTTTCGCAATAGCGGGGAGTTTAATAAGTAGATATTTCAAGGACTTGGCACGACAGACGTTCTTCTCGCCTCTGTTATTCATAGTGGCTGTCACCTCCTCCCTTCATTCTTCTCATACAGTTTGTTATGTTACGATTATCTGTAAATCACATTCACATCTGCCGCACTGGAACAATAGTCAGACTGGAGGAAGCACAGGTGCTTTCTGTTGGCTGCCTCCTCCACAGAGTACGTCTCACTTATCTGACAATGTTCCATGTTACAATAATGACATGACAGGCAGGATCAAACGTAAGGGGGGCATCTTCTGTCAGGACAGAAAGCAAACTGCAGCTAAATTGTACAAATATATGCTAGAGAATAAAGGGATTTAAAGGACCCGTCTTCCCTATTGATAAGCTGTTCAGAAAAAGGAACTGTATCCTATACCGATCGGCTTCAAAACTAAAGGAACTTGCCTAATATTTTCAAGTGTCCGAAACACCTCAGACCCATCTAGGCATGGACTTCACAATAATGTCTCGTAACATCTAGTATCTTCATGGTGGGTCTTCCATGGATCGGACTTGATTTTCCAATAGAGTTCTGGGGAATTTGGGTGGACATTTATCAAGACTTATGTACTTGTACTCCAGTCTCAGATAAAGCCCCGCTCCCTTTTTCCTGGTCATATGTACTAAGAGCTTTACACCTGTTTCCCTGGTCATTCTGTGTTAAGGTATGTGGTATGTGTCATTCAATGGACTCGACTCTTTAGAATGGAAACATCAGATATTTTAATCAATAAGTTACGAAATATACTGAATGTTTTACCGTAAAGATATATATGCACAGCTCAGCTGTTCCTGCTTTATAACATGATGGTTTAGGTAGCATTTTCATGGTGACAGGTTCACTTTAAATGTACTGTGTTTTTTTTATTTTTTATTTTTATTTGCATAGTTTAGTCTGGGGATAGTGCAGGGATATTACAGGGGCAGCTAGCTAAGCATTTTTGTTGCCAGTTATCTATTTAAATCCTCATTTAAAGTGACTCTGTACCCACAATCTGACTCCCCAAATCACTTGTACCTTCAGATAGCTGCTTTTCATCCAAGATCTGTCCTGGGGTCCATTCGGCAGGTGATACAGTTATTGTCCTAAAAAACAACTTTTAAACTTGCAGCCCCGTGCCCAACGGGTGTGGCCTAGATTGTGTATGCATTAGGCTGACACAACCTCTCTGTCCCTTCTCCCCGGCCTCTTCATCATTAGGAATGCCCCAGGCAGATTTTCTCCTATTCTTTACCTGTGTCAGCACGGCACATGGGCTGGATCATTAAGGCACCTGTGCAATGTTCAGACAGGAGAAAATGTTCTAGGGGCATTCCTAATGATGAGGAGGGTGGGGAGGAGGGACGGAGGGGTGGTGCAAAGTTAGGGCACAGATACTTTAGGCCACGGCCGTTTGACTCAGGGCTGCAAGTTTAAAAGTTGTTTTTTAGGACAATAACTGCATCACCTGCCGAACGGACCCCAAAACAGATCTTGGATTAAAAGCAGCTATCCGAAGGTACAAGTGGTTTGGGTGGACAGATTGTGGGTACAGGGTCGCTTTAAACCATCATCTAGTCACCAAAAGGTAAATTGACAATTTCATTGATATTAATATGTGCTTGTAAGATTTTTTTATTGTAATTGCCCATTGTTCGTCCTTCCCTACTATAAGTCAGAGGGATATCTTAATACTAGAAACTATTTTAAGGACTAAATGTAAAATAATTTTTATGGCACACCAAAGTATAGTAGACTATATAACAATAAAAAAAACACCAAACATAGTTACTAATAAACTTCATTGGTCTATTAAAGTCAATAGTTTTGGCTGTAGTTCTATCTTACGGGCTGATAATTGGGCAGCTTCTAAGCTGACATACTGTAGTATTGAGCTACCTGTCCAGCTGAGGACCAATTGATTTTACCTACTAAAGTTTCCGGTGAGTAAAATATCTCATCTAGTTATTTGAGGAAGAAAACTGCAAATTCGGCTTAATTTCCGCTGTATGTGCATGTGGACAGCCTTACTTTTTTGGGTCATTTTGAATCTATAAAACTGCACCAAGTCTGAGAAATCACCACCTCTTTCTAGACCAGTTGGTACATTCCTTCTTCATCTTCTTATATGAAGTGCTTTATGTCATAATGGCTAACAGAAAGAATAGAAAACACAACTACCATGGTTAAAGGGGGGGGGGGGGGAGTCCATACTAGAGCCTGAATTACACTAGACATCAGGTGTGCAGTATTCATTCTATTGCTCCTCTTAAAGGGGTTATCCAGCACTAAAAAAACATGGCAACTTTTCCCCCTCCCTTGTCTCCAGTTCAGGTGTGGTTTGCAATTAAGCTCCATTGACTTCAATGGAACTGAGTTTGAAACCCCACCCAATCTGGAGACAGGGGAAGGGAAAAGGTGGCCATGTTTTTGTAGCACTGGATAACTCCTTTTAAGGATTCTTATAGGCTTTTGCAAGTGTGCACAAAAGGAGGAAATAAAATGAGATGCACTTCCAGAAGTCTACTGTAACCTAGCCATACACATTAAGACCGGGTTCACACAGTGTATGACAGCGGCCATTCTGTGACACGGGTGTGTCACAGAACAGCTGCTGTCTGTAAAGCTAGCACCAGTAGGTACGACAATTTTGGCCTGATGAACTTCACTTCTTTTGATCTGGAATGTAGGCGCATTCAGGTGTTCCCGCTTTACAAATCACCATAGCAGACGGGGCCGCACTTTACATTGTCTGCACTGTCAGTTTTCTGCGGTCGCTATTCAATTAATAGTGGCCGCACAAAACTGACACTTCATTTTTTTATGCGGCCGTGTGGAATCCCGGCCACAGTGTATATAGAGTATTTACACTCCAGTCAGGATGCCGTAGGACACAATGTTATTTTAATTTTCAATAAATAGTGTCTAATGTTGCAACGGCCATTATTAATTGAAAATGTAGGTTGTGTAAACTTGCCTAAATATGTATTGACCAAGCATGCAAATTTCGACAGGATCAGCCATCTGCCATGGTGTCAGCCATGGTGTCTCTTGACTTTACACCAATAGGTGTTGGAGATAGAAGGATTGGGTAAATTAGATTTCAATCCCCCATTAAATAGTTCTCTGAGAGATAGGCAGCCACCAGAGAAGTGTCAGAATTTAAAGACAAGTAACTTCTCGCTGGGCTTCTATTACTACTGAACCCATGACCTAGGCTCTTGTCTCCCGAGATTCTAGTCTTTTTTTTTTTCCTTGATTGGCTCCATTCTCGGACTTCCTATATTAGTTTGGCCTTTCCACCTGCTCCTTATGAGATAATTGTACTCTCTGCTTTGATCAAGCTCTAAACTGCTCCGGTGCTACTGTATATTGCTACTAACCTGCATACTGACCTCTTGTTAAGTACTAACCACGCTTCTTTCTTACCCTCTGCTTATATTGCTGAAACATATGTAGTGACTTTGACCCACGCTTGTCTCCCCCATATTGCTGCTACCTTTGTACTGACCTCCTGACCATGCTTGTCTCCACCATATTGCTGATATCGCTAAGACCTTGGCTTATTACTGACTATGGATTGCTTTTTGTATACTGCTTGTATCCAGTGTTTAAAGTATGCACTGGGAAACCACTGTCAAAGGAAAGCTCTTTATTGGACTCTCATTTTGACTCCAGACTATTACAAGGACTCTGGCAGTGACTGCTACTTCAGAACATATGTTAAGCAAGTCCATATGAACAGTGATACCAGAAGGAATAGCTGTCAGCCATGCGAGGTTTCAGCCAACAGTTATGTTTTCGTATGGCCAACTTTATACTACCCCACTAAGGTCCATTTCTTAACTGAGATCTCTCCTGTCCTCCCCATACACATGAATGTACTGCCGAATGTTTGTGTTCTCCATGGGAGGTATAAGCTGCAGACAGACAGCTCTTCCAGTGACTTATCTCTCCAAGAACAAAGAGTTTGGGCAGTGAGAATCCATTACACTGTCCTCCATCTCTACAAACATCATATGTCAGTGGAGTGCCAAAAGAACAGCCCCATTTATTGACTGGTCCAGGCCATTCTGACTTGGCCAACACCCATATGTCGCTAAACAAGTGCTGATCACCGAATTTGTCTAAAGAAGGGCTTGGCCCATCAAATAGGGCCCTAACGTGTTGGTTCACCTTGATATGTCCTTTTATTGTGATGATAGCAACAAAGACAATACAATGTCTATAAATGGAAGGTGGATCCTTTCATAGGTCCAAGAAACCTATGTCAAATATTGAAGGATAAAAAAAAAAAAAAAAAGGTAATGGGGAAAAAAAAAAACAGCTCTAAAACTTTTCTATGGATCCTCCAGTCCTCTATCCTATGTTCCAGTGGATCTCCTCGGTAGCAGATACTCCTATATTTTTATCTCACATCTGTAATGTTTTTATGAGAAACTAATCGGATACTCCCCGCACACATGCCGATAGCGAGCAAGTAAGTGTGGGGGAAGGGCCACAGGGGTCTGCTGACGCCGCTCCTGTGGCACAGAGCTACAGCAGCAGATCGTAGTCAACGACTACAAAAATAACAGAAAAAGATCAGCCGACGTCGTTCATGTCAACTGATTGTTGCCTTTTATTACATGAAGCCATTATTGGCCATAATTGCTGATTATCGGCCAAATGCGGCTGATAATCGTTTTGTGTTATGGGGCGTTTAGACTGAATCATACGTCTTTCTGTTGTTTGACTATTGGCTAGCAGGAGAGTATACTTGCAGCAGTCTATGTACAGTATACACTGGCTACATGTGACCAACCTGCGCCCTTCCCCTCACCTGTAACCCTATGGATGGGGATGGACTGGTTGAACTCCACAAGGTCTGAAGGACTTTACTAGGACTCTGCACCCCATTCCAGGCGACTCTCTCCTATTCTTTTTCTTAGTCATTTCGATACAGCTGTGTACCCCCTTTGTCATGTATAGCGTATATTATTCTGAAAATGTTGAATAAAACATTGTATAAAAAAAATATCAGACTTCTGCACATTTTGTTGTTTTTTATACTATGTAAGCTCAATATAAAAAAATAAAAAATAAAAAAAAAATTTACGTCACCCAGCCGTACACTGTGTCTTTGCCTTTATGAGAATCCAATACAAGGGGTTTGTATTGCAAAAATGCAAATGAGCCATCTTCATTGTGTCTGTTTATGTTCCTTTTGCAGCATAAATCTGTCCTCCCGCCTCTCTTCCAGCTGCATGCGATGGCCCTATTAGCTTATATAAAGAAGTTCCCTATACACATCCTGAATTAATAAGAGATATCTTTTGTCGTTTGCTTTGCAGCTTACATTTTCGAGTGTTATTCAATACTCCATGGCTATGAGATAAATGTTGAAAATGGCTAAGAGGAGATTATATGGCTGAGCGCTTTTTACGGCATTGAAGCGCCAATAGATCACTGTAAGTGGATGTATGTCTCTTACATGTGAAGGCTTTCCTACCATTGAACCCTCCAAAATCTTTTTGTAATTGCCTTTTTTACAAGGTACCATCACCAATGCCCGTGAATTACAATTCATTGCGATGAACATACGGTATCGGGCCCCAGCCCATTGCCTCGTCCCTTATCTAAAAAACAGCTATCCGTAGCTAAACAGAAGATGAACATGGGATGTAACGGCGGGTATTAAAACAATAATGCAATAAACAGATTAGCAGAAATTATTCTGCCGCCGCCGTTAAAGCGTACATCGGGTTCTCAGAACATTACGCCGTAGCGTGTTCATTACGTTTTAGATAAGGCAGGATAACCGTACCATACTGCGGCTCTCATTTACTTGGAATTACAAGTGCTGCGTATATGGCTCTGCCTATGCTTGGAAGGCTTTCTTATTGCCGTGCTTTTCATCTGGGCCGCCGAAAAGGAAAGTCGGTGCGTAAACAATGGAAAGAGGCATTTTAGCAAGTTAGGTCTGGAGCATTTCAATTTCATTTTACTGCCGTACATAGCAAGCTGATGGGGCAGTAAATGAAACGAGCGAGACTCTCTTGTGGTGCACTTCTCCATAGATGATGGAACTCGCTCCTTTAAACAGTCAATCCAGATAATACATCAAATCCTTCCCAGCACCCCCTAGTCTAGTTTACATTACACAATGCGGTAATCCCCTATACCGACAAGTCCCAAGTGTTCCCTCTTTTGGAGGAACCCAAACCCTTTGTCCCTTTTTACTGCCTTGACGACCTAGGATGTAAATATATGTACTAAATAGAGATGAGCGAACCGGGTTCGGGTTCGAGTCCATCCGAACCTGAACTTTCGGCATTTGATTAGCGGTGGCTGCTGAACTTGGATAAAGCTCTAAGGTTGTCTGGAAAACATGGATACAGCCAATGACTATATCCATGTTTTCCACATAGCCTTAGGGCTTTATCCAACTTCAGCAGCCACCGCTAATCAAATGCCGAAAGTTCGGGTTCAAATGGACTCAAGCATGCTCCAGGTTCGCTCATCTCTAGTACTAAATAGATCTCAATAAGGGTTCAATGTAGTTATAGAAGGGGAACTTCTAGTATGTAGGTAAAAAAATATATACTGTATACATATTAGCAAAAATAAATCCCCTCCCCTAATTAAAGTTTAAATCACTTGCCTTTTCCTATTTTACAAATAAAAATAAATAAATAAACATATTTGGTATTGCTGAGTGTGTAGTCACCCAAGCTATTAAATGATCACATTACTGATCTCGCACGGTAAGGGTAAAAAAAATTCCAAAGTGCAAAATTGTGCATTTTTGGGTCGCATCAAATCCGGGAAAATTGGAATAAAGGGTGATCAAAAAGTCGCAGATATGCAAACAAGGCAGCAATAAAAAGTACAGATTACGGCGCAAAAAAAATGACACCTCACACAGCCCCATAGACCAAACAAAAAAAAACGTTATGAGGATGGGAATAGAGCGATTTTAAGGAACATTTTTTTTTTAAATGTTTTAATTTTTTAAGAGCCGTCAAATAAAATAAAAGTTATCCAATGTAATCGTACTGACTTGAGAAACATAAATAACATGTCAGTTTTACCCTAGGGCGAACGGCGTAACCCCCCCCCCCCCCAAATAAATAAATAAATAAAAATTAAAAATTGCTTATATCACCGTGCATACAATTTTTTTCTGGTTTCGCAGCATATTTTATGGAAAAATTAAGTCTGTCCCTGCTTCTGAATGATAGATACCCTGTGAATTTTCTCCACTCTGTAAGATCGCAGAACGCTCAGGAGAGCAGTGTCGGAACGTTGTTCCCGTGACCTGGCAAGTTCCGGGACCAGTGTGTGAGGCCCCCAGGGACCTGACAGGTTCTCTTTAACTGTTGGCTATTTGACCTGATTATAAGATCTATATGATTAAATACTACAGTATATTATACTAGAAAGTGTCTATCTGCTACCGAACTGTATATTAGATTGCAACCTACATGTTAATCACAATACCTGGATGCTTATGTGAGTAGTATATACAGTATTCATGGGACCAACTGAGTATTCACTAAAATGTAATCCATAGGCTACTGGCTGCCCTCCCTTATTAATGCGGACCAGGTGGGCTTTGTACCGGGGAGACAGGGTGGAGACAACACAAGGAGAGCCATTGACCTTATAGATGCGATTAATCAGCAGAAGGACAGTGCTCTCATGTTGAGCCTTGACGCCGAAAAGGCGTTCGACCGCCTAGGGTGGCCCTTTATGTTTGAGACCTTGAAGTGCTTCGGCTTCACTGGCTCTTTCATGACAGCGATACAGGCATTGTATTCACGCCCCACGGCAGCACTCAAATTCCCCCATATGATGTCTGAGACCTTCCCTCTTTCGAATGGTACCCGCCAGGGGTGCCCTCTGTCTCCTTTGCTTTTTGTATTGTGCATAGAGCCCCTGGCGGCGGCGATCCGAAATTGTCCTGACATTAAAGGGGTCTCGGTAAGAGGGAAAGAATTTAAAATTATGCTGTTTGCAGATGATGTTCTCCTCACCCTGTCTCACCCGCTCACTACCTTACCAAATCTCCGAGCGTTATTAACTAATTATGGCCGCTTATCGGGTTACAAGGTTAATACCTCTAAGTCGGAGGCTATGCCCTTAAATTTGTCTGGACCTCTGGTTACCCAGCTTAGTTCCAACTTTAAATTTAAGTGGACTCTGTCCTCTATTAAATACTTAGGTGTCCGCCTCACCCCCAAATATTCCACATTGTATTCTGCCAACTTCCCCATACTCTTTCGGGAAATACGGGCTCTTATGTCCAAGTGGACAGCACACTATATTTCTTTGGTCGGAAGGGTGGCGGCTGTGAAAATGACTATCTTGCCTAAACTTCTATACCATTTTGAAACACTTCCAGTCCGTATCCCCCTTTCCGAACTTAGAAGCCTTCAAAGAGCCATATTTAAGTTTATTTGGGCCTCTAAGAGACACCGTATACCCAGCTCGGTCATGATGAGTAGCAAATCCCAAGGGGGTCTGGCGGTCCCAAATCTCCTCCATTATTACTGGGCCTCCCACCTACGTCAAATCCCAGCATGGTCCAGGTATTTGGCTTATAAGAAATGGACGGAAATAGAAAAGATATGGCTAGCTCCATATCACCCTAATTCTTTTTTATGGCACGCCATGCCGCCTAGTTTCACCCATCTTTCCCTACTGGGCCCTATACGTTTCTCTCTCCATATATGGTCTACGTGCAATGCCAGGTTTGGGTTGACCTCCCCAGCCTCCCCTCTAAACTCCTTTTTACTTTTCCCTGACTTCCCTCCGGGACTCCAATCTCCAACTGTCAAACTATGGGGTTCAAATAATCTTTTCCAATTTGCTGACATTGTCGATCCCCTGACTCGTACTCTCTTTCCATTTGCCAAGCTCATGGACAAACACGCCCTCCCATCATCGGAGAGTTTCACATATCTCCAGCTTCGTCATTTCATGGTGTCTCGCCTGGGGTCCCTTACGGTCTCTAAGCCGTCTGCTTTTGAGCAACTAGTCAGAAGGGGAGCTTCGACCTCTGGTCTTATCTCCGATATCTATCGCATTCTAGGTTCGCCCGGTGGGGACACCCAGGTGAGACACTCGTATATGGCTAAGTGGGAATCCTGGCTGGGACGGACACTGCCTCCGGAATGTTGGACTGTCATTTGGGATCGTGCTGCCACTTCCTCGATATGTACCACATATAAAGAGTCCCATTACAAGGTGATGATGTTTTGGTACCACACTCCAGAGCTGCTCCATAAGCTTAATGCCTCAGTCTCCCCACTATGCTGGAGGTGTACCAGAGAGCGAGGCTCCCAATTTCATATTTTCTGGGAGTGTGAGCTTGTGAAGCCCTTCTGGACTGAGGTTTGTGCTATATCGTCGGTGGTCCTCGGTATGAATATCCCCTGTGAGCCAAGCCTTTGCTTGCTCAACTTATTCCCTAAGACCCTTCGTAAAAAGAGAGCCAAGTTATTACTAGTCTTACTAACGGCTGCAAAATCTCTGATCGCCAAATGCTGGAAACAGTCCTCCCCCCCCTCTATCCAGCACTTCAGAGCGAGGATTGGGGAGCTACGCTCCCTGGAGCGTCTTACGGCATCTTTGAACAATAAAATAGAAGCCTTCGACCAGATTTGGGCTCCTTGGGACTCCTATAGTTCTCCTTCAACATCCTCCAGCGGTACATCCTAGATCCTCCTCCCTCCCTCTACCTTTCTTTCCCACTGTTTCCTCTTTCCCCCTTCAATGTTATGTCTCTGTATGTCCTATGTCCGTGTAAATGACTGGATTGCTAAGTAGCTCCTTTTGTTTCTTTTTAGCCTTAGATGTTCCTTAGGCGACAATTACCGATCTGTGTACTGATCGAGCGCTAGGGGACAGGTAATGCTGTTAGAAAATGTCTATCTCTCCCTCGCTCAGGTACTCTAGTTGGACTCTGTTAAGTGCCTTTTAAAATTGGTCCTACTACAATTGTTATATGGAAATCTTTATGACCTGTCTAGTCTGTTTGACTGTTTGTATATATTGTTGGAAAAATTAATAAAAAAATTTACAATTTAAAATGTAATCCATAATTAGATCTATTAATAAAGAATTCTGCTTGTCGACAGTTTCCACAGGTAGTTGTTTCTGTGCTGCAAATTTTAAGGAGAAATTAAAATATAAAGACATTGGGAGAGATTTATCAACATGGTGTAAAGTAAACCTGGCTCAGTTGCCCCTAGCAACCAATCAGATTCCACCTTTCATTCCTCACAGACTCTTTAGAAAATGAAAAGTGGAATCTGATTGGTTGCTAGCCTTTCCACGTTCTATAATCAAACATGAATTTGTACGTTCACAGATTTGGCAGGACAGTCCTGAATGCCTTTCGGCAAAAGGGGAAGGTTTATAAAACCTGCTGGTGTGGGTTATTCCATGGTGCAGAGTTACCTACCCCAGTCCTTTCTGTTTGGACTGTGTATAATAGGGACATTTATAGAGCGACTTTATTAAAGCGGTAGTGCGGCGCTCAGAAATTAATCACAGAATAACACACATTACAAAGTTATAAAACTTTGTAATGTATGTTATGTCTCTGAATCGCCAGTTCCCCGTGTCCCCCCACCCCCACCCGTGTACCCGGAAGTGTGGTGCATTATACATTACCTGATCCGTGTCGAGGGCCGTCCGCCATCTTGTGCCAAACGTCATCTTCGGACGGACGGCCTAGTCGCTGCCGCCCGTCCCCCCTCCGCCGCGTCACAACTGTGCTCAGCCGCGATTGGCTGAGCACAGTTATGCTCAGCCAATCGCGGCTGAGCATCGGATGACACTGCAGAGGGAGTGGCCGGCATTCGGGACAGTCGGAGCTATTCGCCGGCCGCCCGAAGAAGACGTCACTCGCTGAAGATCGAAGACGGGTGTTGGCACGTGACAGGTGAGTATAGCGCACCACACTTCTGGGTACACGGGCGGGGGTGGTGGGACACGGTGAAGGGGGCCATTCACAGACATAACATACATTACAAAGTTGTATAACTTTGTAATGTGTGTTAGTCTGTGAATAATTTTTTACCGCCGCACTACCCCTTTAATATCTTGACCCAATTGCCATGATGACCTGTAACCCGAATCTGAACTGTGTACTTAGCTGTATCCAGTCGGGATACCTTAGAAGAGCTATGTCCTATGTCTATATTGGGAGCTCGGAGATAAAGCTGAACCGATAATGTGTAAAGTATACAGTACATTCCCTGAAGTGGTTGGGTCAAGTTCCCTAGGAATTGTGATTTAAGTTGGTTGTCTACTTTTGGCAAGAAAAAAAAACATTTTTTGTACTTTACTTTTCTACTTTTACCAAGGGCTTTTCTTAAAGAAAGTAGGTTTATGCTGGCTTAGCTAAGGATAGCATAAACTAGTGACAAAGAAGCTGAACAGAATGATGCACAAAAACTAGTCTGCACCTTTATGTGTGTGTGTGCTCAGTAGTCTTGGATATTTATGAGCACCAGCACTCTCTGCCCACCAGCCGCTGATTTGAAGTTGTCTATCCATGCAGTGTATAGGCAGGCAGCTGTCGATCAGCAGCTGGAGGGCGGAGGGGTGTCATTGTTATTGCCAGAAAGTAGCTTTGTTTTTTCTGATCCTGGACAATCCCTTAAAATTTAAAGGAATATTTCTGTAATGCAAGGATATATCATGCCTCTAAATGGAGATATGTTTTTTGCACTGTTCACTTGGCCTGAACATGGGACTTTCCCACTAATAACTTTTTTCACCAAATTGTCCCCATATTTTTCCCGTAGAGTAAGCATTGGGGAGTTCACAGGCCCTGTTAGCAATAATATGGGGTTACCTTGTTTCATTTAATAAATTGATCTCCAACAAAGACAAATCCCCCCTGAAATCCCCTGCGGTGAATTATTCCAGTGAATTGCGGTGTATTTTCTGTGTGTAATCATCGGCTCTAATGCTGAAAGCTCCTCTTCCATAAGCTGCTGACTATAGGTTTAGCGCTCCTTTAAGCACGTTTTATATATTGTACACCATGCACTTTTCCTAAATGACACGCTTGCTGCTACAAGATAAGAGTGTGTTCAAGGGAAATTGTTTCTTTCAATGTGTTATTTTATTCAAATACACAAAAGCAATGCGAAGTGTCTGCGGATATTTGTCTTCCCTCTCAACTAAATCATCAACTGAAGATGAATACATGAGGCTTGTTTTCTCGATTCATCGTTTTCTTGGATATACAGGTTATTGTATAGAAAAATAAACCTCAGAAAACTGTAAATTACATTTCTGTGCTCCAGCCATATCTTTTCAGCTTAGGTACTAATATATATATATATATATATATATATATATAGTGGTACCTTGGTTTAAGAGTAACTTATATACAGGGCCTGACTACAACTAAGTAGCTGTATGAGGGTCCATACTGACAATTCATTTACCATTTCATGTATTTACTAGTTGTTAGTTATAGTGATGTAGATGTATACATTGTAGTTAGGCTGTACTGAGGCTGGTCCTATTGAAAAATTGATCATCTTAAAAGTTTCCAGTTGTTGCCATTATTATTGTATGTTGCCATGTCTGCCATAGTGACATCACTATGATGGGCTATTATAACATCTCTTCAAACAAAATGTCAATATGACTAATAGCAAATGCCTTCTGAAGTTAAGCACTAAAAGGAACAATTGGAATATCAAGAGCAAATTAAACCACCAATTACATGACCTGAAAGCAATGCCTACTCATAGAGAAAACGTATAAGTCCTGTTCTGCCACCCACATAGAGAAAGCCTGTGAGTCCTGTTCTCCCACTCACATAGAGAAAGCCTGTGAGTCCTGTTCTCCCACTCACATAGAGAAAGCCTGTGAGTCCTGCTTCCCCTCCACACATTGAGAAAGCCTGTGAGTCCTGCTTCCCTCCACACATTGAGAAAGCCTGTGAGTCCTGCTTCCCTCCACACATAGAGAAAGCCTGTGAGTCCTGCTTCCCTCTACACACACATAGAGAAAGCCTGTGAGTCCTGCTCCCCCCACCCACACATTGAGCAAGCCTGTGAGTCCTGCTTCCCTCCACACATAGAGAAAGCCTGTGAGTCCTGCTTCCCTCTACACACACACAGAGAAAGCCTGTGAGTCCTGCTTCCCCTCCACACATAGAGAAAGCCTGTGATTCCTGCTTCCCTCCACACATAGAGAAAGCCTGTGATTCCTGCTTCCCTCCACACATAGAGAAAGCCTGTGAGTCCTGCTTCCTCCACCCACACATAGAGAGAGCCTGTGAGTCCTGCTTCGCTCCACACATAGAGAAAGCCTGTGAGTCCTGCTTCCTCACCCACACATAGAAAGCTTGTGAGTCCTGCTTCCCACACAGAGAAGGCCTGTGAGTCCTGCTTCCCTCCACACATAGAGAAAGCCTGTGAGTCCTGCTTCCCTCCACACATAGAGAAAGCCTGTGAGTCCTGCTTCCCCCCACACATAGAGAAAGCCTGTGAGTCCTGCTTCCCTCCACACACATAGAGAAAGCCTGTGAGTCCTGCTTCCTACACCCACACAGAGAAAGCCTGTGAGTCCTGCTTCCCTCCACACATAGAGAAAGCCTGTGAGTCCTGCTTCCCCCTACACATAGAGAAAGCCTGTGAGTCCTGTTACTCATACATAGAGAAAGCCTGTGAGTCCTGATGCCCCCATGTACACACAGAAAAGGCCTGTGAGTCCTGCTTCCCCTGCTCACAGTGGTTGATACTTTCCCTTACTGAATTTCTATACAGGCAGAGCTGTCAGCCATTCCTGTTGGACGAAGGGTCTCTTGATATGTGGACAGGAGACATAGGAAAACTGTATAATCCTGAGCTCAGCTTTTGCCCTTCTTTTCAATGTTGTCTTCAGATAGGACAGCATTGAATGTTTTGAGATACATGGCCGCCATCATGGTGTAATGATTAGTAAATATATATATATATATATATATATATATATATATATATATATATATAAATACACATTGTGTGTGTGTAGAAGTGCTGTATATTTGACACATACAATTGATGTTTTATTGAACTTTTTTCTGCTTTTCTTTCAAGGGCACTGGAAGATATTCCATCTATATTGCAAACTATGCCGACCGCAAAGTGGGCCCCCACGCCTTAATCGAGCTGGACGAGGCAGCCAGTGATCTAGCTAAAGGGCTAATTGTACTGTCTAATGTAGCAGCTGAAGCCGGTGTTAATAAATACACAGGTAAGGGTGGACATACAGTACGTAGAGTCACTATTGTATCATAAGATATGGATGTCATGAGGGTTATAGCAAATAGTTGTAGTCCCTTCAGCCTGGCCTGAAGCTCTAACTGCAGTACATTGGTGTATGAATGTGTGTTGGGCAAAAACTTCATCTGGAGATCAGGGATGTTATACTATTATACTGCATTTACGTCTCTCTTCTTTTACAGCAAGTGCATGCTGAAGGTGTATGTAAATGTGTACAGTATGTGACTAAGCACATGTTCTTGTCTGCCACCTGCTTGAGCATTGGTTTTTCAGGTCATCCCTGGGACAACCAATACCTGTCAGGCACTAGCTACTCTTTTAATTACTTAACCTATTTGGCTAACCATGGCTGGCTAAAACTGCTGGGTGCTACTACCGCTGATGTGGGACCAAGGCCCTTCCACATTCTTCCAAGTCTTGGAAGTTCACAGAGGTACTACTACAGTCAAGACAGTGGTTGAAGAAGCTTGCTCTTTGCCGACGTGCCCCGCTGCAGTTCACTCAACCTCTTCAGCATAGGTCAAAGGGTTGGCTCCACCTAATTTTCAAGCCGAGGGCCTGGGCCACTGGATTTACCTCTCTGTGTACTTTTCCAGCATTGACAGATAACTTATTGTGGTGACTACAAGTATTCTCTCTCACAAGTTGTCACAACACATGCCAAGGTTGCCAGAACCCCCTACAGTGGAGTGTCATGCATATAAGAGAGGATCCCACTAGGTAGTCAACCCTGCCACTATAGTCAAGTCTATTCTATAGCCACTTTACTAAGTATCTCAGATCTCAAAACAGTGTATCTCAAATATATAACTAAATACTAACTAAATAGGAACATTTAAAGGGGCATATGTTCGGTTCTTGACTCAAATAATGAACCCCATTGGAATCAATGGGAGACTTGAGCATTTTACCAGGTGCCCCTGCTCGGGTGTAACCTATTACATTTTTCCCTGCTGGAGTTTTAATGTCTTGCAGAAACCTATTACATCTTTTTCATTCTAATAAGTGTATATTTCATGTAAACATCCCCTCAATGAACACAGGGGGAGATTTATCAGACATGATATAAAGTGAAACTGGCTCAGTTACCCCTAGCAACCTATCAGATTCCACCTTTCATTCCTCACAGACTCTTTGGAAAATGAAAGGTGGAATCTGATTGGTTGCTAGGGGCAACTAGGCCTATTCTACTTTACACCATGTTTGATAAATCTCCCCCACAATATACAAAAATTACGTTAAACTGAACTCTATGCTATACTCACTGCTCTGAATTCTACAGAACTAAAACAAAGCTCCACTGACAGGATATCCTCTACTTAACTAATGTGGGGATTGTTTGACTGAGAAGGATCCTACCACCCTCTAAATTAACCACTGGACAACCTCTTTAAAGGGGTACTTCGCCAAAAATCTTTGTCTTCAAAATCAATTGTTTTCAGAAAGTTATATAAATTTGTAATTTCTATTTAAAAAATCTAATTTTTTTCCCATACTTATCAACTGCTGTATGTCCTGCAGGAAGTGGTGTATGCTGTCAAGTCTGACACAGTGCTCTCTGCTGCCACCTCTGTCCATGTCAAGAACTGTCCAGAGCAGCAGCAAATCCCCATAGAAAACTTCTCCTGCTCTGGAAAGTTCCTGGCGTGGACAGAGGTGGCAGCAGAGAGCACTGTGTCAGACTGGAAAGAAAACACCGCTTCCTGCAGGACATACAGCAGCTGAAAAGTACTGGAAGACTAAAGATTTTTAAATAGAAGTAAATTACAAGTCTATATAACTTTCTGAAACCAGTTAATTTGAAAGAAAAATATTTTTGCTGAAGTATCCCTTTAAGGCTGGAGCATAGTCTGTACCAGGTCCCACCTACCATGTGCCACTTATACCGCTGTTTTCTTTCCTTGTACATGGCAGCAGCTGGCAGTCCAGCATTAACATTGCCCGTCACTGTTCTCTGCCATGCAGGCTGTATATCTTTATGTAGTTACTGTGGCTCCGGTCCCTGCCTGACGGTGACAGAAATACAAATCGCTTAAACACCTTTGATGTAATGGATTGTAGCAGGAATTCTAAGAGTTGAGCCGGGTATAAATGATGCATTTAAAGCTCCTCAGTCCGGCCATGATTGATCTGGACTATAAGGGCTTTGCAGCTTCAGGGGTTGCAGTACTTCATGTTCAGAACTTCATGTCCTGGAGAATTACAATTCTGCAGTATATATTTAACTCTGAAGTCTTGGGTATTCAAAATGTCAACTAAATTCATTTACTTGCCCATTGCCATTACCTTTTAGGATTTTTTTAGGTGGGTAACCTGTTATACTGGCATCATGCAGCCGCTATTTTATTTATTTCTAAATACATTAAGAACAATGGCATTTGGGTGTGATGTTTCATATTTCCCTATTGACTCTTCATATTTTCCAATTGACTCTCAGCTGACATCCGGCAACTGTGTTTTGTTTCTTTTTTTTTCAATATTTTTTAATATCTTCATTTACTTCATATGTTGAAAATAAGAATACATAAAAAAGAAGCAAATTCCATAAGTGAGCAATATTAAAAATTTGTCTGCCACTTTACAGTGTTGCCAAAATATTTTCAAGAAATCCACAGGGGTTGTGATCTCTATGTTTAAAAATCAATTGGTTTTGTAAATTTCTATAGATTTGTAATTAACTTATTTTCAAAAATCTTAAGTCTTCCCATACTTATCAGCTGCTGTATGTCCTGAAGGAAGTGGTGTATTCTTTTCAGTCTGACACAGTGCTCTCTGCTGCCACCTCTGTCCATGTCAGGAGCTTTCCAGCACAGCAGCAAATCCCCATAGAAAACCTTTCCTTCTCTGGACAGTTTCCTGTCTCGGACAGAGGTGGCAGCAGAGAGCACTGTGTAAGACTGAAAAGAAAACAACATTTCTTGTAGGACATACAGCAGCTGATAAGTATGGGAAGACTTGAGATTTTGTAAAAGACGCACATTGCAAATCTATATAACTTTCTGAAATCAGTTTATTTGGAAGATAAAGTGTCAGGGAGCCCTGAGGTCCGGGAAGCTGGCAGTCCCTTCTCTCGGCCCGCAACCCTTGTCCCTACCTACTTGCCCCCCTAGGCTAAACCCTAGGGCAGCAACTGGGCGACAGTCCCTAGCCCAACTAGGGATACGGGGAGGTAGACAGAACACACAGACAGGTATATACAAACAGGTCAGGCAATCCGAGTCGGCAACAGGAGGTAACATCAAAGTCAAAATCAGCAAGCAATGGGTTAACAGAGTCCAGTCCAAGGTCGAGCACAGGAGGTAACACAGTACAAAAGGATGAGGCAAAGGCTAAGTCCGAGTCCAATTCCAATTCTCAAATACAGGAAACACAAGAGACACGCTGGTGTAGCTGGAAACCAAACATACACTGGCAACTACAGGGTGTAAATCACCAGCTTAAATGCTACCAGAGCTCCCGCCCCAGCCCCTGATAGGAGCAAGGAGTCTGACAGCAGCTTGAGACATGAATAGCAGCCAGGGAGCCCTCCCCTGTACTCAGACAGAAGCAAGCCTCAGGAGAATGCAACACCTGAAGGCTTAACCCCACGAGCACCAGAGAGGAGTCAGGAGAAGCATGAAGCCGGGTGTCGGCTCCCTGTCAGCATAGTATGAAGTGTGTGAATCAGGTCAAAGGTATAGGGCAGCGGCTGGTTCTTCCAGCCGAATTCACACACAGGGAACAAACTCTAACATAAAATTTTTTGCTGGACAACCCCTTTAAATCAACATTATACATATGGCCACTAGGTTTCTCCCTTCCTGTCAAACTGCGGTCCATGCTCCCTCAGTTCAGATATTTGGTCTTCTGTCTGTTCAAAAAAAAAGAAGAGACCAAAAACAGGAAGTCCCAGTCTTTTGTATGCTCACAGACATGGTTTCAGGGCAGTTTCTAGGTAATTTTGACTCAAGGGCGAATCTTGATAAAAGCGCCCCCCCCCCCCCCCCACACACACACACACACACACCGCCATTCCCCCCCCCCAACACACACACTATGCCCCCTGACCCCCCCTCCTCCACACACTATCCCCCCTGACCCCCCTCCTCCACACACTATCCCCCCTGACCCCCCCTCCTCCACACACTATCCCCCCTGACCCCCCTCCTCCACACACTATCCCCCCTGACCCCTCCTTCTCCACACACTATCCCCCCTGATCCCCCTTCTCCACACACTATATCCCCCCTGATCCCCCTTCTCCACACACTATATCCCCCCTAACCCCCTTCTCCACACACTGTCCCCCCTGACCCCCCCTCCTCCACACACTATCCCCCCTGACCCCCCCTCCTCCACACACTATCCCCCCTGACCCCCTCCTTCTCCACACACTATACCCCTGACCCCCCCCCCTTCCTCCTCACACATACACACTACCCCACTTCATATTACATAGATGCCTGTCTTCTCACCTCTCAGCTGCAGCGGTAGTAGTGCGCATCGCCCGGCATTTTGCCCCCCTGGTCTGTCAGATCCCGTCCGCAGCTGCCACGACCATGCTCATGTGACTTGTCCCAGCCGTCCCTGCGCCTCACCTACTGCCCGCACTCCTCCAATCAGCGCAGAGCGGGAGCGTGGGGCCGCTGCAGCCGGCCGTGGCGAACACAAGAAACGGCCCTGCATGGTTTGGTATTAACAGTGGACACTCATTCCTGAAATCGCACGGAGCAGGACAAGTCTTCTCTGCGCATGTGTACAGCTGCTGCATGCCCACATTAAGTAACAGAGAATTCTGGTGGTGCTCCCATTGTACGGTCAGCTCTCCTGCTACACAGCACCAAAACCTCTGTAACCACACAGTGACATTATACTGACTGAATTGTTGTTATAACAAAGAGCATTGTCTCCTGGTAAGCTACAGAGCTAATAATATTATTATCAAAAGTTAATATAATTAGCTAAAGAAAATTGCCCTCAGTTGATATACAACCTGCATGATGGACAGGTGTCTTTACTTGTGTGAGCGGCAGAGGACTGAGACTTCCTGTGTTTGGTCTCTTTTTATAAACAGATCAAGTATTGGCACGAAAGAGCATGAACCACAGTTTGGCCGTATGTATTACATAGAAAATGTAAAAAAAAATAAAAAATAAAAATAAAGCAATTTATATTGCAAAACTACTTGCGATCACAACCCCTGCTGATTTCTTAAAAAAATGTAGATAGATAGATAGATAGATAGGAGATAGATAGAAGATAGATAGATAGATTGATAGATAGATAGATAGATAGATAGATAGATAGATAGATAGATAGATAGATAGATAGATAGATAGGAAATAGATAGATAGATAGATAGATAATAAATAGATAGATAGATAGATAGATAGATAGATAATAAATAGATAGATAGACAGATAGATAGATAGATAGATAGATAGATAGATAGATAGATAGATAGATAGATCTGTGCTGTCTGCATGAGCTTCATTGTCTGATGGTTTCCAGAGAGTTAATGTTGAGGCTTTATCCGGACTGTGATCATTCAGGTGAACAGGAGCAGCTCTGCCAGGTGGTCAGTAAATCTCCGAGCTCCAGGTTGTTGTTCACACTCTATCCCTTTAGGCTAAAGGAGGGAGGAGGGAGGAGAGCGGAGAACATTCTCTATTGTGGATAAAATAAACATGAACAATGGGAAGAAGTGAAGATTTCTGAGCAGAAACTAGAGCAGAGATTGGAATAGAACTCATTAAGGGCCTATGTACACGACATATCTACATGTATAGCCCTGCATGGCGGCACACAGCGCTGCTGTGCTATTATACAGTATGGATGCTGTGTGTTACTGTGCAGTAACTTATTATACAGCAGGAAAGTTCTATCATTTGCAATCTGGAGCATAGATATAGGAAAGTGATTGCCAATCTAACTGAGGAGAACACCCACCAAGATGTCTACTATATTTGAGTTTATTGATGATTTTCTCGTCCTTGCTTCTTGTTTTCGGACCAAGCTCCAAGGAATCGGGAAACTGTCTTCGGAAAGCAATGCTATAGGGGATGCAAAGGAAGTCATGTCACCTGGGCTCTAGAGCTCTCCATTGCCATAAATGACATACACAGTGGAGGATCCTGTAACAAATTTTGAATTAAAGGGGTACTCCAGCAGAGGGCTTTTTTCCGATCTGGCCGAGAAGGAGGTGGCTGAGGGCAACGACGTCCACTCATTTCCCCGGTTCCAGCGGCGGGTCCCGTATCGCAGCACTCCGGTCTCCGTCGCCCGGCCGCTTCCTGTCTATAATGCGGGCTTGAGACGTGATGTTTCAAGTCCGCTCAGCCAGTCAATGACGGAGGCGGGATCCCACCAATATAGAACCAGTGAAACACGACATGCGAGCTGCTCCTTCCCTGGATTTATCTGTACTAGGGATGGTCCGAACCAAGTTCGGTTCGGGTTCGTACGAACCCGAACCCTCGGTGATGATTCCTGCTGTCTGCCCGCTACGTGGAGCGGGTAGGATCCAGCGGGAGTACCGCCTGGAAAACTGGGATACAGCCATAGCCATAGGCTGTATCCCAGTTTTCCAGGCGTTACTCCCGCTGCATCCGCCCGCTCCACGGAGCACGCAGACAGCAGGAATCTGCTGCCGAGCGTTCGGGTTCATACGAACCCGAACCTCGGCAGGTTCGGACCATCCCTAATCTGTAACTGTGACAAATCCCTTGTGAACAACATTTTCAGTTGAACTAAAACTCCCAGAATAACCTCCATTTATACAGCTCTCAGGGTATGCTGGGAGTTGTAGTTTCTGAGTGAACAACCCTTAAATAAATCACTGTGTGCAGAGACTCCTGGTGGCTGCAATCTGTGGGTGACAACTATCAGCTCAGAAGGTCCAGCAATACATCAACAGCGGCAGATATCAGAGGATTCTGTACTGTACTACAAAAACTTGCATATCCTGAGGGTTCCAGACTATCAATTTGGGCCCCCCTTTTTCGACCAAGCCATGCTATTGGTAATATATGTATATCTCAAGACCAATATTACCAATGACAATATATAGTAAGGAGTGGGGGGGGGGAGTGGTACTGTGGCACCGTCTGGGGGGGGGGGCGCACTGTCACTGTTGGGGGGCCCTGCCGCCCGACAGTCAGTATGTGGGGCCTGGGCCTACCGGAGGATCGTCGGTGACCCATCGTCGGTGATGATGAAAAGAAGGCAGATGAGTTCTGTGTTGTGTGGGGGGCAGAGTTCAGAACACAGAGACACTTGTAGGAGGAAAAAGTTGAAATTGAAGTTTTTTTTATATTACTCTGGTAAATTCTTTTCGTTCTAAAATATGATAATAAAATGGTGTCCTGCTGCTGAGACCACCGGTATTCAGCTGTGTGTGTGTTTGGGAGGAAGACTGACAACCAACATTTAATTTCCTTAGAGCGCCACCACAGGGGATGGGAAGTATTACACAATAACAAATAAAATCTATAGGCTGTCCACGTAATGCACAGATGTTCAGGTTCCCCCAGAGAGAGAAGGAGAGACAGAGGCAGAGAAGGAGAGACAGAGGCAGAGAAGGAGAGACAGAGGCAGGGAAGGAGAGACAGAGATGCTTCATATTGTTACTTCCTCTCCTAGATACTCAATGTATTCCCCAAGAGTGTCGCCGCTCTATTACAATTAATGGAGCCACGTCACAGAGGGGAGGGCATATCCCCACACCGGGGGGAGGGGGGGGGCGTCTCTGCCCCCAGTGCTCCAGGACCTTAACCGAGCGGCGCCAGAGCGAGGACCGCGCCACCTGCATCCTTGCTCTGGCGCCAATCGATTAAATGTAGAAACAAAGCAGCGATGTACCCGATTTCACTGGTTCCTCCAAGCAGAGTCTGCAGCTGCACCATCCGTCCCTCTGTGGGATCTATAATCCAAGATGGATCCTCCAACATAGTTTTAAACAATTAAGCTAACCATCTCTAATGTGACTGCAGTTCTCGCTCCACTATTTGCACACAGTGTTTTGCACAGGATTTAGCAACTTTTTATCCCATTAACACCTCCCTTTGTTGTCCTTCATGCACATTTGGTGGTGCCATATAAATGAGCCTCCTCATCTGCTGCGCCAATATGTTTCCTTTTTATTTTAAATCTGTTATTCCTCTTGACTTGCAGATGAGTATAAAGTTCTTCTTATACAATGTAATCAATCAAATGTAAATCATCTTCACAATATAGAATCTGTACATTGCTCTAATTTGGGGAAAAAACATGGAAAAAAGTTAAACTCTTTTACTTTAAAGCGAATGTACCTTCAGTACATGGATAGAATGTCACTGGCACAGGGAAGCCAGTGCCACAATCTTTTATTTTTTAACCTCGACCCAGTTCCCGCGTACAGCACCTTTCAATTTCCGGTGACCGGCCAGGGGTGAAGCACTGGAAGCGAATCGGCAGTGGGAGGAGACCCCTGCCCCCCTATGATGAGGCTTCATTGATTCTATCAGAGCCGGGTTATAGGGAGGGAATCCTCCCACGGGGGGCGGGCCAGCCCATTGCTAGTGCTTCAACCTGATGCCCGTGAATAGAACGGTGCAGTATGCGGGAACCGGGCCAGGATCACTGTGCAAATAACGTCCATTATTTCAAATTAATCCAACAGGCACCATTTTCACCAGATAATTTATGTATTTTCTTTAATTGTCAGTTGTTTTAAAGTGGAAGTCCGGCCTCATCTTACTTTCAACAGCCGGCAGGGGAGAGAGTAACAATGAGGCATCGCTTACCTCTACCAGTTCCCGCGATGCTCTGCCTGACCGGCCCTGGGACCCCCGGCAGAAGGCATTTTAACCCCAGTTGTGATGATGTCATGACTGGCTGATGGATAACCCGCTCAGCCAATCAGTGACTGGAGCAGCGTCTTGTCTCTGACGCCTGCAGTGCAGGAGATGCTAGAGCCCGGCGGGGGTCCCAGAGTGGCGATCCAGCCCTGAGGAGGCACAGGGAGAGGTAAGTTAATACCCTTTGTTTTCCCCGGGTACACCTGCCTTTTTCAAACCCCCCCCCCCCCAGGAGGCCGGACTTCTCCTTTAATGTTATAGCTGATCTATGTATTTGTATGTGATATTATTACGATTTTTTACCAGCTTTCCATTTTACCTGTTGCTGAAAATATCTGACGGCGACGTCTCTGAAGATCACACATAAGAAGCTTATTTTCACTTCCATCACTTCTATTCTCACATTTTTCCCTTGATTAGTAGAATATTGAGTTGTATGATCTTCTAACATAAGGCAACAATTATTTACAGAAAATCACATATTATTTATTTCAGGGTTTTTGTTTTTCTTATAACTTGTTTTTTTAGAGCTGTCTTGTGACTTGGCACAAAAATATTACAGTTTTCACGTTGGCCTCTGTAGAGGGAACACACAGTAGGCTGAATATTTCCTGTTCTTTGTATCTCATTGATTGGCTTTGCTTTGTAGATTGGGGCAGAATAAGCAGAGTGACCTCATTATCATTATAGCGTTGAGGGATTTGGACACCTGGGGTTCTAGATAAGACATGGGAGCAACAACATAAACTGTGTATGGCTCTTTATGTAGCTCAGCCAGGGGCAAAGCTACCCGGGAGGCAGACCATGCAGCTGCTATAGGGCCCGGGCAGAACACCAACAGTCTGTGTCACTGTGTCTCTGAGCTGTGGCCACCCTAACACACAGAGCATACCACCCCCCACCCCCACGGAGGCCTCTGCCATCCCCACAGGCCTCGGTTGATAGATCTTTCACTATTTCCAAACAATAAGAGATCAATCAAAGTTGATGGGATAGAGAGAAGCCACCGGGGATCACCCTGATGGCTTGTGGTTCAGGCAGCATGAAAGTGATAATAGTATTTGTGTATATTAGACTATTTGTTGTCACTGATTTTAACTTCAACACCATGAAAAAAAAATTCTAACGAGTGACAACCATGATACAAAACAGAACTGGAGTTTTGTTGTTGTTTTTTTTAATGGTTCCTCAGCGGCAGGGATTAGACTATGTGACAGAATGAGGAGTGATTCATTGCCGGTTTTTGTAAAGACAGATGTGCTAATTGACGTCTCAGTTCTCATAGCCGGTGCCATAAACATAATTACAGATATTCTTCATATAAATGCAACGCTCTGCCAATTTAAAAGTAAAAAATTCATAAAAAGTCCAAAGTAAAGGCTCTTCAATGTCACTTTGGGAAGATGTGTCAGAATACAGGGACACGAAGCCATAATTCTACCCGAGCTGAACGGTCTATTAGTCCTCAGCCGGCACCGGGCGCTTCTTCCCTGGGCTCTGTGAATGCCATTTTGGTCTATGTCCAAGCCTTTTGTAAATGAATAAAAAAAAAAATGTTTGTCTGAGCCGTCGCCAGCTATGATGCCAGAGTTTGGACAAATTGAAAACACCTACTGATTATTTTACATAATTAGGGAGATGGGAGAATTTTTCTTCTGTACGTCCTTACATAAACCTAATCAGCTGGCTCGGCAGCGAGCGGGGACCCGAGGAGGAGACTGTATTTAACATCTCATCAATGTGTTATTTCAGACGTCTGTCATGACGTTGTTACCTAAAATACATGTTCACTTCTGGAACTGACGGGAGGCAGGGGCTTTGTTTGAGGGTTTGGAGGATTGAGTTTTAGGGATTTTATCTCAGATTTATCAAAGGCAAACCAGTAATGTTGCATTAATAGCAGATGTAGCATGAACTCCATAGCATAGCTATAGGGCAGGGGTGGGGAACCTTGGCTCTCCGGCTGTTGCAAAACTACAACTCCTATCATGCCTGGACAGCCAAAGCTTTAGCTGTCCAGGCATAATGGGAGTTGTAGTTTTACAACAGCCGGAGAGCCAAGGTTCCCTACCCCTGCTATAGGAGGTTGGAGTGGTCAGGAGCAATAAACATCAGTTTCATGGCCTTGTCTGCATTTATTTGTTCCACTTAAAGGGGTAGTCCAGCTATTTATTTTTTCTTTTAAATCAACTGGTTTCAGAAAGTTATAAATTACTTCTGTTTAAAAATCTCTAGTTTTCCGGTACTTATGAGCTGCCGTATGTCCTGCGGGAAGTGGTGTATTCTTTCCAGTCTGACACAGTGCTCTTTGCTGCCACCTGCTGTCCATGTCAGGATCTGTCCAGAGCAGTAGCAAATTCCCATAGAAAACCTCTCCTGCTCTGGACAGTTCCTGTCATGGACAGAGATGGCAGCAGAGAGAACTGTGTCCAACTGGAAAGAATACACCACTTCCTGCAGGACATACAGCAGTACTGATAAGTACTGGGAGATTTTTAAATAGAAGTAAATTACAAATCTATTAAACTATTTGAAACAAGTTGATTTGAAAGAACAAGATTTTTAACTGCGTAACCCTTCAACATCACCTTAATCCCCTATCAATTCCTGCCTCCTACTCGTGCCTTTGATTGACGACCTCGGGGCACCTGATGCTATTTTGCATATATAAAACATGCTAATTGTTTGGCACACAAGGAGATGTTTACAGATTGACAGATATACCTGTGAAGGAGCTATGATTAGTTACATTATGTAAAACTATTTGACAGATTCTTTTTAAAAATGTCTTTGGATCAACGTCTCAGTAGACACATATATCCCTCCCCGTAACATTTACGGACAAAAATAGTTTTATTCTCTGGTGTGAAGTGTCAACGAGCCATTCCCTGCCTTCTAAAGTGCAACAAGCTGGAATGTTTCCTTGATCCCCCTCCCATCCATATCCCTGGTTTATTGACAGTCAGCTGAAAGCAGGGTCAGGTACGGAAGGAGGAATGAGGAGGCATTACAGCTTTCTACACTTTTGGGGACACCTCATTGACGCGGGGGGCGGGGTGTGTGTGCGGGGGGTCCGGGGGGATGTCGGCTATCACTCGGGGCGGCCGCCTGAGGTTTGCCTCAGGCGGCAGAAACCCTTGAATCGGCCCTGGTGGTAACAGCAGTGAGCGCTAATTGGTGTTTTACTTTGGCATTGTCACAGTGGCCAGGAGTGGTGATGCCCATCCCCCAGTACACTGGCACTAGGTTTTGTGAATGGTAGCACTGGGTGTGTGTACTGTAGGTGCAGGTGTGGCAGAGTGAATTGAGAACATAATTCAGCACTTTACTTCTTAAATCTTCAGTGCAATACATTTAAGACTTTTGGAAGGTGAAAGTGCGCCACAAATAATCACAATCAAATAATCAATTGAGTTGAACAGGTTAAGGGACCCTCTTGGGTCCTTGCCTATGTAGTTCAGTACTCTGCTGGGGTGAATGGTAGTGTAAGTTTGCATAGAAGAAGAATCTCCTATTCACTGTTAAGAATAAGAAGAGAAGAAGAAGACCGCCTTCTGCCAGAAGAAAGCACTAAGTGTCAGGTCTGATAGTACAAGTTCCAGGTTTGAACAACTGGGTATAGCTACCCCCTCAAGGTTTCCCGAGTAGGTCGAGCTAGAATCAATGGAGTACTTCAGCTTAAGCCCTTTGCTCCACTGCAATTTAATCCAATGCTCAGCAGTTGTAAATTTTCCTAGCTTGCAACCACACAAGGGGGACGTTCTGCTAAAGTCTTCTGGAATGACAGAAGAACAGCCATTTAGAACAGGCGTGTGTCACACAGGCGCATAGGAAGGAGGCGGCACCAATTAGCTGAGAGGGCAGCGTCCTCCCACTCCATTTATCTGCCAGGGTAGGGGGGGTGTCACAACGGGAAAACATAGATACAGCCTATGGCCTACAGCTGTATACATGTTTTCTAGGACTCCCTAGGGCTGCATCCAACTTCTACAAACACTGGGAGTCAACTGCCGAGTGCTTGGGTTTGGAGAACGTTGCTGAACCCAAACAGCTTGGCTAATCTGTTTAACACTAATGATAAGTAAGAGATGATGAAGATGGTAGGTGGGATATAAGGAGAATAATAGGTGGAATACGATGAAGATGGTAGGTGGGATATAAGGAGAATAATAGGTGGAATACGATGGAGATGGTAGGTGTTATATAAGGAGGATGACAGAATATGATGGGGATGGTAGGTGGGATATAAGGAGGATGACAGAATATGATGGGGATGATAGGTGGGATATAAGGAGGATGATAGGTAGAGTATGATGAAGATGGTAGTTGGGATATAAGGAGAATAATAGGTGGAATACGATGGAGATAGTAGGTGTTATATAAGGAGGATGACAAAATATGATGGGGATGGTAGGTGGGATATAAGGAGGATGACAGAATATGATGGGGATGATAGGTGGGATATAAGGAGGATGACAGAATATGATGGGGATGATAGGTGGGATATAAGGAGGATAATAGGTAGAGTATGATGAAGATGGTAGTTGGGATATAAGGAGCATGATAGGTAGAAAATGATGGGGATAGTAGGTGGGATATAAGGAGGATGATGGAATTAGAGATGATCAAACAGCGCTAAGTTTCAGGTTCATACAAAAGAGTATTTGACTCCTGCAGTCTTTCCGTTCTGTGGGGAAGGTGGAGACAGCCCGAGTCCCGCCTGGAAAACAGGAATACAGCCTGGGAAGACTGTGGGAGTCAAATACTGATGGTTCAAGTTCGTACAAACCTGAAAATTAGCGCTGTTTGATCATCTCTAGATAGAATATGATGGGGATTGTAGGTGGGATATGGGGATGATAGGTAAGATATGATGTTGGTAGGTGGGATATTATGAGGATAGTAGAAGGGTGTGATGGTGATGAAACATGGTGTAGGGTGATGATGATAGATACGATAGGATGAGATGGGAATGATAGGCAGGACATGATGGAAATGATGGATGGAATATGAGGATGACAAATGTCCCATGGGATACAGAAAAATCCCATAAAACACGTTATTCATTGTTTCATCTTCACAGTTTCCAAGCCTCGCCATCATCCTGTGTCAACACGGTACAGCCGTGTGATGGATGGCGTTCTGCTTTAAGCTTTGATTTTCTGAAGTATGGAAATGGGGATTTTGAAACAAAAATGAACGATTAATGTGGAGCAGAACTTTGTGGAAATGTCAGTAGAATGTATGGGGTTTTTATAGACTGCTGCTTAGATTTATTATTAGGAGGAAGTGACTACAAAAGATCAGACGTTCAATACTTCTCTTCAAAACTGTGTATAAGATACGTTAGAAGACAATGCGTCTAGCACCATGACTGCTGGGGGCCTGCCAAGAATTACGGCCTGATGGTCTGGGGCCACCCAGACAATAACCTTTCAATAAATGCAAGTGAGGGGCTGCCACATCTTTTATTAAAGGAGTCATGTTTTATATATAATAAAGCGACTGCTTTTAATCAAAGACCTGTCCTTGGGTCCGTTCGGCAGGTGATGAAGTTATTGTCTTAAAAAACTACTTTTAAACTTGCAGCCCTGTGTCAAATTGGTGTGGCCTAGAGTATCTGTGCCCTAGGCCTGCACCACCTCTCCATCTCTCCTCTCCACCCTCTTCACCATTTAGAACACCCCAGCAGGATTTCTCCTATTCATCACTTGTCTATGCAGTGCACCTGTGTTGGATTGTTAAGGAACATGTGCAGTGTTTAGACAGGTGATTATTTGGAGAAATCCTGCCTGGGGCATCCCCAATGGTGAAGAGGGCGGGGAGGAGAGTCGGTGCAGGCCTAGGGCACAGATACTCTAGGCCACACCAATTTGACACAGGGCTTAAAGTTTAAAAGTTGTTTTTTAGGACAATAACTGCATCTCTTTGGTGAACGGACACCAGGACAGATCTTGGATTAAAAGCAGCTATCCGACGGAACAGAGGCCCGGATACATGTTTTTGACAGACATACCGTGACGGACACTGACTACTCACTCACTCGAGAGGAATTGTTTCTAACCCAGTCTCCTTATTCTATGGATAATAGCCATGACTAACTATCCTTTGGTCACACCACATCTCACAGATTCTTACATTTTAATGGCCCCTTATGCAGAACATTTCCCATGAGATTACTGGTGTAATAATGTCATTTCCCTTAATTATTTCCATCCACTGTAATTTGCCTGTAATGTAACGCATTAATGTATTATGGATACGTTGTATATTCTAGTTATCAGTCAATCTGTTCCAATTAAGCAATGAGTGATGAATCCTATTAATGGCACTTGGTAAATTAATAGACTAAATTCTCATGCACTTGTCAGTTCACTTATATTTCCCGGGACCCTTTCATTGCAAAAGTTGCTGAATTGGAGCAAGTGGGACCATGGACAATACCGCAGGTTTCTGAGTTGAGCTTTGTCTAAAAACGTTGAGCTGCCTCAACTAAAGGCCATATTACACGGCCTGATAATCTGGGGGAAGCGAGTGCCGACCTATCAGTTCAGAGCTTGCTTCCCCCCTGTTCCCTGCTCACTCCCTTTGCTATTACACACAGTTATCGAGCAGGGAGCAGTGGGAGGGGCCACCTGAACGATCCTTAGATCGTTTGGGCTGCCCATTGAGGTCAGTGGTGGTCTGCTGCTGCCTCTCCTATTACACAGAGTGGTGCACATCAGATGGTCGCTGCACAAAACGTGCTCTTTCGGCATGGTGAAAGACCACAATCAGGCGACATTGAGCATGTCAGCTAATTGCTGACTTTCACCATGTGCTATTACACTAAAAAATGATTGGCCTGAACGAGTAAGGCTGATAATCATTAAGTGTGATATGTACAATCTTTAGTTGCTTTGCGTGTTTTATGCAGATTATTTTAGAGTATAGTTTGTAGTGTTATGGGGGGGGGGGGGATTCAAAACAGTGTACTGCGCAGAGCACAAACCAAAACCGCTAACAATGTCCTTGTAGCTCTTTCTGCCCGATAGTCGGCCCGTGTAATTGCACAGTAAACAAGCGCTGGTCTTACACTTTATGAACGGGCCATGTAATAGGACCCTAAGTCCAGCCCAGGTGAGTGAGGCAACCATAATGAGGGATTATATTCATTATGATTCCCTCTTTCAAATATATATATTTTTCTGGTATTACTGTATGTCTTCGGTCTGTTGTTCTGTAATAGTGTTAGACCAGCCAACATATATCAATGGACATAAAATGAAGAGCCAAATTTCTATATACTGATGATAAGTAAATGGCCCTTAATCTATTGGAAAAGAAAAAGTATACTGCTTTGTCTCTGCTAGGTTTCAGTGTCTGCCAAAACCGATCTGTTAGTACAGTCTGCCTTTACCTGGACAGCGCTGATCTGACAGATTGGTGTTATTTATATACATCTGATCTTTTATAAGCAGTCAAATTATTGCACTTGGGTTTGAATGAACCTGAGCATGCAGCATTTTATTACCGGTGGCTGAAAAAGTTGGATGGATATAAATACCATGGGGCATAAATTCCACCATATCTGCTACGGGGCCCGCAGCATCAGGGGGCCCAGTGGCCCACTCCTGCAATACGCTGGACCCCGAGCTGTCATGATTTGTAGCACCCGGCGGCTGAGTGGGCCTTCAAAGTGTTGCATATATCCTGACAAGCACTTGCAGTTAAATGTTGAAGGTTATTATTACACTTGATGGGTTTGTGGTCAGGCAGGGGTGAAGGGGGTGGAGGGCAATCAAAAGTTTGCTATGGGGCCTGGCCAATTCTAGTTACACCCCTTCCTAGGGCTGCCTGGAAAATGGATACAGCCATAGGCTGTATTTATTTTCTCCAGGACTTCCTGGGGCTGCATCCAACTTCTTCAGCCGCCGGTAATCAAATGCCACACGCTCAGTTTCATCCAAATTGCCTCGTGCCCTATGAGGTCTGCACCCTCCCCTTTTTCTGGATAAAGGCTATGTTCACACAATGCAAGTTCCGGTCATGATTACTATGGAACTTACATTGTGCTACAGCTGAGGGAATCGCGGCTGGAGTGTATACACATAGTATCCCTAGCGGTGCCGCAAAAACTGTAAACAATAAATCAATCAATAAATAAAAATAGACATATTTAATATTGTCACTTATGGAGTTGTCCAAACTATTAAATTGTAGCATTCCTGATCCAGCACACCCTATGCGGGAAAAAGAAAAAAAAATACAGAGAATGCACAGTGCAAAGAAAATAGTAAGAAATAAAAAAAATTACAAACTTTTTGCTATAGTTAGATTTGTACTGAAAAAAATTTAGTGTGACTATTTAATTGTAAGATGAACTCAATTTTGTTTCTGGCTTTGTAATTATAAGGTTACATATAATCTTATATAAAATTGTGATTTTGTTATTTTCTTTTATATTTTAGTTTTCCATACCTCAGACTATATCCCACCTCTTTCTCCACCTTCCAGTTTCAGACAGTCTTGTATGTGGATTTATAGCTACTGGAACTTAGTATTTTATTTTAATGTGACATTAGTGAAACACTGCGCTCATTTTTACGTTCGTGCCAAGTGCCGATATTATTTCCAGTTTTCCCCGCTTTTGGTTGATTAGTTGACAACGAATTCTTGGAAACAGAAACCGTGTTCCTCCAATGGCCAATACTGCTTCCCCGATCGCTCATTCCAAGCACTCGATAATCTCAAGAAATCCTGATCTGCTAATTATTCGCCAATTGGCCAAAAAGCAATATTCCGTCGGCAAATGACTAGCATGATGGAATAGCCTAGAATTGAGAGCAATGTAATAAAATGCAAATCCATCCTTCAACAATTTGGCACCAGTGATCAACCTAATAGATTTAAAGTAATTTCTCTGTTATGGTTCTATTGTCTCCTTATTTATCCTCCGTCATTAATTAGAAACAACGTTGCCATGGTTACAGATAATTGCGTGTTATGAACAGCTTGAGACGTTAACCAATTGTAATCAGCAAATTAGATTTAGAAATTCTCTCGGAATGGGAAAGATGTCAAAGGCAGAAGATAGATGTCTGAGCTTTGTGTTCCTGCATACTTATGTTGTTTCACCAGGACTATTAATGTTCCGGTAATCGGTTATATCAACTATAACTTACGCTTTATGATGGGCTAAATCAATGTCGCTTGACACTTCTTATCACTCGATCGTCGACAAAAAAAAAATATTCATTAGCTTTAATAATTGTATTAATGAATCATTTTCGTTATTGGACTTTGTGTTATATAGACTTTATTAAAGTGCTCACAATTCTTTTGGAAGTCTTAGATGACCCAATAAAAGTTTATAGGGAATACGTAAAAAAAAAAAAAAAGTCCATGTCAGGATTGGGACCCAGAGACACAGGACAGGTGAAGGCCTAACGCTGGCACACGCCCGGCTGTCCCCTCCTCTTGGAGTGATCAGCTCCTTAGCAGGCCGGTCCCAACCTGAAGACTGAAACTAAACTGGTATAAGTGAGACAAAAAACACAAAATGGAGACAAGACAAAACAAACACAAATATAAGCAGGGTCAGGTAGCCGGGTCAGAATCTATCAGTCGTTGCGGTACAAAAGTCAGGATATAGTTGGAAAGTCGAGCCAAAATCAGGAAAACCAGGGAATAACAATCAGGATACAACATTAGCTTAGTCACACTCAAAGAGGCTCTATCGGAGGCAAAGAAACATAATACAGGTGGGGGTTTTAGGGAGGCTACAGGCATGATTGGGGCAGAAACTCCAGCCCCCAACAATACACAGAGCTGACTGGCGGTGCCGGCCGCCATTCAGCATAACTCTACACTGGACACCTGTTCCGATCAGCCAACTCCTGCAATAGTTGTATCTTTGTGCAGATGGAGTTGGGCTAGTCTACCCTGTTGCAGAAGCATCACTATTCAGACACTGTAGGAGTATTAAATGGGACAAGTAAGAAATTGCAGGGTGTCCAGCCCGTACCCCCGGTGATCTCCAGATTGGAACTCAGCTCATTTGTTATGATGTGACCCATGGCACGTGACCCACAGCTCTATCTATTCTCTATGGAGCCGCCAGGAAGAGCCAAGTTCTGTACTCAGCTCTCTCCAGCGGTCACAGGTCACATGCCGATCCACGGCTGGATTCAAAACAAAGGAGCCTGGGACCGATCTAGAGATTTCCAGGGCATAAGGAGGTCAGATCCCCCACAATATCTTACTTGTCTTCTATCCTGTGGATAGGAGACAAGTAAGTCATAATTGGAGAACCCCTTTAACTGTTTACTTGAGACATACAACAATCATATCTATCATCTCAAGAGGGAAAATGACCTATAACCAGACAGAACAGTTAATTCCATATCACTGCACACATTGATAAACATTAACAGTTAACACAGTGCAATCTCGTGTTAGCTCTCCCGGTGGGAGGGGGGGGGGAGGGGGGCTCAGGTATTTATATTATATCATGTGAGTAGAAAATACATGTAAATCAGCCAAGATAAAACAAATCTGGGATAAGTTTACGGTCTATTGAAGATAAGTTGATTTTCGTCGAGTAGCTTCAAGGTGCACCGTCAACATTTCTTAACATTATGTCCTGCCATAATGACAAATTCTGACACCAAGGATGCTTAACTATCGACACTCCTAGATAAGCCGCACGGGCAATAAAAAGAATAATAATATAATTACTCAGGTTCTGCTTGTCTGCAGGTAAAGGACGCCCTACTGAGCGAAAAGTGACAAAAACACCACAGCAAACTTTTGTTTAAGTTCAGCCCAATGTTGGTTGTTTAATGCTCTATGAGATATGATTCTTCAAAATCGGAGACTAGCAGGGCAGATAGTAGTGAAGAAGTGGTGGTGAACTCAACATATAACGGTGGTGTTTAGAGATGAGCATGCACAAGTCCAATCGTTCGGCAAGGGAAACATATAATATAAAATTTAAACAGGGTCAGGTCATGGAGGAGGCACATTATTAAGGTCATAATTACTGCTAGATCCTCATGGGCGGGGCACAGTTGAAGGGGTGGAGCTTTATTAGACATGGTTTTTATCCTTTTTTTATTTTAACAATGCCGGGGTTTAGCTGCCATCATTGACTTATCTTCCTTTGTGTGGATAGATTTATTACTTTTCTTGGAGCTCTGGACCCACAATGACAGGATTACAAATCATCAGCACAGCAATGAGCAGCAGCCACAGTCTATACTGATGACATGTAATTCAGGTGCCGGGGTCCTGAGCTCCCAGAAGTGCGGCAGGTAATAAATCTATCTGTATAAAGGGTTTAACAGCTAAGATCCTGCCCCCGAGTCCTGAGGTCTCTTAACATTTGCTGATAATGCTTAAAAACAGGCAGCCCGTCATAGATCTCCAATACGACTGTAAGTAAGAGGCGTCTGTGTATGTGTACAGGTGTATATATGTATGCAGTCAGTGTGTATGGAATAAGTATATGCATTCCCTACTGGTCAAAGTGCTGCAATAAACAATGCCAATAAACCGTCCCCTATAAAAGCTAGGAAAGTGTCTTCTAAATATCAGCAAGAAATCTCCTATAAACACTGGTAAAATGGCCAATGTGACAAGCCAGATGAATAGTCTGATATACAACACTAATGGAGTCGCCTGTCCCATAAACAACACCAGCAGATTGCCCACCCATGAATGCCGGGAGAGTGTCACTTATAAGCATGCACCACCATAGACAATCCCAGCTGTGTGCATTCCATAAACAATACTAACCAGGTGCATCCCATATAGAATGTCTACTTCGTGTATCACTTAAATAACACCTATCATGGGTATCCCATAAATAATGCCAACCGCATTCATCCCAGAAAAAACACCCACCATGTGCATCCCATGAATAACACCTACCATGGCATCCCATAAACAACAGGTACCATGGGCATCCCTTAAACAACAGGTACCTTGGGCTTACCATAAATAACGCCTACCGCGTGCATCCCATAAACAATGGACAGACTGAATGAAGTGCGTCCATATCATCATCTTCAGGACTCCTTATTCTTCCTTACACAAGACATGATTCTGGATGACGTTGGTTGCATGTTTGGGGTGTTGGAGCCAGAGGTCTCTCTGATAGGAGTCTTCTTACTAGCATTTCTGTACACCTGCTTAAAACCTTGCACAGTACTGTCCATACACACAGTAAACACATACAACACAACTTCTGAAGACACAAAGGGACCATAGGGCCCCCACAATTAACAGCACACTACTCTGCACACAGGAGTCCTCAGGTCTTTCCTTTTCTTGTTGTCCTGAGAATATTCTCCTATAGTTAATGTTATCTCTGAATCCAATATTTTTTTATTTAACAAAACATTGTAACATAAAAAAAAACTTGAGTCATCTATTTTTCATCACTATTAGTGTTACGTATAATAAACCTGTATCATATCTTAATATACGTTGTATTTTTTTAGTATTTGAAAACTTTTGTGATATAATTTCTTTAAAGGGGCTATCCAGCATTGAAAAAGTTTTTAGTATATCGCTGTTCTCTTGATAAACATAATAAACATGTTATGCTTACCTCTCTGTGCTCTTCTGGTATCAAAGTTGGTAAACCTAATAAACATGTTATTCTTACCTATCCTTGGTGTCCCGGTGTGCTCTCCGATGTCCCCCACTGACTGCAGCTCCGCTACTTCTGAGACAAACTCATCTCAGGAGTGACAGTCTGCTTGGCCAATCACTGCCCAGGGCGCTGTCTCATCTCAGCCAGTGATTGGCCGAGCAGCTACAGTCAGCGGGGGACATCGGAGAGACCACACCGGGACACCAAGAATAGGTAAGAATAACATGTTTATTAGGTTTACCAACAGGCCAGCAATTATTATATTTTTATTATTTGTATATCGTGTACTACTGTTTGTTACAATTTAAGTATTTTTAGAACATTTGGGTATTTTTTAGAATATTATTTGAAAATTCTTATATTTTTATGTTGGGTTTATAGTGCGGTTTATTACTATAACATCATTTATGTACGTTTCTATATTATGTGTATATTTTTATGCAATGATTTGCACATTTTATTATATTGTCTGTTTTAACTTTTGGGCTATGTTCTCGCTATGTACTAATAAACTCTAACAATGGCCTTTTTTTATGAAAAACGTCCTAAATTGATGATCATGAACATTAAATCCTGGACGTTGTTAGTGCTTATCAGTATGTAGTGGGAACATAGCCTTAATATAGAAATTGTAATTTCTAGTATTTGTCTATTGTTATATTTATGTAAATTTTTTGAATATTATAGTTTTATATACTATTTGCATTTGGCTCCTTTTTTCGCAAGCAACACTTTTTTATGCACTGGACTGGAGGAGGAGGTCAAATGTGTCACTTTAAGAAGCATTCTGCCATTACATTCTCATCTGTTATCTCATTCTATAGGTGGACGTGGAGTCGTCGTTGGACCAATCCTGAACTCTGCAGCTTCAGATATTTTTTGCGACAATGAGAATGGACCAAACTTCCTTTTTCAGAATAAAGGTGATGGGACGTTTGTTGACATGGCCACTAGCGCAGGTGAGAATCTAGTATTCCATATCTCGATAATATTTCCCTACTGTTTTAAACATATCTCATATAAAACGGGCAGTGACAAGGCTTGCAGTGGACACTAACAATTTTGGAGCACTTAAAGGAGAAGTCCGGGGTCGGACATTTTTTTCAAAAGAGTCAGGGAGGAGGAGGCTGAACATGACAACATGCACCTACCTCCCTTGCTCCCACGCAGGGGTCCACTTTTCCCTGCTCCGGTTCCCGGTCCCTCGGCCCGGGAACCCGGGGCCTTAAGTGTCAGCCCCGCTCAGCCAGTCAGTGGCCATGGCGGGGTCCCGAGCCTCCATTAAGTGTTTCTGGTAATGTATGCAACTTAGTGTTGCAAGGAGTGATGCTGCTGCAGATACAATCCAATGAGCTCAGACTCTGCTATAGAGGATTACCACAGATTTTGCAAGTTGCCATAAAATGTAGTAAAGTAGCCCTTTAATTCTTAACCTCACCCCTAAATTATAATTTTTATTGTGCTGTTTAAAATAAGAGACAGCATCAAATTTACAAACAAGACTGCTGTGTGATTGAAAATAGTATGTTGGGGGAGACCTATGTTAGATCTTCCAATACAATATAAGGCGGAGTCTGCAGTGCATTGCTGACCACTGAGCCACTGGGCTGTCCAGTCAGAGGCCATGCGCCAATACAAAAAGGGGATGTACTATAGTCCATGACATGGAGAATCGGGACTTATCCAATATGGAGCAGTATTGTTACTATGTTTCGACGGCTTGGACATGGATTGGATCCTACTAGTTGCAATGTTTGGGGAGGAGGTCTTAGGCTATGACATAAAAGAATGACTCAGGCAGTGTCTCCCTGAGGACAACATGCCAAGTGACAAAACATGTTGGAGAGGCACTGATAGTAAATTTTAAAAAGCAACTGTTAGTGCGATTTGCAGCCTTATATTATATTGGAAGATCTAACATAGGTCTCCAGCAGTCATGTTTTTGAGTTTCATACTGTTCCTTATTTCTAATAGCATAACAAAAGTTATATTTTAAGGGTGAGGTTAGGAATTAAGGGGGTCTTTGGCCCCAGGCCTTAGTGCCTGTGGGTTAGGTGTTAATATTGGAAAGTTTGTAACTCTGGCCCACCTATGAGAGAATTTTTGTGGGTCAACTAACGTATGAGCTTGCAGCTTGGTCCCACTTGAAGGGCATATGAAGAATAGACGGCTGTGACATAAAAGCCAGTAGGCACTAACTTCAGCTTCAGATGACAAAAAAATTAATTGATGAAATAGAGTCCTTCAAGAACTCTCTTGTCTAACCAATTTTCCTTGTCTAGAATAAAAACAGATGCTTAAGTAGAACTTTCCTCTCAACATGGATTTGTATTGGGCAAACTCCACATAATACAATTATGTCACCAACACAGTAGGGTTTCCCTAGGTTGAACCTGATGGACTCTTGTCTTCTTTCAACCTTATTTACTATGTTACTATGTTACTGTGTACTTGGCCCAGATCTGTCCTTCGCAAAGAAAACACCTTAAACAGGATGAAGGATATCTTGTTATTATCAGGGTACCTGATACCAAATCAGGTTCAGGGGCCTTAAGAGGCAAAATCTTCTCTTTACAATGGGATTGACCCTCTCATAGGTACTGCGGTCTTGAGATTAAGGGAGGCATTTATTAAGTCCGGCGTTTTTTACGCCAGACTTAAAAATGCCCCCGCAGCTCCGGCGGTACGGGGATTTATGTAGAGGCGGACTGCCTGTACATAAATCCTGTGCGCGCCGGTGCGCACCGCCGAAAACCTACGCCAGCTGAGGACTGGAGTAGGTTTTCGGCGTACATTTGGGCGGAACGGATGATAAATCGCGCGGACTCTGAGTCCGTGCCCTCCGTTCCGCCCACTTCCCGCCTACTTTCCGCCCCCTTTCCGCCCCCTGGCGTACTCGGCGGAAAGTGCCGATTTGCGAATATTTTATTCGCAAATCGCCCATTTGCGTATAAAAAAATACGCAAATCGGCACTTTCCGCCAAAAATCATCCGTTCGCCGGATGATACATGTGGCCCTAAGTGTATTTGGTTAAGAGAATTAGAAGAGGTGAAAGGGTCTCTTTCTGTGGCCTGAACCTGTGCCACAGAAACTGTAGACTTAGTAGTTACTGAAAAATGTAAACTGTTTAGGCCTAAAGTTTGATGTAAGGCCTAGCACTAAAACTGGAGAAGACATGGTAGAGATGCTCTTACTGCCCTGGTCATTCCAGAACTAACCTGGAAAATTCCATCCCTCTGGGGAGAGAGGTTTGGACTTAGCTTTGCAGGAATTGAAGCTGCCTGTGGGAGTGTCATTGGTGTTACTTCCTTACATGTGACCACTGGATTAGGTGAAAACACAATAATTTGTTAACCCTTGTGCTTTCAATATACTTTCTTGTATGCTGTTTACAGTGCTTAGCAATACCTAGATACAGTTTGACACTAAGGCTAGGTTCACACTGCGATTTTGCAATCCGTTTTTTGCAAAAAAAAACAGATGAAAAATGGATGCATTTGTGTGCATCCGTTTTCATCCGTTTTTCCATTGACTTCCATTGCAAAAAGAAAAACGGATCAAAGCGGATCTGTTTTTTTTTTTAACGGACACAAAAGTAGTGTCAACTACACTTTTGAGTCCGTAAAAAAAAATGGGTCAAACCGGTTGCACACAAATGCATTCACTTTTTTCATCCGTTTTTTTTGCAAAAAAAAAGCATGAAAAAAAAACGTATTGCAAAAACGCAGTATGAACCTAGCCTAAGCGAGGTTTTTCTCAGGCCCACAACAACTTAAAGGGACTCTGGGTAGATTAAACAATGCTGATTCTGAATCTGCAAATTTTATCTTTGCACATACTCCTTTGCTTCTGTGGTGTACCCCCGGTGTGATGTTATATTGGAGGAGCGGACGGTCACTTGCCAGGTGTTGTAGTGTGATACCACTCCGGTGGTGGATGGCCGAGATACAGCCAGACGTTGGTATGTTGTCCTGTGACGCCAGTGATGGCACGCCTGCTTTTTTTTTTTACAAGGCCGCTTGTACCCTTTTCCCCTGTGGTCAGTGTCCTGCCGGATTGCTACTGGGTCCCTTGGGGCAGTGGCGGATTAAATGTACCCTGGGCCCGGGCTGTCCACCCAACCTGGCCCCCCCCCCCGGTCAATCCGCCCACATTATACTCCGCTACTGCCCCCCCCACGCTGTCCCCAATAAACACTGCCTGCCTCCCCTCCCTGCTGGCCCCAATAAACATAATGTTTGGTCCCTTGCTGCTCCCAGTAAGCATTGCACACCCCACCTCCACTGCCCCCAATAAACATACTGCCACCTGGTTTCAGAAGAGGAGGGAGCTGATCTTATAGGGGAAGTCGCAGGGTCACAGCAGCACAGAGGATGTCAGGAGTGGAGGGTGCTGATCTTATAGGGGAGGTCACAGCAGCACAGAGGATGTCAGGAGAGGAGGGTGCTAATCCTATAGGAGAGGTCCGAGCAGCACAGAGGATGTCAGGAGAGGAGGGCGCTGATCTATAGGAGAGGTCCAAGCAGCACAGAGGATGTCAGGAGAGGAGGGCGCTGATCTAATAGGGGAGGGTCACAGCAGCACAGAGGATGTCAGGAGAGGAGGGGGCTGATCTTATAGGGGAGGTCGCAGCCTCCCAGCAGCACAGAGGATGTCAGGAGAGGAGGGCGCTGATCTTATAGGGGAGGTCACAACAGCACAGAGGATGTTAGGAGAGGAGGGTGCTAATCCTATAGGAGATGGTCCCCCTCTTCCCCCCTTATAGATGGTCCCCCTCTTCCCCCCTTATAGATGGTCCCCCTCTTCCCCCCTTATAGATGGTCCCCCTCTTTCCCCCCCCCTTATAGATGGTACCCCTCTTCCCCCCCCTTATAGATGGTACCCCCTTCCCCCCCCTTATAGATGGTACCCCTCTTCCCCCCCTTATACCCTTATTGATGGTCCCCCTCTTATAGATGGTCCCCCTCTTTCCCCCCCTCTTATAGATGGTCCCCCTCTTTTCCCCCCTCTTATAGATGGTCCCCCTCTTCCCCCCTCTTATAGATGGTCCCCCTCTTCCCCCCTTTCTCATAGATGGTCCCCCCTCCTCACCTTACAACCCGTTCCCCCGTCGATCCTCTCCAGTCCTGCAGGCTCCGTCTGTCCCCCGGCTGTTGCGCAGCTGCCGGAGGTGTCTCGTCCTATCCCCCGGCATCGCGCGCATCACAGAGCTCCCCGTGCGCCGGAAGTCACAGCCACAGGCGCACAGGGAGCTCTCTGATGCACGCGCTGCCGGGGGATAGGACGGGACACCTCCAGCAGCTGCGCAACAGCCGGGGACAGTAAGAGCAGGTCTCTTGAGACCGCAAGCAAAACAATGCTTGCGGTCACAAGAGCCTGCAGTGGCGAGGGGGGGCCGGGCCGCAGCGGCTTTTTTAATGTGGGCGGCCTGGCATGGGCCCCCTGGAGCCTCGGGCCCCGGGCGGCCGCCCAAACCGCCCACATTATAATCCGCCATTGCCTTGGGGTGATATCACGGATGGCCAAAGTGGATTGCCACTTGACAAAGTTCCCAATAAACACTTGACAATAGAACGACCAAATGTGTAGTAGAAGTGCAGTGTAGGATATAGTCATATTGGTTGAGTTGTACTGAGCGATACCAGAAGCAGAGTAGCAGAGAGGAGGATGCCGTGAGAGTCCCAACCCATGTAGTACTGTGCTCTGCCGGGATGTTAAAGGATGAGGTACAATACTTAGAAGAAGAACACCTGTGCCTGTGTATTGACCTTGCGTTTTAGTCTTTACACCACCTTTGCCCACTAGACTCGGCTGAACCTTCTTAATGGGTGACAGACCTTGTTACCTGGGATTAGCGGAATGCTGAGGATTTCCTGCTGACACCTGTGCTGCAAGACAGAGTTCCTAGGCTTACTGCAACTTTGCTCTGTCTGGATCAGTTCCTAGCTCTTTGGCAGGTATTGTGCAAACAGTATTTGATGGTGCCGGTTATAGTGTATATAGTGTATATATGATGTACATAAAATAGTGCCTGTTATGGGCTATATATGATGTATATATAACAGTGGCATACAGTATATGATGGTGCATGTTATAGTGTATATATGATGTATATATAATAGTGGCATACAGTATATGATGGTGCCTGGTATGGGGTACGTATATATGATGTACATATAATATTGGCATACAGTATATATTAGTGCCTGTAATGATTTATATGCTTTAGTCCATTGTGTGAAGTCTTTTCAAAGTTAACAGTTCTACCATCACTTCCGCAGCCTGAACATTACTGCCGCCCTTGCTGTTTTGTAGATTCAGCAATCTGTCGTCCCACCATTTTTGTCTCTCCACGATATAATGTTTATTATACATTTATGAGCCGCTAAGTACTCTCTGTTTGGTTTGGCTTTGTGACCAACAGGAAAGTTTCCTCATACAGTAGTTACTGCATATTAATACAGTAGACAAGGAAGGTGGTGTTAACAGGACGGATGGGTAATGCAGGTCCCGGGTATGATGGTATCATTGCAATAGTGACTGTCTAAAGCAACTGAGGAGAGCAATGTTATTAACTAGTGATGAGTGAATACTGTTCGATCGAATAGATATTCAATCGAATAGTAAGGTATTCGCTCTAGCGAATATTATAGAATAGTTCGCCCAATATTCGATAAGCGTTCAAATCCCACAGCTTCCGGTTTTTACCTCCAAATGGTCGAATAGATGTTTTTTAATATTCGAATATTTGTTCCCATTGACTATAATGGGATCGAATATTCGATCAAATATTCGAATATTCGGGAGATATTCGTACGAATATCGAATATTAGAATATTTCACTATTTGCTCATCACTATTATTAACCCCATTCTTACAAGAGAATAGCGGTATTACAGAGGGTGATCCCTGCACACAGTCCTGCTTGCCCGGTGGCGTCATGGAGGGTTATTGGTGATCATTAAAGAGCAGTAAATAAAGTTTCTATATACCTCTATAGTCCGCTTGCCTGATAACTGTGATCAATAGGTTCAATGCAATCGGATCAGCACAGAGATCGAGCTGCAAAGACCATGGGGGAGATTTATCAAACATGGTGTAAAGTGAAACTGGCTCAGTTGCCCCTAGCAACCAATCAGATTCCACCTTTCATTTTCCAAAGAGTCTGTGAGGAATGAAAGGTGGAATCTGATTGTTTGCTAGGGGCAACTGAACCAGTCTCACTTTATGCCATGTTTGATAAATCGCCCCCAATATTTTAACAGTATAATTATTTGGTGTACTCCCAAACAATAACCCCTTAGTGACCGCCAATATGTCTCTTTACAATGGTCACTAATGATCATTATTCTTACCAATGGCAGAGTAAGATGGTGCGGGACTTTGTACTGGGATTGTGGCTCCACTATGGGTAGTTTAACTCTTCACACACAGCAGTCAATTCATGAGCATGGCATGTATACAATCTTTTCTACCTCATTGGCAGCCCAGCCACTTTTTCATGGCAGCCCGGGCCTTCTGATGGCCCCTATGACACGGCTGTAAATATTACCTCTAAGTGTTATCAGTAATAGTGCCGTTTATTGTATGTGCAGTCAGGAGATCGCTTGTAAAGGTCGTTCTAGTGCAATTAGTAAAGTTTTTTTTTAAAGGGTTACTAAAGTATATTTTAAAAAACCCACCCTAAAATTACATATATTCCCCAGTTATCTAAAATATCATATACACTACCGTTCAAAAGTTTGGGGTCACCCAAACAATTTTGTGTTTTCTATGAAAAGTCACACTTATTCACCACCATACGTTGTGAAATGAATAGAAAATAGAGTCAAGACATTGACAAGGTTAGAATTAATGATTTGTATGTGAAATAACATTGTTCTTACATCACACTTTGCTTTCGTCAAAGAATCCTCCTTTTGCAGCAATTCCAGCATTGCACACCTTTGGCATTCTAGCTATTAATCTGTTGAGGTAAGCTGGAGAAATTGCCCCCCACGCTTCTAGAAGCAGCTCCCACAAGTTGGATTGGTTGGATGGGCACTTCTGGCGTACCATACGGTCAAGCTGCTCCCACAACAGCTCAATGGGGTTCAGATCTGGTGACTGCGCTGGCCACTCCATTACCTATGATAGAATACCAGCTGCTGCTTCTGCTGTAAATAGTTCTTGCACAATTTGGAGGTGTGTTTAGGGTCATTGTCCTGTTTTAGGATGAAATTGGCTCCAATCAAGCGCTGTCCACTGGGTATAGCATGGCGGTGCAGAATGATAGCCTTCCTTATTCAGAATCCCTTTTACCCTGTACAAATCTCCCACCAGCACTAAAGCAACCCCAGACCATCACATTACCTCCACCATGCTTAACAGATGGCGTCAGGCATTCTTCCAGCATCTTTTCATTTGTTCTGCGTCTCACAAACGTTCTTCTTTGTGATCCAAACACCTCAAACTTGGATTCATCCATCCACAACACTTTTTTCTTTTTCTTTTATTGGCCAGTCTCAGATATGGCTTTTTCTTTGCCACTCTGCCCTGAAGCCCAAAATCTCGCAGCCGCCTCTTCACTGTAGATGTTGACACTGGTGTTTTGCGGGTACTATTTAATGAAGATGCCAGTTGGGGACCTGTGAGGCGTCTGTTTCTCAAACTAGATACTCTAATGTGCTTATCTTCTTGCTTAGTTGTGCAACGCAGCCTCCCACTTCTTTTTCTACTCTGGTTAGAGCCTGTTTGTGCTGTCCTCTGAAGGGAGTAGTACACACCGTTGTAGGAAATCTTCAATTTCTTAGCAATTTCTCACATGGAATAGTCTTCATTTCTAAGAACCAGAATAGACTGTCGAGTTTCAGATGAAAGTTCTCTTTTTCTGGCCATTTTGAGATTTAATTGACCCCACAAATGTGATGCTCCAGAAACACAATCTGCTCAAAGGAAGGTCAGTTTTGTAGCTTCTGTAACGAGCTAGACTGTTTCCAGATGTGTGAACATGATTGCACAAGGGTTTTCTAATCATCAATTAGCCTTCTGGCCAATGAGCAAACACATTGTACCATTAGAACACTGGAGTGATAGTTGCTGGAAATGGGCCTCTATACACCTATGTAGATATTGCACCAAAAACCAGACATTTGCAGCTAGAATAGTCATTTACCACATTAGCAATGTACAGTATAGAGTGTATTTGTGTAAAGTTGGGACTAGTTTAAAGTTATCTCCATTGAAAAGTACAGTGCTTTTCCTTAAAAAATAAGGACATTTCAATGTAACCCCAAACTTTTGAACAGGAGTGTATATATATATATATATATATATATATATGTATATAAGGAAACTGGAGAGAAAGGAACGGCTGCACATCCCATCTATGGCTGATACTAATGCCGCTTGGCCTATATTAAAAATCAACACCAGAGTGTCTGTATATGATTTGATCAAGCCATAATAGCCCCGTGTACCAACGTGCAGGTCCTCTGGTTCACACGGGTCCCTACGCTACCTCCACACCGTGTCGGGCAGAGACCGCCACCCCTGCAAAGCGTGCACGTGCAGGGAAGGGGGGCCATGGAATGGCTCTGCAACCCCCATGTCACAGGACCAGACCCAAAAAGCCCCACCAGAACCCGGCCAGCACCACCGGCGTGCGAGCTGTTCAGAGAGGGAGAACTGTAAAACACGGAAACTGGAGAGAAAGGAACGGCTGCACATCCCATCTATGGCTGATACTAATGCTGCTTGGCCTATATTAAAAATCAACACCAGAGTGTCTATATATATATATATATATATATATATATATATATATATATATATACACACACATATATATGCAGATTCATAACCACCCAAGCTATAAAGTTTTAATGTTGCACACTAAAAAAAGTAATAAAAAACTGCATCAGAATTATTATTTGTAGCTGTTTTGGTAAGGACACATTATAATGTTATTTTTACGAAATAGTGAAAAGTGTAAAATTTATATGCTTAATAAAAAAAGGAAGGGGGGGAGGGGAGACATAAAAACTGTGCGCGAGCTTTTCTCTCTGTCTCCCCCTCCTCCATTCCAAAATTCTGATGTAAACAAGTCCCTGCCTGGCTTTATCTGCAACTTTGTAGCAACTTTGCATTGCCAGTAGTAATAATCACAGTGAGTTCATCAGCAACTTTCCCTCTGACTAACCTTACTGACATAACAAAGAAGCTACTAAGTTGCAGATAACGCCTGCCAGGGACTTGTTTACATTAGCTGTCTCGGAAGGGAGAGGAAAGGAGTGGATACGGGGAGAAAAGCTCCCACACAGTTTCTTTTGTCTTCAGCAGAAAGCAGCAGCTCAGAACTGGGGAAGGAGACTGAATAGGTAATAACAAGTAAGAAAGGAATTGTTAGTCTCACCATGGGCAGCAACATATCAAAAGTTATTTTTGAGTGGAATACCCCTTTAAGAAAAGCTACAATGAAAAAAGCTAAGGCCTAAATTAGGACAATCCATAAGGGGTTAAAAGAATCAGGCCTTCAAAAATAAAATCACACCCCTAGCTTCTGCCAACACTGTGCTTCACCTTTGCAGTTTCATCAGGCATATGTAGTGAAGAAAAAATATTTTTTTTATTCAGCAACAAGAAATAAGATTTAAAAGAATAATAGTTTATTGCATCTTAAAAAAAAAAAAAAAAAATAGAACAAAGAAACCCACCGACATGTTTCAAGTGCTTAGTCATAGCTTGAATGTTCTTACTTAAAGAGCGTCAATGCCGAAACACAAGGCTACCCCCTCATCGATGAGTAAACACGTGAACAGCTTAATACATCACATCACCTGTAATAATGTCAGTATAATTTTATTATGGTAAACGGACATAAGATCATATGACTAAGACCATAATGGTCAAAACATGTCGGAGTTTGTGCTACCCATCCTATCTTGGGATTTCTTTTTTTGTATGGAATTAATAAAGTAGAAATAAAGTTAAATTTTAATGGCATAAAAACATAATAAATTGTCGACAGAACAAGACCACCTGGCCTTTTAGTATTCCCTTTCATGAGATCGTGTCACTTGATAAAATACCCACCGGCTTATACCAATGCTGAACCTTCCTAAAAAGTTTCCCAGGATTAGATACAGTTTTTCCCGGCATCCTTGAAGGAGCAGCAGGTGAGGGGAGCACCACTGAAAGCTGGCGGCTTGATGAGCGGAGAGCTGATCAAACGAAGCACTTTGCTTTGTTAAATTAGAGATATGTGATATACAATGTAAGGCTATGTTTCCAGCCGCAGAGCTCTGATGTGGGCGCATCAGCGCGCCCCCGCATCAGAGCTTCCCATAGCCCACAGTGAAGCAAGCGGCCGGAGCCGCTTGCTTCACTGTGTGAACTGACAGGTCTTTTTGCGGTCGGAATTCACTGAATTCCGGCCGCAGAAAACTGACATGTCAGTTTTTTCCGGCGCTGCATGGGATCCCGGCCAGAGCGCATACGATGTGTGTACACTCCGGCCGGGATCCCATTGCAAATAAGGCTATGTTCCACCCTCAAAACTACGGCCGTAGTTCTGCGGCGAGAACTACGGCCGTAGTTTTACGTAGTGTGAACATAGCCTAAAAGTCAAACCCTTATGAATTCTGCCATCCATTTTTAGGATTGTTTGCATTATTGGGAAGCCCGATTGGCAAGGTTTAGTCTTTACCATATATTTACTATTGCATTTTGTATTATCCTTGTATTCCAACCATATACTGTAGGTGTATTTGATTCGCTTTGAAACACTAGACTAATGCTGCTTTTTACACGGAGCGATAATTCGCCAAATCGATCGTCTAACGATTTTGAAGCAACGATTTGGTTTTTATAACGATCAGCGTTTAGACGAATAAATTGTTAGAAAAATCGTTAGAAAATTCGTAAGAAAAATTGTTATTGCGATCGTTTTTAAGATCGCTTAATGGTGCTTTTACACGGAAAGATTATCGTATGAATTTTCGCAATAACGATCACATTTGAGAGATAATCGGCTCATGTAAACACCGTGAACGATCAAATGACGAGCGCGAAATTGTTCATTTTGATCTTTCAACAAGTTCTCAAATTGTCGTTGGTCGTTCGCAAAAATATTGCAGATAGCTTCATGTAAACAATCTTTCAATGATTTACCCTCGAGGACGCCTTAACGTTGGCGACATGGTACACTCTGTATGATCAAATAGTTTGCTAAGAACCTCATTTTTTAATATCTACAGAGCAGGTGTTTACTGTGTGTACACTGGGAGGAGTATATACGGTAAGCCCTTGCATCTGTGGGTTGCTGCTGCACCTTCTGTTTTTTGTCTGTACTTAAGCCACGAGCAGCGTGCAACCTGCAGTGTGAATAGAATCATAGATGTGCGTCCAAATTTTCCTTTTTTTTCTGTCTATCAGACTGTCCCATGATGAAAGTAAATATCCCAAGATGGTGCCATTTACATGATTATAAATAATCACAAGTAAAGAATGCCATGGGACATAAGAATTTACATTTACTTTCATCTTTTAAAAATAAAGGTATACATACAATCCATCACAAAGGGCCTATGATGCTTTGGCTCACATTTCCAGCAGACAGCATGGATGAACTCCTCTCAACTAGAAAGGAGTAATTGGTTTTAAAAAAAAGATTTATTTTTTTTCTGATTTATTTTCTTTTATTAAATGTGCTTTACTACAATTTCTTGTGATTAGCTTCTGCAAAGGAGCAGGGACTCCTGTCAAAAACAGGAGTCCCTGTTCCTGTACTTACTTACCAGCAAGGCATACATTCCTGCTGCTCAGTTCACATTCCTTGGGACTGGGTGTAGAATGAATGTGTGCCACCTGGAGGTAAGTGGAGGTAGGCTAGATTGGGCACTCTGCCTGACATAGTATCAAACAGTTGACACAATACAGCAAATATACTTATAAAGTGCCTACCTACTAAACTCTTCAAACATGTTGCAGCATCCAGGCAGGCATGGTTGCTCTAGGGGTTCCTGATTGGACTTTAGAGCTGTCTCTTATAGCTCTGGGCACTTATCATGAAAGATCCACCAGTTGGGAATTTATTGTACTGGTGCCCAAGAGGCATCCAATACACAATGGGAATTTTAGGTTCTTATCCTCTAAATGGAACAATCAGTGGTCTTGAGGTTTACATTCTGTTTCAGCCAATCAGTGACTGTTGAGGCGTCGGCCCTAATCACTGATTGGCTGAGCAGGTAGTCAATCAACCAGGTTGTGTCATCATCTGAGAGAAGACCCCAGAGCCTAGCGGTGGGGAGGCCCGGACTGGCGATCTTGCCCTGGAGAGGCACAAGGTGAGTTATAATTGTTTTTTATGTCCCTCGCCTTTTTTTTTTTATTTTTTTTTTTATTTAAAGTCCTCTCGTTACATGAGACAGGATGAAAAACTCCAAATATTAACCCCAAACCCTGATCGGGACCCCACCAGGCTCACATACTGTATGTTAGTTCAGGATAGATCTGCTATAATAAAAACATTTTATGAACTATATGTAAAATGCTTCTTGTCTTTTCCTGTAGATTGTTAGGTTCTGCTGAGATGTTTTTTTTTTTGTTCATCAGGAAACCCAGAGACCTCCCCAGAAAGCTGATTGCTCGCGGCAGCCGCACAATAGCATCAAATGATGTTGTGATTTCAGATTGTTAAACCCGTGTTTCATGTAATTTTCTGTTACTTTATAAATGACCCTGTTTATCCGTCAGAATTACAGAAGTAATCCATACAGCGCATAATTGCTAGATGGGTCTTTTACTAGACCACTCTCTTTGTGTTCATTTGACCACTGAATTGCAGAATGTAGAGTTACAGCAAGCTGTAGTCAACAATGATACATGTTTTGCCGGTTAACCAGCTTCCTTGTGATTGCAATAGATCAATCAGGTTTCTACAGCTAAAAATAAGCTGATCACAGGACATTCTGCTCCTCATGACCAGCTGATCTGCAGGTGAACCTGCTAGGGAAGGGCTTAAAGGAGAACTCCGGGCAGACATAAAAAAAATAGGGAGGGCAGTGGGTGGTGGGAACATAATACTGAAGTGATGCTTACCTGTCCCGGTGCCCTCCACAGCACCACTGCTCATGGTCACCCGATGGTCTTCTGTGTCTCCAGGTCTTACCCACTCAGCCAATCGTTTACTGAGGTGCAGTCACTGACTGGCTGAGCAAGGGGTTCCCTGCCGGGTCGTGATGAGACAGGAGCCCGAAAAATATAGAAGACAGGCCGGTGACTGCGATAGCTGACACTGCGGCTGCGGGGGCACCAGGAGGGGTAAGTATGAATTAAATAATAAATTTGCACCACCCCCTGTCCTTCTTGTTTGTTTGTTTTTTACATTAGCCCTGAGTTTTACTTTAAAGGGGTTATCCAGCGCTATAAAAACATGGCTCCAGTTCAGGTGTGGTTTGCAATTAAGCTCCATTTACTTAAATAGGACTGAGTTTCAAACCCCACCCAATCTGGAGACAAGAGTGGTGCAAAAGTGGCCATGTTTTTGTAGCGCTGGGGAACCCCTTTAACTCTGCCTATTGAAATCAATGGAATGCTTACATAGGACATGAAGGTGGGCCAGACACCCTGCCCCCCTGCAGATTTGGGGCTTCTTGAAAAATGCTGTAATCTCCCATTAACTTTAATGGGGTTCTTTACTTAAATGAGCATTCGAGTACTAAAAAATACTCGACACGAATAACGCGCATTGGAGAATGTTAGCGCTCGCTCATCTCTCTCTATAATATTTATTTAGGAAACATGGAAAGAGCTTGTCTTGATGAGACGATCCCATAACCAGGTATTTGGAGGTTTTTTCCTGGGCTTTTATACGCACCACAAGCTTTATCGCAATCTTGATAAAGCCGCAATTTGTGTCAAATTTTCTATTTAAAGCCACACTATGCAACAAATGAGTCTGAGTGATAAAGCAGTGTAAATGCCATGTTTCGTTATACGTTGCGCAGCATACAATTAGGCAAATGTACGCTCCAATTAAACAAACTGTTATTTCAGAAACAAATCTATTAGAGAGGACGCCGGCTGAGGTTGCGCTTCCTTGCAGATTTTTTTTTTCCCCCAACACCTGTAATACTGGGGGGAAGAGGTTTGTAGTTCCCAAAGCTATTAAGGAAGGTAGAGAGTTCAAAGCCGGCTGGCTATAAAAGCAAATTACAATAGCAATATGGAATCTAAAATGACTAATCATCTTTTATGGCACAAACAGCGCCATCAAACTGGATAGAAAGAAACTCAATTAATTAGGATTTTCATGCAGGAGCGGGGACGACGCAAGATCGTTCAGCCATAGTCTTATTGCAGCCGCAAAAAAAAAAAATCTAAAAATAGCCCTTGAAGAAGAAGGGACTTCTAGAGAGGAGGGTGCAAAACACGGCGGTGACCAAATGGGATGTGATGGTTAATAATTCAGGCATATCAGGAAAAAAGATATGTCAATGGGGGGGGGGGGGGGATAAATATACAGCAATAATATGAGACAGATATACTGGATATACGATTTTAGGACGTTAGGATATGATTGATCGTAATTACCGAGGACGGAGAATATTCATTTCTCGCAGGATGTTGTTTGCTAAGTCAGGGATTTGCTTCCCATGATACAGCGTAAAAACACAAATTAGGTAATAAATATTGATTCATTAATAACCAAGCTGAGATGTAAAGTATACCAGGTAACCGGTGTAATAGAGGAGATGTGTTTTATGTTCTTAGTCTTATGGGATCCCTGTGTTTGCATATAAAGAATTGGTGATGGATGGCTTTAAAATTCAGTAGATCCATGATAGACTAATGGGCGAGTTTGGGCAGGGAAGGCGTACAATTCATAGAAATGCCCTTGAGGCCCATAGGGGCAGGAGAATATCTATATATTCATATAGCAACAACATATAACAACAGCAGCCCCTTGGAATCCCAGTTATAGATTTGAATTAGTTGACTGAAGAGGTGGGAATTAAAGGGAATGTATTATCAGAAAATGACCTATTGTTTAAATCTAGTTTTTATGTTAAATATATTAATTATATAAGTAAAAAAAAAAAAAAAAAAAAAAATATATATATATATATATAGATGTATCGCAGCGGGCGTTGTGCGTCGGGACACGAGGGGCACTTTACTTTCGGGGGGTGCCCTAGTTTAGGGTAAGGGGGGTCTTATTTTCAGGGAGATGCCTTACTTTATGCTAGAGGGTAGGGGTGTCTTATTTCAGGAGGGCATGTTATTTTCGGGGAAACACAGTACCTGGGCACAGAGGCGTAGCTACCATAGAGGCAGGGTAGGCGGTTGCTTTGGGGCCCGTGCAGGAGGGGGCCCGGGGAAAAGATAAGAGCCTCCTGTGTCCTTCTGCTTAACCCCTTATGTATTGCAGTGCGTAAGTGACCCAATATTTACTTATATGCTGCAACACAAAAAAAGGTTAACAGGCAGAAGACAAAAAAAATTTGCTTTCCTGCACTGATAACCCCTGTTCTTGCTGCCTGCTGCTCTGTGCAGAGGTCAGGAGTTATTAGTGCACCAGCAGTAGAGCAAAGATTTCCTTGTCTTCTGAACATTGGGTCACTTACACACTGCACTACATAAAGGGTTAAGCAGAAGGTAGTCTGCTCCTGCACCTATGCATTTATCCATAAGGGCCCCTAATGGACCCTTATAGTTAAATACAGTGGACTGACAGAGCAAGCAGCCATTGGCTCTCTGCTCTGCCAGTCAATTTTGCGGGATTTGCAGTATTCAGCCTCTGACCACAGGAGATTTTATTTTTTGGCCACATCACAGAGCATACACTGTATGTATGTATGTATATATATATATATATATATATATATATATATATATTTATTTATATATGCTTGAGTCTGGAGTGCACTCTAAGTCCTGGTGTAGGAGTGCCAGCAACGGAGATTGGAAAAAACTTCTCCTCTTTAATATAATCAAGAAGTCGCAGCACATCCAAATCGTGCAAAATCTGTGTATTTATTTTATGGTAACAAAATTAGCCAGTGCAACGTTTCAGTCTCATCTCGAGACCTTTCTCAAGCATGCTTTGTTTCATTCCTATCATCATCATGATATATTTGGGTTATCACCCACTCCATCCTTTCTATAGGTAAGGTTTTTTTTGTCCTTGTTATCTGCCAGTATTGATGTGTTCTTAGTTCTTTTGTTTTTTCTTGTGGCTATTGATGATCTTGTTTTGCCCTACTGTAATTCCTGGGGGTATCTGAGAACAACTGGTAGGACTAAGGAAAGGTGACCATTACAATGAAGAAGTGCTCTTTTCTTTGCCTTCATCTACAGAGCTGGTTGGGGGCTAAATGTTTGTGTCATGATCAATTTTTTTTTTGTATTATATTGGTTTGGGAATTTTTTTTATTGTGTTTTGTTAACTTTTTTCTGATATTAAATTTAAAGTAAGCAATCTTGGTGTGTTTTTTGTTTTGTTTTGTTTGTGCTGTTCACTATGCAGGAAAAATAATTATATATTTAATAGACAGGACTATTCCGCACACTATGATACCAGATACGTTTATTTATTTATTTATTTTACTTATTTTTATTTGTAAAATGGGAAATGAGGAAAAATAAATGCATACTATTTAAGTGCCCCTAAGGGACTTATATAAACAATCAATATTTTTTTTTAATACTGATCAATGCTGTTCCAGTATTGATATTTATTATTATAGAGTCTACCTGAAACCCTTAAAGGGAATCTATCACTTGGTTTATTCTGCCTTAAATAAGGGCAGCATAAACTAGTGACAGAAATGCTGAACAGATCGGTGTATTACTTACATCATTCTGTTGAGCCGTTCTTCTAATATGCAGGAGAATAGGATTCTTGCCACACCCCTCCCCCCGGCCTCTAGTTGCTGATTGACAACTGACTGCCTATACACAGCATGGATAGATAACTGCCAATCAGCAGTTGGTCGGCGGAGTTTTTTGGTGTTTATGAATATCCAGGACTACTGAGCTCATGCACATAACGGAGAGGACTACTTATTGTCCATGTTATTCAGGAGGAGATATCTAAATTAGCTGCACAGAACAATGTAAGTGATACATCATTCTGTTCAGCATCTTTGTCACTAGTTTATGCTACCCTGAAATAGTACAACATAAACCGACCGACAGAGTCTCTTTAAACAATGCTATCCCTATAGATCACAGTGTTTAATGGGTTAATGACAGATAGCAGCGTGATTGACTTGTCGTCATACGTAAGTCATGCAAAACAGATTCTAGATGACACGAGGAAGGAAAATTAGCCTCAGGGCCAACAAAGAAAATGACAGCCTAATTTTAGGAAGATACAGAATAATAAAATCAATAAATAAGCATAAATCGGGGCACTTTGTGGTCAAAAGAGGAGGCGCACAGCTGCACAGAGTGCACTGTAGTTTCCCATTTATCATCCATGAAAAGTCGCTCCCATTGTCTTCGTGATTTAAAATAATTTTTTTATAGAAGCCCAGAAATTAATCATATTATATAGTACACGGATTCCACCCCTGTAGGAGTTCCTAGACAGGAGAGCGCCTAGAATAGATGACGATTCCACTGTATAATTAACCATAGAAGAAGAGATAACACGTCGTGATCGGAGATATCGAAAGAAATTATTTTAAACCAAGGAGAACTGTGTTGTCAAACTTTCAAAAGAAGGAATCACCCCACCTCTGAATTATGGAGACATGAAAATTAAAGCTTTTTCTCACAATTTTGACGCAGAGTATAGTTATTTAGCAAAGGTAAAATAAAAAGGGAATGAGTGATTGGAGACTTTGATATCAAGAAAAACAAGATGTAAGTCTAACATTTAGCCCGTCAGAAGACCTCCGAGTCTTTTGTCCGCTGTGCTGTTTTTAGTCCAACATCCTGTCTGATTTACATCATGTAACAGACTTCCTGTTCCTGTGTATAGGACACTCTAGCCAGGAATTCAGCCAACTCTATCCTCCTTTCACTAAGCAGATAGATAGATAGATAGATAGATAGGAGATAGATAGATGATAGATAGATAGATAGATAGATGATAGATAGATACACCATATTTACACCAGAAGTAAAAGGAAAACATGAAAGGTAAAGTAAAATAATAAAAATATATATTTCACCCTCAGGACAGGCAGCAGCATAGAGTATCTTATAGAGCAGTGCTGAGAAGTATACCTTGTGCATCCAGCAAAGAGATAAGATACAACATTAACTAGAGGCTGCTGCAGCCATTCCCTGTGTCCTCACACCCCCTGCTCCACCCACTCTACTCCATTCCATATATACCTCATACTTTAGTGGGTTCATGTGAATGTTGTTTTTGGCAAAAAATACAAAATACAAATAACAGCTTTAGAGAGAGATTTTTAAAAGGCAAATTCTATCTGCTCTACTGTAGAAATCGGAATGTAAACTCACGTCATAACCTTGAGTGTCAGAGGTTTATTGTTCAATTCCGAAAATTCTTGAATCTGTGACGTAAATACCAAATACCAAAAAGATAAACTAAGTTTACCTCCTGACAACCCATATGGGTCTAAGATTTATACAGTGAAATGATTTCATACAGAAATTCTGGTTCCTAGAAGGTGCCGACCTGCTGTTAACTACACCCAACCCAGAAAGCAGAAGATTTGGACAAAACATAAAATAAATCAAAAATAGACAAACAAAAAAGAAAAACAGATTAAATAAATGGCAGCACAGTCAACTTTTTTTTTTTTTTTTTGGGGGGGGGGGGGGGGGGGGTCTTCTCCCTTCATCAGCTCCACTTCATATCTCCACTAATCCAAGTTCAGGCATCACTACTGGTGGGACCTGCACCTGATCATATACCTTCATAGGCTATGTTCACACAACGCCAGTTCCGTACTAATCACGGTTGTTGAAAAATGCAACAACGGCCGTGCTTCAGGCTGAGGGAATCCCAGCCGGAGTGTATACACATAGGGGGAGATTTATCAAACGGTGTAAAATTTGGACTGGTGCAAACTGCCCACAGCAACCAATCACAGCTCAGCTTTAGGCAGTACTGAAAGGAAAGCTGAGCTGTGATTGGTTGCTGTGGGCAGTTTGCACCAGTCTAAATTTTACACCCTTTGATGGGCGCCACAAGAAACTGGAATGTCAGTTTGGATAGCGGCTCAGAAAACCTGTCAGTGCGCACAATGGAGAGTGCGGGTCTGGCCGCATGCTCCATTGTGTGCATCAGGGAATTCAGATGCAGGTGCACACTGATGCCCCAGCATTCGAATTCATCGGCAGTGAAGATCTTCTCTGACACCGGCCGTTCTGTGACCCATCCAGGTCACAGAACAGCCGGTATCTTACTACGTGGAAACATGGCCACAGCCATCTATGGAGTTGTGGTCTGGGGGACCCACCAGGAGATGAGCATACTGGAAACATCTACAGTTAATTATTAGTAACAACATTCTTGTAGCGCCTCTTGGTTGTCTGGTTTCGGAGTCATCTTCGCTGGCCCTAATAGCTGATGTCTCTTTTATTTGACAGCAGAGTAGATATAGTAACTGGGAGTATGCTGTTTTATAGCTGAATAATTTATTTTTGCATTTTCTTTTATTTATTGAGTTGATTTTTGATCATCTGGTAATGCAGAATGATGAGGTGTGAACCAGTAATGACACGGCTCACACGAGCGTCCTGTAAGCGCACTCCGAGCCCCGCTGCCTCCATAACCACTAATTACTGCTCCTTCTAATTTCCTTCCGACTGTCTTATCTGCCATTCATCACTTTTATTTTCTTCTCATTATCAAGAGCCGCATGTAGACTTCATTAATTGTAGCTGTCGTATTCGGGACGTGTCAACGTGGTTATTAGAGTTCTTATTGTAAGCTTATTGGTTGTTAAACAATGACAGTAGGAGACCCCATAAACTCTGCTTACAGATGGAGCCTTGCTTACTGCTAATAAAAATACATAAAAATATACTTAATACCATTTATAGTCATTATCGTATCGCTGACTACAAAAGTAATGCCAGCATGGCCGGTACCAGGACTAGTGGCGGTGCACTGTCGGCAGCGTATACATCTGACATTGGAGAAGATTGTTCTCCGTTCCACTGACCTCTAGCACAAAGGCCAAGATAATGGAGAATTCCTTACCTATCCGCTCAGGAAAATCATGATGTCACCTGTCTCATTGTGCTATTGGGTGATGTCATCAGTTCCAACTGTGATGGAGCTTGTGCCAGGCATGATGGGAATTGAAGTTTTGCAACAGATGACAGGCCGTAGGTTTTCCTTCCCAGATGTAGGAAAAGATTCTCATTCAATTTCTTTTTATTGATCTATTTCCCACCTGCCATTACCATCATTGGTTTGCACCATGACCATACCAATTTCTCTCTGTTAGTGAGTTCCTATTCTTGTTACTCAATACCTGCTTGCACTTGTGTCTTGTTGTTACAAAATTCTGCCCTACTGTAAGTCCTAGAGGTATCTGAGTAATGGGGGGTGAGTGGTAGGACCCTGGAAAGACAAAGTTAAGCCCAGTTCTACCATTGTATGCCCATCTGGTGTTATAAGACCCCAAGTTTTACCACAGCACTACGGAGACTCCACTATCCTGGGGCGAGAGGCCGCAGAGATTATTTTCATCCTATCTATTTTGTTTTAGGTTTGTCATCAGACTTGTTTTCTATTTTTTCAGTAGTCAGTGTTCATTCACATAGCCCATAACTAAACAGTGTCTCTTTTCTAAACGGATGAGCACAACTGGACACGGCTCAAGACCTATCATTCGGTTTTTGAATACCGGTGGCTGAAGAAGTTTGATGCAACCGCAGGAAGTCCAGGAAAACATGGATATAGCCATAGACCATAGTATATCCTTGTTTTCCCAGACTACCTAGGGCTGCATCCAACATCTTCAGCCTCTGGTAACAGTTGGACTCAAGCATGCTCCAGTTGCCGTCATCTCTACTCATGATGAAGACATCTTTTCGAGAACCCTGTGTCCTTGTTCTAGGTCCCCAATGACTCTATCTTATACTCTCCTCCATTTCTCTTTGAGTCTAGTTCTTTACTTTGTGGCTTCTGACCTTGATCATGTAACAGACCCCAGTAGACAAGTGCTCGTGTCCTGAAATTATAGGTCGGTCATAAAAAATAAAAAAAATGTCACGCCAAGTTAATTTAGTTCTTTTTTTTTCCTTCCTTCCATCTAGAATGTTGACTTCTAATCAATTACATTCCCATCATGCACTTCTCCGCTCACCTCCACCAGCACAATGAATCAGCCTGACACCAGCCTTGGAATACAGTAATGCCAGACAAACACCAATTTTTTTTTGGGGGGGGGGGACCTGGCAACAACAAATTTCTCTAAAGGCCACGTCCAGTATGATATTCATGAAAGCGGCTTTTATTAATTTTATTTAAGCTTAGATTGAAAAATAAATAAATAAACAGCCCTTGGCTGAAGGCCGCGCCGGATCCGTGCCCAGGGAGGAGGCCATGGGGGGACAGGATGTGGAAAGTGACGGAGTGAGATGATAGGGGTTATATTTCACAAAAAATTGAATTCGCTTTTTCATTAAAATCCCATTTCCCTCAGTAATACATATATATATTTTTTTTTGTTTTTTGTTTTTTTGTTTGTTTTTTTAAGAAAAATGTGTTATTTGGCGGCACAATATTTGGTTTGGATTAGAGCAGAGGGGAAAACAGTGATTTTGATAAGGTAATAATCCTAGTGAGGCACGGATAGAGGAAAGCAAGATATATGTGAGTGGAGAATGTATGGCTAAGAGAGTGAGGTAGATGCACTGTCCGCGTAATTGAAAGTCAGAATGATGGCAAGGGTTTAACAAGACTTGTCATAGGGGCATTCATCAAGCAAACAGATGCGGGAGAACTCCTGCCCCCATTATTCTGGATAACGGGAGGTGACTTCCCTTCAAGGTGAGAGAAAGCTTGTCATGATGGAAGTTGATAATATTCATTTTTCTTTGGATTTTTCACGGGTTTCCGCTACAGCTGTATTCCACCTTTTCTTTATATATATATATTTAGAGAGGTTTTTTTTTATACTTTGGATTTCTAGAGAATTCAGTGAAATTGCAGGAAACACATCAATGTTCTCACACATTTTGATTGCCACAGTGTCGAAATCAGTGCCGATCCCCGTGGGTGGAATATTTTGCTCTTGCTGTCGTGTTCACATGTCAATATTTATAACCATAGATACTCTTTATACTTTTATTAGTTTTATGTCTTAATGAGCTTTTTTTGTGGCAAATACCAAAGAAATCTGTCAGCTCTCTATCATGTTCGGAGCTGCAGACATGAGAAGATAGCTGATAAAAGATACATGTCTACTAGCAGATGGATAATCATGTTTTCCTTCAAAGCTCATGTCATAGAGGCTGGGCTGAGCTGCAGGATGCATGCCTTCTCCCTCTCTCACCCTCCCTCCCTACTTGGCTTTCAGCACTGAATCTTGCACATCATTCTAAAGCAAGGGGTGGGGGAGGGAAGATGCATGCATGCTGCAGCTCAGCCTGGCCTCCACTGCTCTTGAGCTTAAAAAAAACATGATTTTACAACCTTGCAAACAGCCATTAGCTAGGAGGCAGGTATCATCTCCTTAACATCTATCTGTTCATGTTTGTAGCTCTGAGCATGATATAGAGCTGACAGTTCCGATTTAACAGTATTCATTTTATTTCTCCACATTGAGTAATCCTTCATAGTACAGTAAAAGGGTTTGTCCAGGATAAGAATAAAATTTGGTTACGTTGTATTGGGTACTGCAGATCAATTGAGCCAAGCTTTTCATCTAGATTGATCTACAATTCTCTGCTGATTTAATCCATAACATATTATTGGGGTAGACGCTTTAGGGGAGATTTATCAAAGGGTGTAAAATTTAGACTGGTGCAAACTACCCACAGCAACCAATCACAGCTCAGCTTTATGCTCTGCTGAAAGGAAAGAGGAGCTGTGATTGGTTGCTGTGGGCAGTTTGCACCAGTCTAAATTCTACACTCCGATAAATCTCCCCCTTTGTTCTTCTCGAACAACGCTCGATTCCTAGTATAAATTGTATAAATCTGTATGCATTAGGCACCCCCTAGTGGTGACTATAGGCAATCTGAATTATTGTTTTTCAGGAATTTCTTATGGCAGTAAGTGGTATTGTCCCGCTACTTGGACACACATAGTTCTTCCGAAAAAAAAAAAAAAAGGCAAGTCATTGGGTCCATATACAGTATCTTTCCTGCACAAAGGCCTTCTGTTGTCTACGGAACAACAATTCTTAATGTATAGGTATTATTAGAACCACTCCTTTTTTAAATTGGCGCCTATGTATACAGTATATAGGGAATGTGATACGTATAGGGAGGCAATGTGGCCTTTGTATAACCAGACACCGGCGCCAAATATTTTTCAGTGGTTGCAGTTAGTGCTACACATAGCATGGTCCCTTTCATATAAATAGACATATTATAGAGGCAAGTCAAAAGTTTTCGACTGGTCAGAAGCTCAGTGCTGAGACCCCCACCATTCGATAGATTGAAGCCGTGTGCTTCTCCCTGGCTTTTTTCATATAACATGTCACTGCAGAAGATGGTCTCGGGAAGGTGGGGAGAGAGAGACACATGGCTATGGTGGGGGGTCTCAAGGACATCGCATACATTTTTTAATGTGATACATTAAATAGGACTGAGCCTCAGTAAAAATGGCATTTCCCAAAAAAGCCTCTACAAAATGTATAGGAACGTGCGGGGTAAGTTATGGAGGTGCTTTTTGTGCCGCCTCGCTTTCCTGCCTCAGTCAGTGATTGGTTGAACGTGCCGTAACTGCGGAAAAGAGTCTGTTTAGGAAGTAGCGTCAGGAGCGTTCTGCGGGGGACCTAAAGACATGACAGGAGGACAGCGGGAGAGCAGGGTCGGTGATAATAGGCTGTTTATTATTTTCTATGCAGCCCCAGCAATATATAAAAAGAAACATGAATGCCTGGAGTACCCCTTTAAAGTCCCACAAAAACACTTTAATATTGTTACCAAAGCTAGTGTATTTGGACAAAGGAACAATGTGTAACGCTGCAGTATGTGACCCCGCTGCACTCTATATACTCTGTACAGAGATTTATGAAATTAATAGAGTTATAATTAGAGAAGATCAGGTTTGCAGGTTTTAATTGGGGGAAATTTGCTTCAGAAATAGAAAATTCAATGAACCGACAAACTTTCCATGTTCCACTCATCTCTATTAAAAATAGAACTAGGAAAAGTACAGAGCCCTCGGGTTTGAAGTCTTGATTAGAATAACCTTTTAACTTGTTTTCTAGATTATACTATTTATCGGATCCTAATTTTACTATATTATAATGTACTGTACTTATAAAGAAGACAGAGACATGTCTGGAGGAGAAAACATCATGTCGGGCCTAAGGGTGCGTTCACACTGTGGAAAACAGGTGGAAATTCACATGTCAATTCTTTGAGCGGAGAGATATCCTATACATAACATTAAGAGAGTGAGGCAGGCGGGATTTAACTCTGAATTTCTGCAGTGTGAACGCACCCTTAGGCCATGTTAAGACCTTGTAAGAGACTGGCCGATCTGTGTCACAGAACGGCCAGTCTCAGAAAAGATCATCCCGGCCGGTACTGCAGTGCCGGCCGGATGATCTTTTGGGCCTCTGAGTTCTGATGTGGGCGCATCCATGCGCTCCCCCATCAGAACTCTCTATTGCACACAATTGAGCATGCGGCCAGAGCGGCACACTGCATTGTGTTCACGGACAGGGTTTTCTGTGGCCACTATTCCTTTAATAACGGCCGCAGAAAACTGACATGTCAGTTTTCTGCACCGCCGCTAGGGATCCCGGCCGGAGTGTATACCCTGCAGCACAACGTATGTTCCATGCCAATCACGGCCGTTGCAACAACGGCCGTGACTGGTACCAAACTTACAGTACATTGTGTGAACATGGCCTTACTGTTGATACCAGGCAACAGTTGCCGTAAGCTTCTTGGGGTCTTTTACAGTACTTTGTACTCGTTCTCTTGAATATTTGGCAACCAGAAAAGCCCACATAAGCTGCCCCACCAATCGGCCAGGTGTTCCATGTGGGATTCCTGGACTCCCTGGCATGCTCGAGTTGCACTAATTTCTAATAGTCTCCTTTGCAGCTTTGGCTTTCCTCCAAATACAGCACCATATCAGCCCCTGAGTTGTTTTGGGTGATCTACAATACCATAAACATGTGGACAGGTGTGGTGTTATTTTGGGGGAGGGGAGATTAGACATTAGGATATGCCTAAAAAGAGACTGTCACCAAAGTTTTTAAAGGGAATTAAAGGGACACTGTCAGCTGTAGATCATGTTTAGAGCTGAGGCCTGGTGTTAAGGTGGTGTTAAGCCTCATGATGCACCCTCTTCTTTCCCCCAACCCTTTTTGCAGTGGTTCACCTACAAAGCTCGTAATTTAGCACTGAACTATGCTCTTCAATCAGCACAGCAGAGAGAGGTGGGGGAGGGAGGAGGCATGCATCCTGAGGCCTAGCACAGCCTCCTTGACCCTTCAAACCTAAACATGATCTAAAATTGATAGTTTTCCTTTAGTTCCCTATATTAACTTTGGTGACATGGCCCTTGTCCTCATTTTACAAAAGAGTCTGCTGAATTTATACAATAGGTGCAAGTTCTGTCGGACCACAAGTATGATTTAAAGGGAATATGTCGCCTAAATTTTCTTTTACTGATTAGAGTCAGATACCAAAACATATTGGGTTATTCTAATCTGTTTCTGTTTTCTGACATTCATTTTTTAATTTCACTTTTTGTACATTTTTATGGGGGCTGCCACATTGCCTGGGCTGTTCTTAACAACATCTAGTGACATGCTTTACAGCAAGACTCATGGATATAGACAACAATAGACAGACTATGCTCTTTAGATGAATTTGAAACATCACTGAGCGCGATCTGTAACTTTTGAAAAGGTCATTCCAGAGGGAGCTGCTATTGTCTTGTATTAATTCGATCTACCTACTGGTGTCACATGTCGCTGTAGTCCTGTACAGATCATAGCAGCCTCCTCTTATCACCGCAGAAACAACAGGAAGTCTCAGCTTAGTTTTAGCTTCAGTGGTGAGAATGAAAACGGCAAGATCTCAGGATTATTTTATAATATAGAGAGAAAAATGGAAAAATTCTTACAAAATATGTTAACATAACATAAAAACAATATTTAAACAATAAGTCATTTTCCAATGACACTTCCCCTTTAAGGCCATGTTCACACAGCGTATTGGACCGGCCGGGTCACAGAACGGCCGGTCTCTAGAAAAGATCATTCCTGCACTACCGGCCGGATGATCCTTCACACCGCAAAGTTCAGATCCGTGCGCGCCCACATCAAAAATCCCCACTGCACACTATGGAGTGTACGGCCATTGAGTGCACTGACTTGGTTTTCTATGGCCGCTATTCACTGAATAGCGGCCATAGAAAAATGACATTTCAGTTACAAGACATACAAAACAAGGCAACGTATATTTTCGTAAAAAGATTTCAACAATGGCCCTACGTTTACAAAAATATACATTGTGTGAACATAGCCTAAGATTGTTATTAAGATTGGAAGCCATATGGAAGAAGCTTAAGAACCAAAAAACATTGATGAAAACTGTTGTATAGTAAAAGTCTAAATCTTTGCAGCCATAAAATGTTCTCCTATGCTTCTTAGTTGGTCTTAAATATTTAAAGGATACAAATTGAATTGGGTGTATCTAACGCTGTATCTTTATTACAGGTGTAGATGACGCCTACCAGCATGGTCGCGGTGTAGCTCTAGCTGACTTCAATAGGGATGGAAAAGTAGATATTGTATATGGAAATTGGAATGGTCCCCATCGCCTTTTTCTACAGATGAGCACAAATGGAAAAGTTCGATTTAGGGTAAGAATGTTCTCGAAATTGTCTTAAGTATATGGAAAAAGTTCTATAATGTCTCGATTTGCTTACTTAAATGGTCATAGAGAGATCTACTTTTTCTACCCTGGCTCCTTATCAAAACACTTTGAGTTCCCTAGCTGACTTTCTTCGGGCCATAGAAATAAGTGGGGCCAGTGCCAATCCATGCACAGATATGTCGGTACCATATTTTGATAGGGTGCCAGCACATCTGTGCCTCCAAAAGCAAAATTGGAATGTGAACTCTGCCTTACAGGGGTAACTCCATCATTTAACATTATAGTATTTCACTAGGAGATACAGGTATGATTAGATTTCTCCTGCACTCTGGAGATCAAAGCCACCCAATGTACTACTTTGTTGATGTCTTAGCTTAGTGGTCTCCAACCTTCGATCCTCTAGTTCTATTGTGAGACTGCACTTCCCACATTGACACTTTGGTAAGGATCTAGATGAATGATTTCTAACCTACGGTTCTCTAGCTCTATTGTCAGACCACAACTCTCACATGGACATTTTGATGATGTTCTAGATTAGTGGTCTCCAACCTGTGGTTTTTTAGATGTTGTAAGACCATGACTCCTACATTCACAGATTCATAAGGGTCTACATTATGGGTCTTTAACCGGTGGTCTTCATACATGTCTTGGCTTATGTTAAGAGATTTTGTGTTGACAAGGAAACCTTGTGTCATCCCTAGGACATTGTTATGTCTTTAAGGTTATGTTTGTGCATAAACATAAGCGTAGGGTCTGGCTGGGGGCTTCATGACAAAATTAAAATCTGGTATAGTGATGAGTGAAGTTTCCTAATGTTCAGGTGCATCCGAACCCCAGAACTTGCCATTTGACTCCCAATGGCTGGAGAAGTTGGATGCAGCTAGAGATGAGTGAACCTAGAGCATGCTCGAGTTCATCCAAACCCAAGCGGGGGCTGCTGAAGTTGGATAAAGCCCTAAGGCTATGTGGAAATCATAAATATAGTCATTGGCTGTATCCATGTTTTCCAGACAACCTTAGAGCTTTATCCAACTTCAGCAGCCACCGCTAATCAAATGCTGAACGCTCTGATTCGGATGAACTCGAGCATGCTCAAGGTTCGCTCTGCTGCCCTAGGACTGCCAGGAAAACAAGGATACAACCTATGGATGAATCCAAATTTTCCAAGACTCCCTAGGGCTGCATACCACTTCTCCGGGAATCATTCCTGACCCCACTCATATCTTGTGTTCCTCCTCTCACAATCGACCCCGACCTGCAAAATGGAGAGCTATGGGGTGAACCTGTGCTAGATCCCCTCTCCTCCATGGTCTCCTAGCTGCTCATTTGGCATAGTGGATGTGTATCTCTCCTTGTGTTTTACATCCACGGCTGAGGTGTCCATGTATCTGATTTAATGCTCTGCAGCTATGGAATGTGTGTGGGGTATAAAACCAGAAATAATTATGTTCCAGTTATCACAATGCACTGTCAGAAAGCTGCTTCACAGCCAGTGGAAATAATAATAATTTATAAGTGTTTGACTGATCAGTTGCTTTGTTCCAGTTAACTTCGCCCTATTGCACATCTCTGAAATTCGCTGGGAAATAAAAGCCTTTTTTTCGGGACTGAAACATTCCAATTATAGTTATCAGCATATTTTAGTAAACAGAGATCACTGAGGATTTAATGCTCCGAGATATATTACAAGATTTATGGCTGCTGGTCACCCCTCCCTTTTCCTACTGATTTATAATGCAGCTTTGTAAACGCAAACTTCACCATGTATTCAGCAACTAGCGAGGTGTTTGCATAGGAAATAGGATCATTTCCATATAAAAGCGCTGATACATTTACAAAGTTTACGATTTTTTTTTTTATACAATATATTAACAGTTGTATTAAAAAGTGTTACCAGGCTCCTTTAGATTAAAGAACCCAAATGGATAATGGGCAGAAAGCACCCTACTTTAGGCAGCTGCCTAGCAACAAGCGTGTGATATCCCTTACTTGCATGCATCACTAATATATACACAATCGGAATGCATGTCTTCAGTGGAGAACACAGAATGGCAAACGTCAATATGGACTCCCATTATGGTTGCAGATCTTACCCCACATGACTCATGGTTTCTAGTTTATTTCTAGAGATGAGCAAACCTCGAGCATTCTGGAGTCCATCCGAACCCGAACTTTCGGCATTTGATTAGCGGTGGCTGCTGAACTTGGATTAAAGAAGCAGTTCACTTTTTATTTTTTCGCCCCCCCCCCGGGTAGCCGCTGTCAAGTATACTTACAGAAGATGATCGGTGTCCCGTTCCCGTCGGTCAGTTCCGTCCGCGGTGCCGTTCACATCGGGCGCGCGCTCACTTCCGCCGGCTGCTGCGAGTCCTCTTCTCTGACCAGTAATTATACGCCGGAAGTCACTCGCTTCCATGCATTCTCTATGGAAGGGCGTGACTTCCGGCGTTCAAATGACAAGGGAGAGAAGAGGAGTCACAGCGCCGGCGGAAGTGAGCGCGCGCCTGATGTGAGCGGCACCGCGGGACGGAACTGACCGACGGGAACGGGACACCGATCATCTTCTGTAAGTATACTTGACAGCGGCTTCCCGGGGGGGCGAAAAAAAAAAAAAGTGAACTGCTTCTTTAAGCCCTAAGGCTATGTGGAAAACATGGATATAGTCATTGGCTGTATCCATGTTTTCCAGACAACCTTAGAGCTTTATCCAAGTTCAGCAGCCACAGCTAATCAAATGCCGAACGTTTGGGTTGAGATCGACTCGAACCCGGTTCGCTCATCTCAATTTATTTCCTATTCCGTATCCTATCCATGAGCATTGGATCCATTTTTTCGCCAGGAGGAGTGTATGTTGTGGAGGACCAGTGATTTGGATTGTAGTCTGTGACTGTTATAGTCAGGTCAAGGTAGGTGAGGTATTTTCACCAGATCTCTTAAACCTCTTGGGCTAAATTGTGAAAAAGGATGGATGTGGGTAATATTTGTCTGCTCAGGACACACTTCTAGTGTCCTATTCAATGTAAGGTTCTGAGCCCTTGACAGGCAGGTGGAAGGAAAAGGTGGCAAGGTGACTGAGATCTGTGGTCTTTCCACCATACCTCCTACACTTCATGGTTTGTTATGGTCTGGTTAAGGTGGCTGTGGTCTTTCCACCAGACCTACTATACTCCTTGGTTGTAAATGTCTGTTCATGGTTAAGGTGGCTGGGGTCTTGTCACCAGACCTCCTATACTCCTTAATTTGTTATGGTATGACCAATGTGGTTGGGGTATTTCCACCAGACTTACTGTACTCCATGGTTCTTAACTTCTGGTCATGGTCTCGTCAAGGTGGCTGGGGTTTTTCTACCAGACCTATTATACTCCTTGAATGTAAATGTCTGGTCATGATCTGATCAAGGTGACTAGGGTCTTTCCATTAGACCTTCCACACTCTGTGGTTGTGAAGTTCTGGTCATAGTCTGGTCAAGGTGGCTGGGGTATTTCCACCAAATCTACACTTCTTGGGCTGGCATAGTGAAAAGAAAATTGCATTTATGGATGTGGGTAATATTTATCTCCCAGGTGTCCTGAATCCTGATCCAATGTAAGGTGCTGTGCCATTGAGGATCAGGGAAAAAGAAAAAGCAGGAGACAATCTATCTGCTAGGTTTCTAAAACCTAACCACGTATTTCAGTTTCCACAGGGCATGCTCATGTACACATCTGTATTGCACTCCAATTCCATAATGCTTTACCCCACAGTGTATTTGGTTATGGCTACAATTGTATCAAGTTAAACTGTAAATATTTAAATTATTCACTGCCTTACACATAGGCAAAAAAGATACCCATCGGATGGTTGCATGAGAAGCACAATTCTGCATCTGGGACTTACAGACACAATGGACAGTATGAAAACTGGAGAGTAAAAAAAAATTACAAAAAGATCCAAAAAGTTGTTTTGCTTTGGATATAAGATATACCTTCAGAAAGAAAAAGAACAGTACATTAAGCGAGAAGGGGGTATGGTTCTCCCCTGTGGGCGTTCTGGCTTACAGGTATGATCTTATGTCTCTAATGAAGGGATATACTTTCCTAGAGACATATTATTTATTGAGATATACATAAACTTGAATTTTATCTTCAATCTTGATTCCGGCGAAGGCTTGTGCCGATAATAAGAAGCCATTGTGTGTCAATTCTTTTAATACTTCTTAAATCCTCCACAATTACCAGAATTTGATCACAACCAACATGGAGTAGCGCTCTTCTAAAATGATCTGTGAACATGTTTTAACACATCTTTGAGCAGGAATATAAACTACTATACTCCAGAGAAACACTTGAAGAATTGCGAGTGATTACCGATTCCTGTAAATGACAGTCTTTGTGCTTTTCACCATATGCGGGAACTGTAAAATCAGAAATAAAAACTACATTTCAGAAGATATTTACACATTTTCCTGGCGTCTCAGCATGCCTAATTTATTTTACATCTGTAAACCTGCAAATGAGACCAATTTCAATTTCTTCTACTATGTTTTAAGTGTATTTTTTTTTTTTTCCATTTACACCTCTAAATTTATATGTATCTTGGGCTTAAAGGTCAAGAAATGTGTAACAGATACTACAGATTTATTTACACTATGTGAAAAGAGAATGTGGGAAACATATTTCCTTCTAGGTTTGTTAAAAAAAATTAAAATATAATAATAATATATATATATATATATATATATATATATATATATATATATATATATATAATTTTTTTATGTACTAACCAACAGCAGATCCTAAACATAGGAATTAAACAGACTAATTTATTTCTTAGAAGACGATTGCTGTATATGGAAAGTCATAAGTCGGTAGTTAACTGCAGATAATGCGTTTTGGGGATAGATCATATAATGCAGTATATCGGATAAAGCGACCAATTTGAAACACGTTGCCCATTTTCTACAATAAATTACTGACATCTTGAAGTCTACCTTGGTGTATGGTGCCTGCATGTAAAGTGATCTTTTAGAATACTGGTTATGTCCTTTGCCTGGATCAGGCTAGGAAGCAGAGGCAGCTGCAGCCATTGCATTCTGTTTAATGTCTGGTTATGTCCCTACCGTGCTTTCGTGAGTACATACCTTGTACTGTGCCTTCTTATGTACATACCTTGTACTCTGCCTTCGTGAGTACATACCTTGTACTGTGCCTTCTTATGTACATACCTTGTACTGTGCCTTCGTGAGTACATACCTTGTACTGTGCCTTCGTTAGTATATACCTTGTACTGTGCCTTCGTGAGTACATACCTTGTACTGTGCCTTCGTTAGTATATACCTTGTACTCTGCCTTCTTATGTACATAGCTTGTACTGTGCCTTCTTGAGTACATACCTTGTACTGTAAATTCTTGAGTACATACCTTGTACTGTGCCTTCATGAGTACATACCTTGTACTGTGCCTTCGTGAGTACATACCTTGTACCGTGCCTTCGTGAGTACATACCTTGTACTGTGCCTTCATGAGTACATACCTTGTACTGTGCCTTCGTGAGTACATACCTTGTACTGTGCCTTCTTGAGTACATACCTTGTACTGTGCCTTCGTTAGTATATACCTTGTACTGTGCCCAGGGCCGCCATCAGGAATTTCGGGGCCCCATACAACCAAAGTGTCTGGGCCCCCCACATTAATAAAAAAAAAAAATTGTGTGTTCGACCCACGCCTTGCTGGGAGGTATAATTTGGTTCAGATCAATTCTAGAGAACTGGCTCATATACCCCATTTTCCCCAGTGGCTTAAAATGTAACCTCTGTTATACAGTTATAAAATTGTAGAAATTAAATGTGAACAAGGTGCAATTCAAATAGACACTTACTTGTATAGCTGCCTCTTGTGCTCTGTATGCAGTGCATTATATTCACCCTTGCAACATACAATTTATAGCGTGTCTACAAGCCCAGCGGGGCTCATTATGATGGAGACTAAAACTTATACAAGAGTGGGGTAGGGGTTCCCCTGTATTCAGAATGCTGTTGAGTACTAGGCAATGCCCCGTTTGGGGTTATTGAATTTCGAGGGTCTGGGGGGCTGTTTGATTTGTATATGTTCACCAATATCCCCCCCGGTATGCTCACTAACATAGAATATGTTGATAAGGCTAATATAATGAGGCTGTTCCATGTTAGTGAGCATATACAAATCACCCCCCCCCCCCAGGCAGACTAGTTTAGCTCACCCAAGCCAGTGATAGCGAATACATGGCAGTGAGAACGCTTTCTAGGAGATCCTGTTTGTGCAGCAGAGGTGTCTTTATCCTCGAAATTCAATAATCCCAGACGGGGCATTGCCTAGCACTCAACAGCATTCTGAATACAGGGGAACCCCTACCCCACTCTTGTATAAGTTTTAGTCTCCATCATAATGAGCCCCGCTGGGCTTGTAGACACGCTATAAATTGTACGTTGCAAGGGTGAATATAATGCACTGCATACAGAGCACAAGAGGCAGCTATACAAGTAAGTGTCTATTTGAATTGCACCTTGTTCACCTTTAGGTTCTACAATTTTATAACTGTATAACAGAGGTTACATTTTAAGCCACTGGGGAAAATGGGGTATATGAGCCAGTTCTCTAGAATTGATCTCACACACAGACACCAGCACACATGTATACAGACACCAGCACACATGTATACAGACATACAGACACCAGCACACCAGGGCACGATGAAGTTTGAACTTCTGCAACCTGGAGAAATCACCTGATATCACCTGCAGTCCTATGTAACACCACATAACACAGTGGTATCTCTGAGTACAGATAATGTAGTAGATGTCACCTGCAGTCCTATGTAACAGCACAGATAACACAGTGATATCCCTCTGAGTACAGATAATGTAGATGTCACCTGCAGTCCTATGTAACACCACAGATAAAACAGTGATATCTCTGAGTACAGATAATGTAGTAGCTGTCACCTGCAGTCCTATGTAACACCACAGATAACACAGCGATATCTCTGAGTACAGATAATGTAGTAGTCACCTGCAGTCCTATGTAACACAACAGATAACACAGTGATATCTCTGAGTACAGATAATGTAGTAGCTGTCACCTCGGGGCGCCCCTACTAAATGATGTTCTACAAAATAAGAAAAGTGTCATACAGTGACTCACAGGTGACGTCTTCTTTGATCTGAGGCGTTACTTTCCCTTTTCCTCTCCATCCGGCCCAGACCTCCATGATGAGTCCTTCCAGATACGTTTCATCCCCTTAGAACCTGCGAGACAAACAATTTAGGCTCCGCACATTTCTAGCAACTTCCTTTCCTTTCTCCCCCCTGTAGGCTCCCATAGTAACTGCGCTGTGTGGGATGCCCCTGTATGTAGGATCCCCTGCTGTGCCCCCATGAGCTAATAATGCCCCTAGAGGTACCCCCATGAGCTAATAATGCCCCCAGAGGTGCCCCCATGAGCTAATAATGCCCCTAGAGGTGCCCCCATGAGCTAATAATGCCCCTAGAGGTGGCCCCCATGAACTAATAATGCCCCCAGAGGTACCCCCATGCACTAATAATGCCCCCAGAGATGCCCCCATGAACTAATAATGCCCCCAGAGGTGCCCCCATATACTAATAATGCCCCCAGAGGTGTCCCCATATACTAATAATGCCCCCAGAGGTGCCCCCATATACTAATAATGCCCCCAGAGGTGTCCCCATATACTAATAATGCCCCCAGAGGTGCCCCCATATACTAATAATGCCCCCAGAGGTGCTCCTATATACTAATAATGCCCCCAGAGATGCCCCCATGAGTTAATAATGCCCCCAGAGGTACCCCCATATACTAATAATGCCCCCAGAGGTTCCCCCCATGAGCTAATAATGCCCCCAGAGGTGCCCCCATACACTACTAATGCCCCCAGAGGTGCCCCCATACACTACTAATGCCCCCATACACTAATAATGCCCCCAGAGGTGCCCCCCATACACTAATAATGCCCCCAGAGGTGCCCCCATATACTAATAATGTCCCCAGAGGTGCCCCCATATACTAATACTGCCCCCAGAGGTGCCCCCATATACTAATAATGCCCCCAGAGGTGCCCCCATACACTAATAATGCCCCCAGAGGTGCCCCCCATACACTAATAATGCCCCCAGAGGTGCCCCCCATATACTAATAATGCCCCCAGAGGTGCCCCCATATACTAATAATGCCCCCAGAGGTGCCCCCATATACTAATAATGCCCCCAGAGGTGCCCCCCATATACTAATACTGCCCCCAGAGGTGCCCCCATACACTAATAATGCCCCCAGAGGTGCCCCCATACACTAATAATGCCCCCAGAGGTGCCCCCCATATACTAATACTGCCCCCAGAGGTGCCCCCATACACTAATAATGCCCCCAGAGGTGCCCCCATACACTAATAATGCCCCCAGAGGTGCCCCCATATACTAATAATGCCCCCAGAGGTGCCCCCATATACTAATAATGCCCCCAGAGGTGCCCCCATACACTAATAATGCCCCCCGAGGTGCCCCCATATACTAATACTGCCCCCAGAGGTGCCCCCATATACTAATAATGCCCCCAGAGGTGCCCCCATATACTAATACTGCCCCCAGAGGTGCCCCCATATACTAATAATGCCCCCAGAGGTGCCCCCATATACTAATAATGCCCCCAGAGATGGCCCCCATGAACTAATAATGCCTCCAGAGGTACCCCCATACGCTAATAATGCCCCCAGAGGTGCCCCCATATACTAATACTGCCCCCAGAGGTGCCCCCATACACTAATAATGCCCCCAGAGGTGCCCCCATATACTAATACTGCCCCCAGAGGTGCCCCCATATACTAATACTGCCCCCAGAGGTGCCCCCATACACTAATAATGCCCCCCGAGGTGCCCCCATACACTAATACTGCCCCCAGAGGAGCCCCCCATACACTAATAATGCCCCCAGAGGTGCCCCTAAAAAAACAAACATCCTACTCACCTAATCCGCGCTGTGTGGCTGCAGGCAGCAGCTCTCCTTCTCCTCTTCTGGCTCCATCTTGCGAGCCGCGGGGACGGGACTTCCGGCAGGCGTGATGACGTCACATGATCACGCCTGCCGGAGAGGTCACGTCCCGGCCTCCCATAGGCTGCTGGTATGAAGTGCCGGCAGCCTATGGGAGAGAATACAGGAGGAGGACGCTGACAGGTCCTTCTCCTGTATTCTGATCGCTTCAATGTTCCGCCCGCTCAATGTGCGGGCGGAACATCAAAGCGATCAATGCATCCGGAGAAGCTGCGCGGCCGCAGCTTCTCAGGATGCTCAGAAACAGGTGGCAAGGGGGGCCGTGCGGGCCCCCCTAGCGTAGCGGTGGGGGGCGGCGGCCGGCGGGCCCGCCGGGCCCCCCCCTGTGTCTCTTAGGGTCCGGGCCCCATACGGCAGTACCACTTGTACTGCCCTATCGGCGGCCCTGACTGTGCCTTCTTGAGTACATACCTTGTACTGTGCCTTCGTGAGTACATACCTTGTACTGTGCCTTCGTGAGTACATACCTTGTACTGTGCCTTCGTGAGTACATACCTTGTACTGTGCCTTCATGAGTACATACCTTGTACTGTGCCTTCGTGAGTACATACCTTGTACTGTGCCTTCATGAGTACATACCTTGTACTGTGCCTTCATGAGTACATACCTTGTACTGTGCCTTCGTGAGTACATACCTTGTACTGTGCCTTCGTGAGTACATACCTTGTACTGTGCCTTCGTTAGTATATACCTTGTACTGTGCCTTCATGAGTACATACCTTGTACTGTGCCTTCGTGAGTACATACCTTGTACTGTGCCTTCGTGAGTACATACCTTGTACCGTGCCTTCGTGAGTACATACCTTGTACTGTGCCTTCGTTAGTATATACCTTGTACTGTGCCTTCGTTAGTATATACCTTGTACTGTGCCTTCTTGAGTACATACCTTGTACTGTGCCTTCGTGAATACATACCTTGTACTGTGCCTTCGTTAGTATATACCTTGTACTGTGCCTTCGTTAGTATATACCTTGTACTGTGCCTTCGTTAGTATATACCTTGTACTGTGCCTTCGTGAGTACATACCTTGTACTGTGCCTTCGTTAGTATATACCTTGTACTGTGCCTTCGTTAGTATATACCTTGTACTGTGCCTTCGTTAGTATATACCTTGTACTGTGCCTTCGTGAGTACATACCTTGTACTGTGCCTTCGTGAGTACATACCTTGTACTGTGCCTTCGTGAGTACATACCTTGTACTGTGCCTTCGTGAGTACATACCTTGTACTGTGCCTTCGTTAGTATATACCTTGTACTGTGCCTTCGTTAGTATATACCTTGTACTTTGCCTTCGTTAGTATATACCTTGTACTGTGTCTTCTTGAGTACATACTTTGTACTCTACCTTCTTGAGTACATACCTTGTACTGTGCCTTCATGAGTACATACCTTGTACTGTGCCTTCGTGAGTACATACCTTGTACTGTGCCTTCGTGAGTACATACTTTGTACTCTACCTTCGTGAGTACATACCTTGTACTGTGCCTTCGTTAGTATATACCTTGTACTGTGCCTTCGTTAGTATATACCTTGTACTGTGCCTTCGTTAGTATATACCTTGTACTCTGCCTTCTTATGTACATAGCTTGTACTGTGCCTTCTTGAGTACATACCTTGTACTCTACCATCATGAGTACATACCTTGTAACTGCAGTGTCCTACTAAGTGTTATTCCAAGGATATTTTGTTGATTGTAGGACAATTCCCTCTGCATTCTTGATGCTCCGGTTTACCTGAACCGTAGCGTGCAGAATTTGGCTGAAGAAATTGTATGCAGCCCTAGGAAGCAGTGGTGTAGGTCCATGAAGGCAGACCATGTCACTGCTACGGGACCCATACACTAATGGGACCTGCCGGCCCTGACTGACATCTGGCTCTTTAACTGTGAGTGTTCATAATAAATGCTAACATTTAAATGCTGTGGCGCTTTTACTGATAGAGCAAGAAGCCAATTGGCTTCCCGCTCTGCCAGCCTCTCCTGTGGCCAGAGGCAGCATTGCAGCTTGAGCTTCATGAGGCCCCTGTCTCTGTGCCAGCTTCCCAGTGCACAAGTGTTCTTCAGAGCCATGCGAAAGAAGGAATGCCAGGGGATTGCATCAGGCCAGATGAGTATGTGTATGGGGTATGGGGGAGGGGGGTGTATGGGGTGTATAATGTTTGTTTGTTTTACCATGGGGTGCCATAAACTCTAACTACCCCCTGTTAGGGAGTTCTGGAAAACATAGATACAGCTTGTGGCTATACCTTTTGTATTCTGCTGCCACCTACTGGTGCTATGTTATGCTGTGAGTAAAGGGTCTTATTGCACTACATTGTCCCATACATCTATATAAAGAAGGTTCTGAAAGAAGCAAGGATTGTGTCCCGCTCACTCTCTCTTTCACTAGAGACAGAACATCTAGTTTAGTCTCAGCTTAGAGGAGCGATCCAAACTTGTCTCTTTCCAGACAGTTAGGCCTACACCCTGGAAATACTTTCAGTATACAAACCCTGCAAGGGTAAATGTATACATCTCAGTGTATATCACACAGCCTGATGAAGAGAAAGTAAGGGAAAGAAGGAGAGGAAGGAATAAGGAGCAAGACAGACATTGGGGAGAAAGTCTACAGTGCCCCACTGAGGTATTTAGACCCATTCAGGCTTCAGGCCAGGCCTAGTATAAATTGTGGCTGCCAACTGTCCATCTCTCAGGAGCTGCACCTCTTTATGGACATTGAAGCTCATCACAAAGGACTGCGGCATCCCCGTGCTGAAGATATAGGCTAGTGGTTTCCTGGCCTTGTTGAACGAATGTCTGTGTTTTTAACCCTGATCGCTTGGACATGGCCAAAAGTTTTGAGAATGACACAAATATTATATTTTCACATGATCTGCTGTCCTCTGGTTTTTATGTGTGTTTGTCAGATGTTTTTATCACACACAGAAATATAATTGCAATCATATTATTAGTAACAAAAGCTTATATTGACAGTTAGAATGAATTGATGCAGCAAGTCAATATTTGCAGTGTTGACCCTTCTTCTTCAGGACCTCTACAATTCTCCCTGGCATGCTCTCAATTAACTTCTGGACCAAATCCTGACTGATAGCAGTCCATTCTTGCACAATCAGTGCTTGCATTTTGTCAGAATTTGTTAGTTTTTGTTTGTCCACCCGTCTCTTGATGATTGACCACAAGTTCTCAATGGGATTTAGATCTGGGGAGTTTCCAGGGCATGGACCCAAAATCTCTGTTTTGTTCCCTGAGCCATTTAGTTATCACCTTTGCTTCATGGCAAGGTGCTCCATCATGCTGGAAAAGGCATTGTTGATCGCCAAACTGCTCTTGGACGGTTGGGAGAAATTGCTCTTGGAGGACATTCTGGTACCATTCTTTATTTATGGCTGTGTTTTTAGGCAAGACTGTGAGAGACCGGATTCCCTTGGCTGAGAAGCAACCCCACACATGAATGGTTTCAGGATGCTTTACAGTTGGCATGAGACAAGACTGGTGGTAGCGCTCACCTCGTCTTCTCCGAATAAGCTGTTTTCCAGATGTCCCAAACAATTGGAAAGGGGATTCATCAGAGAAAATGACTTTACCCCAGTCCTCAGCAGTCCACTCACTGTACTTTTTGCAGAATATCAGTCTGTCCCTGACGTTTTTTTAAGAGAAGTGGCTTCTTTGCTGCCCTCCTTGAGACCAGACCTTGCTCCAAGAGTCTCCTCCTCACAGTGCTTGCAGATGCACTCACACCTGCCTGCTGCCATTCCTGAACAAGCTCTGCACTGGTGGTAGCCCGATCCCGCAGCTGAAACACTTTTAAGAGACGTCCTTGCGGTTGCTGATCTTTCTTGGGGGCCCTGGAGCCTTTTAGGCAACAATGGAACCTCTCTCCATGAAGTTCTTGATGATGCAATAGATTGTTGATTGAGGTGCAATCTTTCTAGCTGCGATATTCTTCCCGGTTAGGCCATTTTTGTGCAGTGCAATGATGACTGCACATGTTTCTTTAGAGATAACCATGGTTAACAGAAGAGAAACAATGATGTCAAGCACCAGTCTCCTTTTAAAGTGTCCAGTGGTGTCATTCTTACTTAATCCAGCCCTGTCCTCATCAACACCCACACCTGTGTTAATGGAGGAATCACTGAAACGATGTTAGCTGGTCCTTTTAAATATTAGGAAGAGCCCGGCACTCACCAAGTAAATTATGCTTCTTTATTGTAGTGTAGCAAACATATGGTACAAGGATGCGTTTCGGCCAAGCATGGTCTTCATCAGCTTAGGGGTGTACACCCCTAAGCTGATGAAGGCCATGCTTGGCCGAAACGGGTCCTTGTACCATATGTTTGCTACACTACAATAAAGAAGCATAATTTACTTGGTGAGTGCCGGGCTCTTCCTAATATCTGAACATTTTTCTCACCTCGAGCACCACCGCCACGGAAGTGCCGTCTTTTACATATTTCTACACTAGCTGGTCCTTTTAAGGCAGGGCTGCAATGATGTTGAAATGTGTTTTGGGGGATAAAGTTCATTTTCTAGGCAAATATTGATTTTGCAAGTAATTGCTGTTAAGCTGCTCACTCTTTATAATATTCTGGAGTATATGCAAATTGCTATTTTAAAAACTGAATTAGTAGACTTTGTAAAAATTATTATTTGTATAATTCTCAAAACTTTTGGCCATGACTGTATATGCTGTGTCATGGCTCAATACATCTTGGAGCATGTATGGGCTAATAACATGGCTGCGTACATGAGCCCCTAGTGTGTAACGCGGGCTTCAGCTAGTAGTAATGAGGTCTGGGCTAACCCTTCTTAGGAAAGGCACGTACTGTAACTAGAATTTACTGCGAGACTGTCAGATTGCTGAAGGTGTAATTACTACATTGACCTTTTTGGCCACAACAAATCTTGGTTACTTTGATTTTCGAGATGAAGAGCAGGAGGGCAGATTGAAACCTTCCAGGCCTCATTGGAAGATAGGAAAGACATCGTCCTTGTGGATGTATGTTCACTATATAAATTGTCTGGCTGATGTTTTTTTTTTTTTTTTTAACTTCTCAGTCCAGATATTGCTCCTCACGTCGTCAAATGTAAAAAAAAAAAAAAAAAAATTTTTAATGGGAAGCAACTCTGATATTTCTCTATGCAAGTTTCCTGGGATTTATATACAGTTGTTGTGCCCGTACCTGTTTTGGGCTCTGCACAACCCCCGCTTATGGTATGTTTTCAAGACTATGCCGGTAGTCTGGTTTTTGTGTATGTATCATGTTTTTGCATTTGTCTGAACACTGTCATACTCCTTCTACCTCAGTAATTGATTTCCTTACCACGCCCATCTGTTCTCTGCAGAGATCTTTCTAGCCACTTAACAGTTAACCTTTGTTTTGCTTTTGATTGACAGTGTGTCTTTCCATTTATCCTTTATCTTGTCAACCTGGGCTCTGGGTCTCTGGTCCAATCATGTTTTTGACCAGACCTCCTATAAAACATCTAAGCAACAGCAAGGTCATGGTTCAGAGAGGAAACCAGGAAGTTATTAGATCCATGGGGCAGAAAAACACCATAGGAATGTAAGTTACTCTGTTAAAAACGGTACATTTGTAATCCTTGTAAATGTATATGTTCCACAACTAATGTATACACATCACGATAATGCAAAAGTAATAACAACCCATACTCCTCTCCTGTGATCCTCTAAAGCTGCCTCAATGATGCTCCCAGTGCTCCTCTGGTCTCTGTTTCTTCCAGGTTCTTTTGATGCCCCAACTCTACAGGAACTGAGCCACTCTGGCCAATCTCTGACCAGGGCGTTGCTTTGGCCACTAATCGGCTAAACAGGCCAGATCCTGAGGGGTCAGAACCTCACAGGAACCCAGAAGAAGTGGATACTAGCTAAGGCTTAGAAGCATTGATGAGGCAGATGTGGGGGATAAGAAGAGGTACGTAGAGTGTGTTTGTTATTTTTACACCATCTCAAGCCTTGAAGCTTTACCCAGGACAACCCCTTTAACCTATTCTGACTTGTGCAAGAAAATTCCCTAGGGACTTTTATCTGGTCCAAGACTGTCACCTTTGTGACTAAGAACTACAGCTCTATAGAGGGTTCCCCTTTCAAAAATTGTAATTCTACCTGATATCCTTGTTGTGCAAGGTACAAGAACAGGTTAAGGAACCTCAGCGTCTCCATACACTTTAGTGAAAACTCAGCGGAACCTGTAAATTTCTCTAATGTGTATGGTGGCCACTTTCCACCGTTGTTGTAGGAGAGAAAGGTTGAGTTTGTTGGATTTCAATGCCTGGTCCTTTTGTTCTAAAAGGGATAAGCCTCAGCTACTGGAACTATCTGGCAGTATCTTACCGCTCCCCTTTCCACTGAAAACACCTGAACATTTAGCAGTACCAATTTCCTTACCATGCATTTCCTATGTCTTGTGAGGATAGCAGGAAGTGCTGAGCAGCAAGGAATGGCGCTGTTGATACTGGCGGCATGTGAGTAGCTTTTAGAGTTGTTCTCCAACAAATCACCAACCAAAGCTATTTCTGCCCTAGTGGTCCCAACCTGGCCTGAGGGGCCCTTGATCTCAACATACTGTAGATGTGCGTCCCACATCTATCAGACAATTATAGAAAATCCTCTGGATATGCCAGGTGTGTCCCTGATGGGAATACCCATTTATTTATACCATCATGTTTACAGCAGGATGTTGTTGTTGGTTTTCTTTTCCACTTTATCTTCATTTTCTTAAGTGTTGCAAAGGGGTGCAATTGATAAAGTGACAAAGTGGCATGAGTGTGTGGGTGGCGCCATTTTAGAGCTATTGACAACCAGTGACTTAGACTACATCAGTTCCACAGATTGCTTTAATTATAGACTGTGAACCTAGTGCATTTATGCAGAACATCTGGAATCATATTGAAACGCTGAATTTTCTCTTCTATCATTAACTTGTTTTTTAGATTTTTTTTTTTTTTAAAGTTGTTTACCTATTCAACAAAGGCATAGATCTGTATCAAAGGAAACGCCTCGCGTCTGTCAGGGAATCTGGAGAGGAAAAATATTGTAAATGTAGCAAATTTTTTTATTAAAGGAAATGTACCATCAGTACAGAAAATCAAGTATTTACCACTACCCAATCGCTGATTCCAATGGTGCCCTTTATTATGATAATTGAGGCCCGGTTCCTGAGATATCAATGCTTTGGTAAATATGCTAATGAGCTAGATTCCCTATCATTGATGATGGTCCCGGGAACGCTAAGCATGAGCTAGACGAATAATAATAAAACATGTCACCAATGGGAGGAGAAACCTGTGCACTGGGGGTGCTGGGCCTGCCTCCAGTGCACCGAACCAAACTTGGTTCACCCACCAAGAATCAATATAATCCCCCCCCCCAAAAAAAAAAAAAAAAAAAAAGTGTACTACCAATATAAATATACAAATAGATTTAATATAAATATTGCTTTATATAGGTACTGTAAATTCAACAAAATACTTCAACATCAAATCAAATGGAGGCTTGGGGAGACAAATAGGATGCATAGGAAGCCACAATTCATAGGTATCATAAACAATAGAATGATATCACTATGACATATAGATCAGGTAAAGTGCTTGTGCATATCAACAGCAATCAATTACCGAATCAGCACGCATGATATTACCTTACACAAGTAAAGATGTCAAAGCGATCCATATAGCCTGAATATTGCATCATAAACAAATATATTGACCAATAAATTGCAACTTGCCCGTTATGCAAACTGGTAGCAATGCAGTGCTGTATATTGAACCGTATTGATAGCAGTTTACATAATGGCCACGTTGCAATTTATTGGTCATTATATTTTTATGTAACCCCATTACAAACATCCATTGATTTCTAATAGCCGGCAGTGCGGGTGTTCGGTGCACATCTTTTGACGTTGCTGCATTTGACTGATCCGGTACTAAGAATTCAAGTTGACCCTGTTGAGTCCAGCTGGGATTGGAAGAACCTCAGGTCTGGGCTGTCTAACCCCAGTGGTCCATGATCAAGAGATGATGATAATAATAATAATAATAATAATAATAATAATAATAATAATAATAATAATAATTCTTATTTGTAAAGCGCCAACTGATTCCGCATCAAAGGGGACTTCCTCTTCCAGTGACCCTATTGAACACTAGGGAAATGTTCTAGAAAAGACCTCAGGGTGCTTGCTGAGCACAATATGTAAATTTCTACCAGCAGTGCAGTGTATAGGAACAGATGCATCACTGTTAGGTAATTGTATATTGTCAGTTGGCACTGAGGTATTTATAGTAATTGTTCCTTTGCTCCCCTGTATTCTAGTCCAGGCCTGCACTACCTACTTTGGCCACAAGATGTCGCCAGAGGGCATTCCTATATTGGAAACAAGTACATTGAATGCCATTGGGGAATATTATACTGTGTATGTTGCTCATTGGTGCTAGAATATGATTGCTAGCCACTGCCCTCTGCTCTGGCCTACCAGAAGCCTATTCTAGAACATACCCCCCCAATGGAAAGTCAAGTTACCACACAGTTTCTCCGCTAATGAGAGACAAGGCCCAGTCTCTTGTATAAAACCTCCCAATTAGTTCCTGTGTGGTAGTGTGAAGCTGTTGGAGAGAGGAGTGTATGCTGCCAGTCCTTTTCCTCACAGGATCCTGCTTGCAGAATTAAGGTCTGTTAAAACCCTAAAGAGGGGCAACTACCATTAAGGGGTTTTCCACTACGTCTGAGGTGACAAGCTCTCTTCAAGTTTTCTCAGGAAGTCCTTCAACTCTCCAGGCACTGTCCCAGTGTGTTGGTAAAGTGCATCTAAGCTGAAGTACCCCACTGATAATGCTTGAACATCTTGGCTAATCTCGAGAGATAGCTCCTGCAGGTTGTACTAGCCGGGACCCGTATTCCTAGATCTGATATCTCAGGGATCCCTTCCAGCATGAGGAGGTTTTCTCCAAACCATGAGTATGGGTATACCCCAACAGAGTTCCTAACTGCCTAGACGGGTCCCCCTGGTAGTCCCCTATCTACTCTGCAAGTCTTCTTCTAAAGAAACTCTAACAACTTAACAAGTCGAGCCTATTCTCCCTAAATAATTCTCAAAAAAAAATTTTTATTCCCAAAAGCAATCTTATTCGAGTACAAGTTGCTGTATTTAAAGGGGTTATCCAGTGCTACATAAACATGGCCACTTTCTTTCAGAGATAACACGACTCTTGTCTCCAGGTCAGGTGCGGTTTGCAATTAGGCTCCATTCACTTTAATAAGAGTGAGCAGCAAAACCCTGCCCAAGCTGGAGACAAGAGTGGGGCTGTCTCTAGAAGAAAGTGGCCCTGTTTTTGTAGCACTGGATAACCCCTTTAAACTTGTGTTACACGTAACCATGTACTGTCACCTGAAGAACTGTTCAGTAACGCATGTGGTTAAGTTAACCTGGACTCTTCATCTGTACTGCACCTACAACCCTTCTAAAGAAGTGTATGATTGGGACCCAGGGAGGCAGGGCCGGCGTCAGCACCTGGCTGACTAGGGCAAGTGCCGGGGTCCAAAGCTCCTCTAGGGGCCCAGTCCCGTCTGTTACTACATTTTTTTTCTGTTAGTAAAAAAAAAAAAAAAAGTGTAGTAACAGAGGGGACTGGGCCCCTAGAGGCCGCATGTGACAGTTAGGGGCCCGCCGATACATACTGGGGTCCCGGGGCACACATCTCCCTGCACAAGTCTTCCCTACAGCCGAGTAGGTAGAAAAGGACCTTTGAGTAAGGAGGACCTGTGATGATGTCATGGGTCATGTGTCGGACACCTGACCTGATAGAGGGTAGACGGTAGGCTCTGTAAACTAATAGTCTACTGTATGTGCTGATGTTTCTAGTTGTTTTGTTTTGTGTATAGAGGTCCTGCTGTTATATATATATATATATATATATATATATATATTACAGCAGGACCTCCTATCTATCTATCCATCTATCCACAGAGCAGGAGCTGTATACAGGAGTGGTGCTGCTGGTTCTGTATACAGCTCCTGCTCTCTGTGTATGTATATATATATCTATCTATCTATCATGCAGCATGATATATATATATATATATATATATATATATATATACAGAGAGCAGTAGCTGTATACAGAACTAGCAGCACCAGCACAGGGCCGTTTCTAGCGGCGGGCGGGCCGGGCGACCGCATGGGGCGCCGACAGCTAGGGGGCGCTGGTGGCACCTTCCCAGACCTCACCTAGCTGCGCACGCCCCCTCCAGCCGCCAGCCCTTCCGCCGGCCACATTATCTGCCTCCGCGCCCGACCGCATGATCTGCGCAGATCGCTGGACTTCAGCTCCTCCCCGGCCCATCACCTGACAGCAGGCCGCCGCCCCCGAACACATCTTCTCTATCCTCCAGCAGGCGCCGTGATATGACGTCATTTGCCTGCTTGAGGATAGAGAAGATGTGTTCGGGGGCAGCGGCCTGCTGTCAGGTGATGGGCCGGGGAGGAGCTGCAGTCCGGTGATCTGCGCAGATCATGCGGCCGGCGCGCGGAGAGGCAGGAGCTGCGGTCGGGCGGGGGAGGCAGATAATGTGGCCGGCGGGTGGGGAGGCAGATAATGTGGCCGGCGAGTGGGGAGGCAGGAGCTGCGGTCGGGGGAGGCAGATCATGCGGCCGCTGGGCGGGGAGGCATGAGCGGCTCCTCGCAGGCCAGAAGAGAAGATCTGATGAGAGAGAGGGACCCGCTGTGTGCAAGAAGGTGAGTATAATGTTTTTTTGTTTTTTTTTGTGTTGTGTTGCGGCAATGAAGGGTATCACTAAGGAGCAGAACATGGGGAGGGGGGAGATTATTACTTTATGGCAGAACATGGAAGGGGGATTATTATTATATGGCAGAACATGGGAGGGGGGATTATTATTATATGGCAGAACATGGGAGGGGGATTATTATTATATGGCAGAACATGGGAGGGGGGATTATTATTATATGGCAGAACATGGGAGGGGGGATTATTTATTATATGGCAGAACATGGGAGGGGGATTATTACTATGGGGCAGAACATGGGGGGGGTTACTATGGGGCAGAACATGGGAGGGGGAATACTATGGGCAGAACATGGGGGGTTTACTATGGGGCAGAACATTGTAGGGGGATTATTACTATGGGGCAGAACATGGAAGGTGTGATTATTACTATGGGGCAGAACATGGGGGGGGGTTTACTATTGGGCAAAGCACAGGGGGGTTATTACTATGGGGACAGAGCACAGTGGGGATTATTACTATGAGGGCAGCACAGGGGGGATTATTACTATGGGGACAGAGCACAGGGGGGATTATTACTGTGGGGACAGCACAGGGGGGGGATTATTACTATGGGGCAGACCACAGGGAAGATTATTTCTATAGAGACAGCACAGGGGATATTATTATTATAGGGACAGCACGGGAGGGGGGGGGTTATTACTATGGGGCAGAGCACAGACGTCATAAAAAGGGGAAGTTGTTGTAAAAGTGTGGAGCCTAAGATGTTTGTCTGGCAGGTTCAGAAGAGACGAATTGTAGCTGCAAGAAATCATCACGGAGGCCTGGGCCAGATGGAGAGGGAAAGGAAAATGATGCCTCAGATCAAAGAAGACGTCACCTGTGAGTCACTGACTTTTTTTTTGTTTCAGTTGAAAATGGTTAAATAACACTGCTCAATGCCATAATACACACACTGCTTCTTCATAGCAACAACGCCCTCCCCCCCTCCCCGACATCACTTGAGAGGGGATTGGGGGGGGGGGGCGCTTTTAGCAAGATTCACCCTGTAGTCAAAACTACCTAGAAACGGCCCTGCACCAGCATGTTAGATATATACAGTATATATATATATATATATATATTGTGGACATGTCACTGGAGATGTGTTCGAGGGGGTGTACATCTCACCTAGGCTGATGCGTAGTGTGAGGTGGTAAGTCCAGGAGGGATCTGTTGCTCAGCAGTGCTATGCTGCTGAGTTATTATTTATTTTTACCGGGCCTGGATTTACTGGAATGGTGGATAGGTTGGTAGTGGGATCTGCCATTCCCTCCCCCTCGATCCAGTATGGGTTTTGGGATCAGGTGAGCTCTGATCCCAATCAGCCTGAGAAGGCAAAAGGTGAGCTCAGTGTGCAGGGGAGTCTCTCAGACAGGAGTGAACAGCCTGCATGGTGTGTTCGCTGGGAGCTGGGGCTTATGCACACCCTGCAATATTACCTGCCAAGTGAAGTGACAGAGAGGTAACCTGCTGTATTAGTAAGCGCCCAGACGGGCAGGACTTTTTGTTTTGTTTATTCTCACTGCACGGTGTTGCTGTATTTACGTTGCTGGACCGTTTATGCTACAAATAAACACCAAAGCTGTTTTTAAGTCCAAGTTTGCTGCCTGAACTGTGTCCTAACACACCATCCCCCGGGAAGATCCCTACAATATATATATATATATATATATATATATATATATATATATATATATATATATATATCTAACATGCTGGTGCTGCTAGTTCTGTATACAGCTACTGCTCTGTATATAAATAAATAAATGGCCAGCTCTGTGCAGCGGGTGGATACAGCGGGAGAACCGCCTGAAAAACTGGGATACAGCCTATGGCTATGGCTATGGCTGTATCCCAGTTTTCCAGGCATTCCTCCCGCTGTATCCACCCTCTCCACGGAGGTGGAAGACAGCGGGAATTGATGCCGAGAGTTCGTCAGGTTCGGACCATCCCATATATATATATATATATATATATATATATCATGCTGGTGCTGCTAGTTCTGTATACAGCTCCTGCTCTGTGTGTATGTATGTATATATATATATATATATATATATAATCCTGTCATTGGGTCTGACTCCTCCAGAGTCCTGACTACCGCAGAGATCAGGAGATACAGGAGGAGAAAGATATGCAGCAGCCGCATGTTTCTTCTGCTGCAAATCTTTCCTCGCCTGTCTCTCCGTGATTTGCTCCTCAAAGGGGCCCGCCGAGGCTCGCCCAAGGGCCCACAAAAACCTGGAGCCGTCCCTGCAGGGAGGGTATATACAACCTATGCCCCGAGACAAGTGCTTAGCGGTACACCAACACCTGCCCTGCCGAGTTTCATCTACCAAACCCCGGTTTACCACAGTAGCGTGTGTCAAAGTGACATGGATGAAAATATGTTAGCATAGAGGAGTATATAAATACATTATAAGTGTTAAAATGTAGGAACTAGGGAAAGTAATGGTCTTATTCCAGGCGCCGACGGGGGGGGCGATCAAAAATGTCAACGAGCACCGATCTACTACATCGGCGCTCGTTTACTGGGTCTATTTAGTGAGGGCTGCAGGGACATCGTTACCAATGTCGTTGCAGACCTTGTTTAAAGGAGTAGTCCACCCAAAAAAATTTTCTTTCAAATCAACTGGTGCCATAAAGTGCCAGAGATTTGTAATTCACTTCTATTAAAAAATCTTAAGTTTTCCAGTACTTATCAGCTGCTGTGTGTCCAGCAGGAAGTGGTGTTTTCTTTCCTGTCTGACCCAGTGCTCTCTGTTGCCTCCTCTGTCCATGTCAGAAACTGTCCAAAGCAGGAGCAAATCCCCATAGAAAACCTCTCCTGCTCTCCAGACTGGAAATAATACAACTTCCTGTTGGGCATACAGCAGCTGATAAGTACTAGAAGGCTTGAGATTTTTTAATAAAAGTAAATTACAAATCTCTGGCACTTCATGGCAGCAGTTGATTTGAAAGAAAAAAAATTTGGGTGGACTACCCCTTTAAACATCATACTTTACCTATCCAGGCTGCAGGTCTTCTTCTGCGCTCCTTCTCCCGATCCCGCGTGCAGCACCAGCTTCGGAGTGGCCTGTCTGAGCTGACAGACCACTTAGCCAATGACTGTCCACGACGGTCCTGTCCACTGGTTGGCTGAGAGGTCTGTCATTTCAGACAGGCCATTCCGAAGCTGCTGTTGCACGCGGGATCGGGAGATGGAGCACAGGAGAAGCCCTGCAGCCTGGATAGGTAAAGTATGATGTTTTTAAATTGTCGGCCGCCCGCCGTGCACCGCTATTCTACGTAGCTATGCGCGGACGGTACCCGATGATTTTAAGTTTGCACCTTAATAAACGATCAGCTGTTGATCATCAGTTAATCGTTGTCTGTATTCCACGGAGTACTAAATTTATCAAAAAAATACTTTATTGTTACATATAGAAAATATATTTTAAAAACATTAAAAAAAGGTAGCAGAAAGTCATACAACACATACATCAGATGGTATACAAGGCAGAAAAAGTAGATATGGTATGTTCTATATACTGAACAAATGATGGTATATCACTTGACCCACAGACGCAGCGTTGGGTGAGTGGTAGTACCAGGCAGGTTAATCTTACACCCAGAGGTCTGAGGTTTTATTTTGTGATACATATTTCTTCTTTATTTTTTATGGTTAACTGATATTGCACTTAGCTTGCACTTTAGTCTGCACTTGCAGCATTGTATACGTAGCATTATTATCTTTTAGTACACTATTTATTTGTGTGCACATTCTGCACCTCTGTGGGTCAAGTGATATACCATCATTTGTTCAGTATATAGAACATACCATATCTACTTTTTCTGCCTTGTATACCATCTGATGTATGCGTTGTATGACTTTCTGCTCCCTGTTTTTAATATGTTTTTAAAATATATTTTCTGTATGTAACAATAAAGTATTTTTTTGATAAATTTAGTATTTTGTCCAGCATCTTTTAGTTGTAGGCCAGATGTATTGTTCTGATGCGTAGGGATATTGGTTACTAGAGCTCCTATTTTGGCTAATTAACTTTGTATTCCACGGAGCAATAATCGGCCGATTATCGCTCCATAGAATAGGCCCCTAAGGAGAATGCATGGCTGCAGAGATAGAAGTCATATGCAGATACGTGCAGGACAGACTTGTAATAATGAAAGTAATAGTCCACATGCTCGAGTGTGCCCAACATCCAACTGTGCCTTATACAAACCCTTAAAGGGGTACTGCGGGCTGGGATGCTTTTTATTGTATGGCCGGGGATGTAGACGCCGCCGTCCACTTACCTCCCCATAATGTATAGGACATACGTTACTCTATCTGCACATCTTGATGTTGGGCTGGGGCCGCACTGTTACCCAATGCTCTAGCATATCTAGCTTCACAGCATGATTGAGTGATTGACAGGCAGTGTTTTCAAACTAATGATGGCCGCCGTCCCCCAACATTCGCTACCTCACAATGTCCCCTCTTACTCCTCACAGTGTGCTTGAGATCACTGCCTGTCAATCATGCTATGAGGAGGTCATCCCCAATGTCAGACCTGCCCTATGACACTGTGGAGGAATACCAATACCAAAGGCACCATGTTACAGTCTGCTCAACTTACTACAGTATGTAGGTGCGTCAATGGTTTTTTATAGAGAATTCTGAGGTTAGAGTTTCTCTTTAAGCATAATTATTTTTTTTTAGAACTTTATCCAGTGGTACAAGCCTTCGCCTGATATAAAAGTTGACCTTCTAAGGACGTGTCTTCTTGTTCTCGGCTGCCATATTCTGATTTCTTTGTCTCTGGCGCTTTGTAAGGTCTACAGAAAAAACATGAAGTTTATGTAACCCGAACACCTAAAAGAAAACAACAGCGGGAGGGAGGGGGAGGGCGGCTGCTGCAATGTGGATGACCTTATCCCTGAAACAAATACAATGTACACATCTTAGTTCCTTTACTAAGGCTGCGTTCACACTACGTATATTTCAGTCAGTATATGTATATTTCAGTCAGTATATTTCAGTCAGTATTGCAACCAAAACCAGGAGTGGATTAAAAACACAGAAAGGCTCTGTTCACACAATGTTGTAGTTGAGTGGATGGCCGCCATTTAATGGCAAATATTTGCTGTTATTTTAGAACAACGGCCGTTATATTGAAATAATGGCCGTTATTTACTGTTATATGGCGGCCATCCACTCAATTTCAACATTGTGTGAACAGATCCTTTCTGTGTTTTTAATCCACTCCTGGTTTTGGTTGCAATACTGCCTGAAATATACAGACTGAAATATACGTAGTGTGAACGCAGCCTAATTAAACTGTATTGTATCAATCAGGAGGCGGCTAAAAGCTGGGGGTGGTGACATGTGTCTCTTATACTGGACCCATTACCATTCAGAAGGGCATCTATAACTTTTTGTTTTGTTTTTCTTTTATCCCATCCACCTAACTTTTACTCTTTGGTTGTCCATCCCCAGTGCAAAAAATCTTCAGTCTTCTAGTACTTATCAGCTGCTGTATGTTCTGCAGGAAGTGGTGTATTCTTTCCAGTCTGACACAGTGCTCTCTGCTGCCACTTCTGTCCATGTTAGCAACTGTCCAGAGCAGCAGCAAATCCCTATAGAAAACATCTACTCCTCTGGACAGTTCCTGACATGAACAGAGGTGGCAGCAGAGAGCACTGTGTCAAACTGGAAAGTAACGCCACTTCCTGCAGGACATACAGCAGCTGATAAGTACTTGAAATTTTTAAATAGAAGTCATTTAAAGCATTTCTTTTAGAATGCAGCCCAATACATTATGCAGAGTATACACATCAATCGAGATAACATGTCGCTTCTTTTTACACCTGTGAAACTTACACATGTAAATAAAACAACATGTAAACTTTGCAGCACCTAATGGGAAATGCATTTTGGGTGTTAAATAGGTGTATTCTCAAGTGTTGAGTTGTTTAATGCTACAAAATACACCTGCAAACATACTATGTGAACATCGCCTAAGGGGGCAGAATCAAATCCTTAACAGGAACACGTAGGAAAGAGAAAATTTTCCAAAGTTCACTTATTACCCCCATCTTCTATGGTAAAATGCCTGAAACCAGTATATATAGAAAATCAATGGGAACATATTCATATATATGCATCCTTCATTTGGAACTATCAACATTGACAAAAGTTGAACCCTCTTTAAAGGGAATCTGTCACTAAGTTTATGTTGCATTAAATATTGGCGGCATAAACTAGTGAAATGCTGAACAGATCGGTGTATTACTTCCATCATTCTGTTCAGCCGTTCTCCTAATATGCAGGAGAATAGGATTCTTACCACACCCCTCCCCTGCTCTCCAGCTGCTGATTGACAGGTGACTGCCTATACACATCATGGATAGATAACTGCCAATCAGCAGTTGGTGGGCAGAGTTTTCTGCTTCTCATGAATATCCAGGACTACTGGGCTCATGCACATAATGCAGAGGACTACTTATTATCCATGTTATTCAGGAGGAGATCTCCGAATCAGCTGCACAGAACAATGTAAGTGATACATCATTCTGTTCAGCTTCTCTGTCACTAGTTTATGCTATACCTAGATAGGACACCATCAATCTACTGACAGAGTCTCTTTAAAGAGGACCTGTCACCCCCTGTGCCGGAGTGACAGGCTCCCGACCCCCTGTTAGATCCCCCTATACTCACGTGATCCCGCCGGGTCCTGCTTCCTGAGCCAGTCGGGTCACGAAGATTTCAGCGCCCGAAGCCCGGCGCGCGCGCTGAGAGATGAGTCCGATGCCCATAGGGAATGACGGAGCATCGGACTCCCCATTCATTCTCTATGGGCATCTGACTCTGCTGTCAGCGCGCGCGCGCCGGGTTTCGGGCGCTGATATCTCTGTGACCCGGCCGGCTCAGGAAGCGGGACCCGACGGGATCACGTGAGTATAGGGGGCTCTAACGGGGTGACAGGTGTCCTTTAAAGGAAAATTTCGGTATATGAAAATTTTAAAGAGAATATGGCAGCATTTATCCATGTTACAAGCTCCTGACGCTGTTAAATAGCTGTTAGGACAAAGGGACATGTGGTATCTTTCATATATCGGTCTGTGTTTCCAGAATTTGGAAAAATGCTTTTATTCTCTGTTGCAATAAGTCAAAGAGCTCCTAAATAGCTGCAAGCTGGCATGCATCCTCTCTTCCCCTCCCAGTATGATTCACACCTTCCAAGCAGGGTCAGGGATGGGAGGGAGAGGGAGAAGATGTTATGGCTTGCTGCACTTCAGGAGCTTCGGAAAGCCTCTATGACATGGGTCTCAAACTCGCGGCCCGCGGGCCAACTGCGGCCCGCGGGACACAAGTTTGCGGCCCCCACCACTTTACTGCCCGGCGGCCCCCCTCCGCCGCCCGGCCCATTGATCGATCACTCTTGTGACCGCAAGCAGTGTTTTGCTTGCGGTCACAAGAGTCTGTGTTGGACGGCCCCCGGCTGATGCTGCCTCCCTGCGGGTGTCCCCGGGATTCCCGGGCAGCACGCGCATCAGGGAGCTGTGTGCGCAGCGGCTGTTGCTTCCGAGTCAGGGAGCGCTGACCCGGAAGTAACAGCCTGGCGCACACAGCTCCCTGGTGCGCGGGCTGCCCGGGAATCCCGGGGACACCCGCAGGGAGGCAGCATCAGCCGGGGGCCGTCCGTAAGAAGGGAGCTGCGACGTGGGATCGATGTGTTAGGTGAGTTGTTTTTTTGTTTTGCTCTTTATCTACTTTGCGGAGTACAAGATATGGGGACAACATCTACAAAGAGGGGGGGCATTTATTTGGGGGGAAAGATAAGGGAGGCATCTATATGGGGGGGAGATAAGGGAGGCAACATAAAGGAGGCATCTATATGGGGGGGAGATAAGGGAGGCAACATAAAGGAGGCATCTATCTGGGGGGGAGATAAGGGAGGCAACATAAAGGAGGCATCTATCTGGGGGGGAGATAAGGGAGGCAACATAAAGGAGGCATCTATATGGGGGGGAGATAAGGGAGGCAACATAAAGGAGGCATCTATCTGGGGGGGAGATAAGGGAGGCAACATAAAGGAGGCATCTATATGGGGGGGAGATAAGGGAGGCAACATAAAGGAGGCATCTATCTGGGGGGGAGATAAGGGAGGCAACATAAAGGAGGCATCTATCTGGGGGGGAGATAAGGGAGGCAACATAAAGGAGGCATCTATATGGTGGGGAGATAAGGGAGGCAACATAAAGGAGGCATCTATATGGGGGGGAGATAAGGGAGGCAACATAAAGGAGGCATCTATATGGGGGGGAGATAAGGGGGGCAACATAAAGGAGGCATCTATATGGGGGGGAGATAAGGGAGGCAACATAAAGGAGGCATCTATATGGGGGGGAGATAAGGGGGGCAACATAAAGGAGGCATCTATATGGGGGGGGAGATAAGGGGGGCAACATAAAGGAGGCATCTATATGGGGGGGAGATAAGGGAGGCAACATAAAGGAGGCATCTATATGGGGGGGAGATAAGGGAGGCAACATAAAGGAGGCATCTATATGGGGGGGAGATAAGGGGGGCAACATAAAGGAGGCATCTATATGGGGGGGAGATAAGGGAGGCAACATAAAGGAGGCATCTATATGGGGGGGAGATAAGGGAGGCAACATAAAGGAGGCATCTATATGGGGGGGGGAGAAGGGGGGCAACATAAAGGAGGCATCTATATGGGGGGGAGATAAGGGAGGCAACATAAAGGAGGCATCTATATGGGGGGGGGAGATAAGGGAGGCAACATAAAGGAGGCATCTATATGGGGGGGAGATAAGGGGGGCAACATAAAGGAGGCATCTATATGGGGGGGAGATAAGGGAGGCAACATAAAGGAGGCATCTATATGGGGGGGAGATAAGGGAGGCAACATAAAGGAGGCATCTATATGGGGGGGAGATAAGGGGGGCAACATAAAGGAGGCATCTATATGGGGGGGAGATAAGGGGGCAACATAAAGGAGGCATCTATACGGGGGGGAGATAAGGGGGCAACATAAAGGAGGCATCTATACGGGGGGAGATAAGGGGGCAACATAAAGGAGGCATCTATATGGGGGGGAGATAAGGGGGCAACATAAAGGAGGCATCTATATGGGGGGGGAGATAAGGGGGGCAACATAAAGGAGGCATCTATATGGGGGGGAGATAAGGGGGGCAATATAAAGGAGGCATCTATATGGGGGGAAATATAAGGAGGGGACTACATGGGGGCATCTACTATAGGGGGACTACACAGAGAGGGGCTCCCAAGGAGATGCACATGGGGCCATCTATATGGAAGACTGAGCAAGGGGCCATCTGTACACAGAGGGGGGCATATTCTATAAGGTGGATCAGATAGAGTCAGCCTACCTACTAAATGAGGGTGTAAAGGGGCCAATACAGATGTGCAGTTAGTAGAGAGATGAGGATGGTGCCAGTGTGAGGAGCCTAATTTCTTTCTCTGGTAGATTCTGTGGATTCGTGGCTCGAAGAAGTTCTCACAATGGTCCAGGAGAGAAGGAGAAGATGATGAAAAGGGAAGAACTCCGATCAATGAAGACGTCCCCTGTGAGTCACCTGATGTAACTTTCATGTTCAGAAAGTTAAATGTTAAGGAACTGTCAATACAGACATTTGAATCTGAATAATAATAATTACATTTGATGACATTGGAATGTTTTTGTAAGAGCTTTTCTTGTGGAAACCCTGATGCGGCCCAGCCTCACCCAGACTCTACCTCCAGCGGCCCCCAGGTAAATTGAGTTTGAGACCCCTGCTCTATGACTCTTCTTACTATATAATAAAAACATTTTTCTATGTTCTGGAATCTCAGACAGATATATGAAAGGTACCAGGTCTCTCCCTGATCTAACAGATATCTAATATCGTCAGTAGTTTGGAACGTGAATTTCAGCTTACAGATTCCCTTTAAGCTTTCAAATATAACCTGAAGATATATAACTTACTAATATAGTGTTATAACTAATAGTACTGGCTGCAGCATGTTTTTTTGACAAAAACTACACAAAGTGTATTGTCTCTAGTTCCATGACTCCTCCATCTCTCCTGAGATGACACTTCATCTTCTCTCTGAGCTCTACCCCGCCTCCTAAGTGATATCATTACTTTATCAGCTCCTCCAGCCTACATCACCATCTTCCTGGGACATTAGAAAAGAATGATGTGTGGAAATAGTATGCTGCCTTGTGCTGAACAATGCCACAGGTAGGGGAGCAGGCAGTGTATACAGCAGCTTTTACAGACTTGCATTGTAGAGAGAGAGTATGTTATGTAATATTCTATGGGAGGGAAGTATACAGGATGAGAGGACAGTGATGGAGAGCTAAAGCAAACAAAGCATTCTGGGAATTGTAGTACTGAGTAACTGCTCAACCAGGAAGTAGTGAGAGGATGTGGTAGGAAAGAGGATTACACCATAAGACAAATTGATTTTTGGTGGTTTTAGAACTGAAGCAGACAGGTAAGCAATGTTATATGTTTCTACAGCTTTTGCATTTTTTACCTGGTTAGAGTACCCCTTTAAATAATAATCCTGGAGCAAATATCACAAAAACAATATGGAGAAATGTAAGAGTTAAACCAAAACATCCCTGCTGAAGATGTACCAGGAGTCTGAGATCCCATCTGTGTAAAAACGCACCACGACTGTACATGATGTACAAGGGAGAGTCAAGGTGACGTGTATGTACAGTCGTGTATGGACATCCCTCCTAGGTGAGCAGACATGTGAGAAGCTCAGACTGAAAAAACATTTTTAGTATCGGAAGAACAAGAAGTAATGTTGATGTGCTGCTGAGTGAACGTAAGGACGTGTTCACAGGACTGGGACACTTACCAGTCACTTATCATATTACGTGGAAAAGCAAAAAACGGAAGAGGCTAAAAGTCACGTACTGGGGCTGTAAGGATCTATGGAGGCCAACTCCAGGAATGAGACAGGTAGAGCTGGGAGTCAGGGAGTGAAGTGTTCAGCCGCGTGCTTGTCCCTGTATTATCTAGTAATCTGCAGGGGCCTAAACACCCAGACCCTGACCAATCAAAACTTTTGACATGTTTATATTAACTAAAGATGAGTAAACTGAAAAATTTGATTTGCAAAATTTTCGAACTTCGCAAACCGAACTTAAGATTCTATACATATCTTTCTGTGTTCCCCTGGTGTCCTCTTCTGTGTCTTCAGCCGTGCATTCATCACTAACTGAGGGAAAGCACCGTGGCCACTGATTGGCGGGCTATCATTCTCCAGTCACAAAAATGACAGCCCACTCAGCTGTGCTGTCTGTCCTCAGTTAGGACACTAGGGGAACGCGGAAGGGTAAATAAACCTATATTTTATTAAAATATTGTATTGCCCCCCCAAAAAAATTATACAAATCAGCAATATACACTTACTACGGGAAATGCACTTAAAGTGCATTTTTCCCTGCACTTACTACTGCATCAAGGCTTCACTTCCTGGATAAAATGGTGATGTCACTTCCTGGATAATATGGTGATGTCACTTCCTGGATAACATGGTGATGTCACTTCCTGGATAATATGGTGATGTCACTTCCTGGATAACATGGTGATGTCACGACCCTACTCCCACAGCTGTGCAGGCTGTGGCTGCTGGAGAGGATGATGGCAGAGGGATGCTCAGTGTCCCTCCAGTGCCCTGTGTCCCTCTGCCATCATCCTCTCCAGCACCCACAGCCCGCAGAGCTCTGGGAGTCGGGTCGTGGCACCACCATGTTATCCAGGAAGTGACATCACCATGTTATCCAGAAGGTGACATCACCATTTTATCCAGGAAGTGACATCACCATGTTATCCAGGAAGTGACATCACCATTTTATCCAGAAGGTGACATCACCATTTTATCCAGGAAGTGACATCACCATGTTATCCAGGAAGTGACATCACCATGTTATCCAGGAAGTGACATCACTATGTTATCCGGGAAGTGAAGCCTTGATGCAGTAGTAAGTGCAGGGAAAAAAGCACTTTATAAGCATTTCCTGTAATAAGTGTATGTTGCTGATTTGTATAACTTTTGGGGGGCAATACAATACTTTAATAAATATTTTCGCCGGACTTCTCCTGCAACTAAATAAAGAGAAAAGAGATCTACATCAGATCAGTACTTGGTGCGAATGCCCTTTACCTTTAGGTACTTGCACAGTGTATGAAGGATCTCAGCAGGAAGGCTGTTCCATCATCTTGGAGAACTTCGCTCAGCTCTTCTTTGGATGTTGCTGCTCAGATCCTTCTGCCTCTTCATGTAACGCCAGCTACACTAGGTAATGTGAGATCAGGGCTCTGCGGGGGCTGTATCATCCCTTCCAGCATAGTTCTTAATGACATTGGGTGGATGTTTTGGGTTGTTATCCTGCTGCAGAATAAATATTTGGAGCCAATTTGCACCATTTTCCACACTTCCCTAAAACATTTGCACAGTACTATATATAGTATGTCAATATGGTACCTGAGGACTAGGTGATATACCCTGTCAACTGTGAATTTTCAACTCTGCAAAATTCTTCACTTCAGAGTTGTTATTCAAAGAATTTTAGGGTAAATTCACACCGGCGGATCCGCCGGGAATCTCACGCACGAAATCCGCAGCTAATCCCCAATACATGTATTATTCTTATTATTAATAATAGGTGTATTGCGGATTAGCTGCGGATTTCGTGCGTGAGACTCCCGCCCGTGTGAATTTACCTTAAAGGAAAAAAACAAAACAAAATAATAATTGCTTAGGGATTTCAAATAATAAAATAGAGCATACTCACCCTACTGCTTCGGCATTTTAGTCCACACTTGTCTCTCTATGTATATCCTCCTCTGGGTGCTCTCCCAGTTCTGCTGGCAGTAACTGGTGCTACAGTGGGTTCAGAAGCCTGAAAGGGGAAAGCACATCATCATCATCATCATCATCATCATCATCATCATCATAAGTAAACCTTATAGAGAGTATGCTCCATTCTATTATTTTACTCCTAGCATACCCTGTTTTTTTTCTTAAAAAATGAGACCCTTGATATTCTTCTTCTTCTGAAGAGATGAGTCTGGAGAAGAATTACCTCTAGAGATGAGCGAATTTGCAGTATTAGGCCATGTTCACACTAAGTATAACACCAGCTGTTCTGTGACCCCGCCGGATCACAGAACGGCCGGTGTCACTGAAAATTATCCACGATGATCTTCACTTCTGCTGAATTTGGATGTGGCCGCATCCCAATTCACAACTGCAGTGATTTATAAAACACATACGTTGTGTGAACATGGCCTTAACAAGGCGAAACGCTTCTTTAGGTGACTTATCAGCCTGCTGCCTTTGAACTCTGCCCTGGTCTTCTGCGAGTGCCTAGAAAAGCTGGATCCAGTCCTAGGAAACTGGGAGAAGTTTCCCAGGACTGGATCTAGCTTTTCCAGGCACCCACTGTAGAGCGGCATGGAGTTCAAGGTAGCCGGCTGAAAAGCCGCCTGGCGAGCTAAAGAAGCGTTTCACCTCATTAAATCTGTAAATTCACTTATCTCTATTACGTCCTCCTCCCAATCCCCATATGACCCCATATAACCATATTGTAATGTCTCCAAAGAATCGGATGCAGCCATGTTGCAGATATTATCTCGTCCTGCCAGAAAAATTTCAATTCTGTTGGCACTTCAGGAGGCAGTCGCCTAATCTACAGGCTGATGTAAGGCGGCTGCTTCCTGAATAATAAAATGTTAAGAAGTCGTCCAATATTAACTTTTGGAGAGTTTCTTTACAAGACTTGAGTCTTTCATATTAATTTCATCCTAAGCATGATGATTTCCAGCCGAGCAGCGATACATTATGGAAAATGTGTTAAAATCAAGGTAGCAGCGCTGCCGGTTCGTTCTGCTGTTAAATTTTATTAAGTAGAGTTAAATATAGAATACTAAGAAGCATACAGAAGTATGAAGCGCTTGGAGAAAAGTAAAAAAAAAAAAGTTGTGTTGCCATATTTATACTAATTAAATGGGTTCACTACTTTGGTTTACTACTTTTTGGGGCGTCCTCCAAAAATAATGGTCACAGAGTATCCCATCACCGGGACCCCTAGCAGCCATCTGAAATTTGTTAGGGTACCTGATACATCAGCCTTGATGCCTTCTCCCACCATCCACAATAACGTGGTTGGGGCTTTGCTCCTCTTGAAGAAGACCCACAAAGCAGTAAGAGATATATTGGTGAGGTAGTTTCCCATGGGTGGCCACCCTAATGTTCCATACCTGTCTGTCAACAAGCCAGCTGATCTCTAGGAGGTTTATTGCAAGTTGTCTGCATCTATACTATATGGACCAAAGTTTTGGGCCTCACCACTTATTTAATTTAGTCTTCATGCAACAAGTGCGGAAAATCCATCCACTGCCAATGGAGTCTGCCTGTACAAACTCGTGAAAGGACGGGTTGTTCTAACCAGATTGGTATTACAGTACTGATATAGACCATAGAATCTGGTGTATAAGAACACAACTGCAAAGAGTCCTGACGCGAGATGAGTAAATTTACAGCAATAACGAATCAAAGGCTTTTTAAGCTCGGCATTCGGCTTATCAGCCTGCCGCCACATACAGTAACTCAGTGCCGTTCCATGCCATCCCGCTCCGGGTACCGAGAGACGCTGGATCCTGTTCAAGGAAGATTGGACCATCCGAAAAGCTCCTACAGGTGAAATATTTTAGACCATATAGTATACTTTGTTTTGGAACAACTTTTGTTTTTCCTTTTATTAGTTTTTTTATGTCCGTTATTTTATCATTTTTTTTAATCCTTTTCCTAGCTCAAGGCACAGGTGTCACAGATGATATAATAAAAGGATTATATAAAGTCAGTTTATTATAACCAGTCACAACAGAACAAAATAAATAGGATAAAACAATAAAAACAGATGTCATGTTGGAGAGCTTCCGCCATCCGTCTTGACCCGCGGAGGCCTATTGTGTTACCGTATCCTTACGCTAATGTAGTAAATGACAGGTTGCCATGGTTGTGGTACTGTCCTCAGGTATATAGACACCTTTGGTAATTAGAATAATTGTATCCATATCTGTAAGCACGAACACTCTAATGTAATTTATAAAACCCACAGAAAAAGTTTTTCAAATTTTTAAATACATTTCTTTACTTTTGGGCACAAAAAACACAATACAAATTGTATGGAGAAAGCATTGTATTCCGGGTGTTACTTTCCACAGATTTATTTAAAGCCACATAACAATCCCAGCAGGAGCCCGGAGAAGTGCTAGGGTAGTGTTGATTGGGAGTCTTGGATATCGTACAATCCGCCAGCTGACTGACATACAGCAATGGAAGGGAACCACACCTTCTGGTTTGCCATTCTTTAAAGGGAATGTATCACCTAAAATTTTCATTTACTGATTACAGTCAGATACTAAAACTTGTTCTTTTATTTTAATCTGTTTTTATTTTCTGATTGTAATTTTTAAAATTTTACTTTTTGTACATTGTTCTGGGCGGTCATATTAACTGAGGTTTTTTTTTACAGCGTTTAGTGACATGCTTTACGGCAAGACTCAGGGACATAGACAGCAATAGACAAAGTCTTCCCCTTGAGATGCATGTGAGACATTACTGAGCGCGCTCTGTGACCTTTCACAGTTCACAGGGAGCTGCTATTGTCTCGTCTAGTTACTGGTGTCACTTGTCGCTGCAATGCTTTACAAATCACTTTACAGCAGCCTCCTCTTATCACTATAGAGACAACAAGACAACAAGAAGTCTTAGTTCAGTTTTAGCCCCAGTGGTGAGAATGAAAACTGCAAGATCTCACAATTATTTTATAATATAGACAAAATGGAAAATTAGGAAAAAGAAACCCACCAAAAACCCACCAATAACAAAAAACATAATTAAACAATAAGTAATTTCCTGATTACACATTCCCTTTAAGGATGCCAATGACTTTACGTAGGGCTGGAACTATAGGCAGCTGAACTTAAGCCTTAAGTGACATGACCATAGCTGGAGTACAGTAAAGGAGGGAAGGATACAGACAGTGAGCCCTAGCCTGGTCCCACCCAGCTTACCCTTCCTATTTGACTTAAACAGCCCTACATGACTGCGGACAACCATGGTGATGGTTGCTTACCTGAGGTAATGGGCCCTTACCTGAAAACAATAAACCAACACCAGAGATGGGAAAACCAGAGTGCACCTCACGGATAAATCACAATCACGATATACAGTATTTATTAAGCATGAACTCAGGGGTCTAAAGAACAAGTTAAAAGCTTTTTAAAGTGACAGTGCCCATTTAACGTCTTGACTGCAAGTCACCTCTGACACCTCAGCCACCACAGAAAAAGTTCTTATATTGCTTTTGTGTTAATTCTATATCGTTGTCTAGTTTGATTTACAGAACTCCCCCTGGTGGCTACTGGAATCAGTCAGTGCTCTGTTGTCAGACTTGCCTCTAACCTCTCGATTAATCTTTTAGGCTGGGTTCACACACAGTATATTTCAGGCAGTATTTGGTCCTCATGTCAGGTCCTCATAGCAACCAAAACCAGGAGTGGATTGAAAAGACAGAAAGGATCTGTCCACATAATGTTGTAATTGAGTGGATGGCCGTCATTTAATGGCAAATATTTGCTGTTATTTTAAAACAACGGCTGTTGTATTGAAATAATGGCCGTTATTTACCATTATATGACGGCCATCCACTCAGTTTCAACATTGTGTGAACAGAGCCTTTCTGTTTTCAATCCACTACTGGTTTTGGTGGCAATGAGGACCTGACATGAGGACCAAATACTGCCTGAAATATACTGTGTGTGAACCCAGCCTTAGGCTATGTTCACACTACGTATGAGACCGGCCGTTCCGTGACTCCGCATCAGAGCTCCACGGAGGAAAGATCATCCGGCCGGTACTTAAGTACCGGCCGTGATGATCCGGGCTGAGACCGGCCGCTCCGTGACTCGGCCGGTACTTAAGTACCGGCCGGATGATCTTTCCTCCGTGGAGCTCTGATGCGGGCGCATCAGCGCGCGCCCGCATCAGAGCTTCCCATAGCACAGAGTGAAGCTGTGTGAACTGAGAGGACCTTCTGCGGGCGGAATTCATTGAATTCCGTCCGCAAATAATGGACCTGTCAGTTGTTTGTGGCACCGTATGGGAACCGGTCAGAGCGTATGCGATGTGTGTACGGTCTGGCTGGGATCCCATAGCGAATAATGCTATGTTCCACCCCGCAAATCTACGGCTGTAGTTCTGCGGCGAGAATTACCGGCGTAGATTTACGTAGTGTGAACATAGCCTTAGGCTGGGTTCACACTACGTATATTTCAGTCAGTATTGTGGTCCTCATATTGCAACCAAAACCAGGAGTGGATTAAAAACACAGAAAAGATCTGTTCACATAATGTTGAAATTGAGTGGATGGCCGCCATTTAATGGCAAATATTTGCTGTTATTTTAAAACAATGGCTGTTATATTGAAATAATGGCCGTTATTTACTGTTATATGGCGGCCATCCACTCAATTTCACCAGTGTGTGAACTGATCCTTTCTGTGTTTTTAATCCACTCCTGGTTTTGGTTGCAATATGAGGACCACAATACTGACTGAAATATACGTAGTGTGAACCCAGCCTTATACTGCAATGGCAAAATCATGTGATAGTTGGACCCAAATAGAGGTGAATGAAGACAATGGAATGTTATCATAAAATTTTGAAAAAGACCACTGGGTCCCTCTAGTCTGCCCTTTTAGTATTTCCCTTCTTATTACCTTGGGATAGATATATGTATATACCAGGCAGGTTTACATTCTGTTATTGTAGATTTATCAACCACATCTGCTGGAAGTTTGTTCCAGGTATCTACTACTCTTTCAGTAACGCAATATTTTCTCATGTTGCTTCTGATCTTTCCCCAAAAACCTCTCACTGTGTCCTCTTGTTCTTGAGCTCAGTTTTATTCTGAAAACACTTCTCTCCTGAACCGTATTTAATATTTAGTTAGTAGGATTCGATCATGTCTCTCTTTTCTCTTCTTTCCTTCAGACTATACAATTTTATTTTATTTTTTTATGATACAAAAATACTTTTTCCATGGGTTTTTATTTTAAAAACAAAAGTTTAGTTTGTGCTCTGCTGCGTCTGTTATCAGTAAGGTCTCTCAAAGAAGCCATTTTGATAGACTTCTGGTTGGCCTTTCTTTTCCCTCCTGAAGAAGCTTCTAAGTTGACTTGTGATCTGGTCATAAGTCAGCTTAGGGCCATGTTCTCACTCTGTAAGACACCGGCCCGTGTCAGAGAAGATTATCCCGTCCGGTACTGCAGTACCGACTGGATGATCTTTACTGCCCCTGAACTCAGATGCGGGAGCATCAGTGTGTGCCCGAATTCACCGCTGCTCACAATAGAGCGTGCGACCAGAGCCGCGTGCTCCATTGTGTGCACTGACAAGTTTTCTGCGGCCACTATTCAATGAATAGCGGCCGCAGAAAACTGACATGTTATGTGTATACACTCTGGCCGGGATGCCATAGACACCAGCACTACGTAAGTTCCGTAGTATTCACGGCCATTGTTGTAAATCGCCAACAATGGACGTGACTACTACGAAACTTACGTAGTGAGAACATAGCCTAGAAATGGATTCAGCAGAGAAATTGCTGGATGCTAATTTGTTTTAATAAAAACCTATAGTGAAAGTGTTTTCTATATGATAATATAAGTACAAAGCAAGAATAAAAAAAAAAGTGTCTATAGCTGTTAATGTATGAGGAAAACAAGTAAAACAAGTAAAACAGACATGTTAGGAAGACTTCACTTATTTATATGCTTCAAGTAAATTGAACAAGAGCCAACACTTTATACGTCAGCGCCTCTCTTTTCTGATTGTTAAATCTGCAGGCTTACCAGATTTTTTTTTTTTTTCCTACAATCCGGTCATGTTTTCTGTATCTTTGTTTAATCACAATTATATGGCGGTTTGTACACTGCCGATAGACATCAGCCTGTTATTTTATGTCTTCCCATATGTTGTCATTTGGATTTCATTTAGTTTCCATGTATGTGATTTGGCTGTGGCTGTGGATAACACTGGCAAATAACGCGACTGCAGACCACGTATGACAAGCGTTCCGGAGAAGAATTCCTGGAAATATCTCAAGTATACAGATAAAAGGGAAGATTCAATTGTAATACTATGTAGTTTGTATCAAATTCAGATATAATTACTATTGGGAGCCGATCCCTCCGCCAACCGTCACCCGTCATACGCTGATAAGATAATAATCTTATTTTTATTAATAAAATAATAAATAAACAAACAAATAAATACAGTAAACATAATGCACTCGACGGGCAGGAGGTACTACCTGTTCCTAAAATATTTACAGGGAGAGCCAGGTTTTTCTACATCAGATATAAACAGAGATACAACTGATATATATATAGAGAGATACAACTGCTTGTAAGCAGTTGTATCAGTAGGCAAGTCTGTAGAAAGAGCACCGGCACTACTCGATAGCAAGGACTTTTGTAAGTATTATAGGACACTCTACATGAACGGACTATATGCGGTCTGAGGTGCTCCTCATGAATGTAACCATAGTATCCATACACAAAGTGAAAAGCAGAGGGCACTCACCGATATCATGCAGTATGCTTTATTACAAATGCAGTTAAAATTCAGCAAGGCATATATATCATCTATAGCAGATGCCAAGACCCTTAGTAGTATGACCGTCATTTTGTGCGTTTCTTCGTATTTATTGAGGAAGAACTATATCTACGCTTAAAAAGCGTTGTCTTTATGCATTTAAATAAAGTGTAAAACTATATTTGATCAGTGCCTGCAAGTTTGTTCCAACTATTGGGTTTTTATCGAGATCAGCAAAATTTGAACATGCTAACTCTAGAATACTGGCAGCTGAAGAAGTTGGATGCAAACCTAAAGAGTCTAGAAAAACCTGGATACAGCCTATGGCCTATGGCCGTATCTATGTTTTCCCGGACTTCCTAGGGCTGAATCCTACTTCTTCACCCAAATTCTGAATCACTGTACTCATGTTCCAGTTGCGTTTATCTCTAGGTTTTAATCTTGCTCCAGATTACATTGTTGTTAAAGGATTTAGCCGGATGGGACAAGTGGCAGCGATCACCTCCACTCCATGTAAGGCTTGCTTGGTTGTGATATAAGAAGGTAAATCTATATTACGTAGGCTTTCTATCTCCTCCGCTGTATTCGTTCAAAGCTCTAATTAGCCAAATTACTAATTACCCTGTGTCGTTTTGGCTACTAGGGATACGGACTTGTAGTTGTACCATGCCGCCCTTACGTAGGAGAACATCTTCATCTGACAGATCCTCTTTAATTGCATTTCCATACCTAATTCCGCCCGCTTCACTCTTACTTACCTACTTCATCTCCGTCTTTTAATCCAAAGCGATCGTCAAAATTTTGCCTTTGATTTAGTTGTCGTATTCAAACTCCAAAGTTCAAATGTTCCCCAAGCAGACCCGCTGCCCGGGCTCCATCCTGATCACAGACGATGCCTCTGATATTTTGTTTTTGAAGCCTACACAGACTTCCAGGGCTGAAGCCGAGCTGAATCCTTTAAATCAAAGACATTGAAAAGCTGATGAGATGTGAAATAACGGCCCGTCCTCACCAAATTCCCCCACTTTGTGCTTAACCTTCACATGGGTTGTTAACCACCCTGGGAAAAGGTAATTACAAAGTAGGGCGACAACAGTTAATTAAATATGCTTTGAAAAAGCTATCTGCACGTAGGAAGCGAAAGACGGCGCCGGCGCGAGCCAAGCCGCAACTTGTTAGGGGCCTAATGGTCTTTGTTCGGTTGTCTGATAATTGTCAAACCAGTGAATAGCGTAATCTCAGAAAGGCATTTTCCACTGACTTTTTCAGCTCGTAATGTCTTATAATCTTCCTCGGAGCGAGATTTGCTCTGATAAAGGCCCACTTGATACTTTCCTTGTACAACATCATGGCTATTTGTTCCTTTCAAACGATCGCTAAAGGATGAAAACCGTAGAAGGTGCGCGGGTCAAATTCAGACACGCTTCTTTTGTATGGGCCTTTATCTGGAATTTCCCGGACAAATCTCTTTTATACTTTTGTACATTCACAGTCTTCGTATTGACTAGTGGTGATGGTAGCTGTTAGAATTATTGTAGCTCGCTGGCTTAATGGTTAGGGGTCTTAAGGTTGGTGCCAAATGGGGCAATAATTGCATAAAAATTCTATTATATGGCCCTCACAACTTGCAGTCAAACCAATCATCCTAATCATCAGCAAACATCCCGATGTTCATTTCGGATCCCAAACATGAACATTTAAAAAATTATTATGATTGGTTCGGTTCGTGTTCGCTGAACTTTCATGAGCAAATAAACGTACAGTAGAAGCGTATGTTTTGGTGCGTACAGATTATAAGGTGCAAAACGTAAAATACATAATAGCGGAGTAATTCCAAGATGCGTAGCATTATCGGATCTTTTATTCGCCCGTGCATATACTGTATACGCAATGACGTAAATACATGTATTATGCAATACGTGTGAGGAATACTAGGCCGCAGTGTACTGTCAGCTCAGCAAGTCAAGATGTCCCAGCGAGCCTCCCCTTTTGGTCTCAGAGAGCTCAAATACGTTGTAAAGATAATGGACAAGATGGACTATGATGGACGCCTGGTCACTACAGGGTTAAGAAATGAATCCTTATAGTGCTAACGCTGGATTCTGTCACCCTCCCTACACTCATAATTTCACAACGTTCTAGGCCCTACTTGGTCAGCTCTCCCTTTCTACACTGACTAACTACCACTGTGAATATTGCTACCTAACTAAATTCAGATGCTGTCCCTGCCCGTTTCACTCTCCCTACTGAACAGCAGAAGAACCAGGAAAAACTGTGAGAAAATTTGCCTCAGCATCACATTTTTATAGCATGTCCGTAACGTACGTAATAACGCTAATCGTACAGCCAATCACAGTAATGGCAGTAGTGAACATGGCAACTACATTGCCTAATGTGACCTTCCTTCCCCACACTTTCATTGGCTCTTTTAAATTGATGGGAGGAAATTTATGCGGTTGCATAAATCACGAGATAAACGTTCGCATGTTCGAAAATGATCGTTATAACCATTCCAATCATCAAACAAATGTTTGCAGCATGTTCATATGAACATATGAATATTTATGAACATGTTCGCTCATCACTATAAGGGGTTATCCAGGATTAGAATGACATAGCTGCTTTCCTGCTGAAACAGCACCACCCCTGTCCTCACTTTGTGTGTGGTATTGCAGCAAAGTTCCATTGAAGTGAGGTGCAATACCCCACACAACCTGAGGACAGGGGTGGTGCTGTTTTTAGAGAGAGCGGATATGTTTTTCTAATCCTGGATCGGCCCTATATCCCACTTTCCATTAAATTGTCATGTGATACCATGTGATATAGGAATGTAGATGTCTGGGTAACCTAAGCTTAGCTTCCTAAGAAGCCCAAAGACCCCATTGTCACTTTTTTCCCCTTTGGGGGGGAGGGGTAGTTACATAGTTACATAGTTACATAGTTACATAGTTAATACGGTTAAAAAAAGACACATGTCCATCAAGTTCAACCAAGTTGAGGGGCTACAAACATTTTCTTGGAAGTTGAAAATTTGGTTCACATAGTAGCATTGCCTATGTAGCCATTACATACAGTATATGCTTTAAGCAAATAATTCAGTTCTTATTACCGATTGAGTTTTGATTTTGAGCCTATGTGTTGTCACTTTTTGCATTTCTTATACTCTCGACATAATTGAAACCATAATACAAGACTGTACCCCGGCCTCTGCAATCTCCAGCCTGCCAAATGTCATCAGAATGCACAACGTGGTCCCAGTGGAACCGCAGCCCTTTACGTAAGGAAGGGGGGGGGGGGGATGGCCGCATCTAAAGATGACTTCCCTGGAAATGTAATCATCCTATATAGCAAACAGAATACAAAGAAAAATTTCCTTTTTATTGATATCAATCTGCTTCTTCCAAATTACATTGCAAATCATAGCATTATTTCTGGTGATGTACAGTACGCAGGTGGCAGATCTGTCTTCTTCAAGTGGATGATGACAAGGCAATAGGCTGTCAGCAACATCTGGATCATTATTTATATGATTATGGTCATCGCTTTTACTTTACGCAGGGCTGTAGGCGTCTTATATATTCATGCAGTGTTTGTATGCAAGTATAAGGATTTTGTCATTGTCTTGGCTCTGGATAGCGCCACTGACCTATAGTAGTTTATCAATATTATTTACGTCTTGGGGTTGCTGCATGGAGGGGGTGGATGTTAGATTCTAAGGGATTAATCATGAATAGAGATGAGCGCAACTCGAGCATGCTCCATGACCTATGACTGTATCCATATTTTCTAGGGCTGTATCCAACTTAGTCAACCACCGGTATTCAAATTCTAAATGATTGGACTCATTTCTGTTCATGAACACTATGAGTCTTATTACATGGAGCGATAATCGGCTGATAATCACTCCGTGTAATAGAGCCAACGATCAGTCATTGAAACGATCATCGGCTGATAGTTTCTTTAGGCCCAGACCTTAAGTCATTGGCCACTGACCATGCATGGCTTTGTGTAATAGCGATGCACGGCCAACGGCTGATGAGTGAACAAACGGATTACATTACCTGTCCAAATTCCTGGTGTTCTTCTGTGCTCTGCTTCCTCCCCGGTCCGGTGCGCTGCTGCAGAATGTGGACAGGTAATGTAAACTGTTTGGGCAAGGGCTGCACGGACATCGCTAACAATGTCCATGCAGCCTTTACTAAGTGATTATCGGGCCGTGTTATAGGCCCAGTAAACGAGTGCCGTTCTGCTGTATTGATCAGGCTGCTATTGGCCCATCGACCCGTGTAATAGGACCCTAAGGATTATAGCAAGGTGAGGCCATTTTAGCAGGTCCATATAAGATAAAGCTGGGTACATACTGCTATATTGCTAGAGAGATGGACGTCAGCCACACAGGTGGCATAGGTTTTTTTTTTTTTAAGTTTGGCCAACATCTCTTTCGTTGTAGCAGAAAAGGTGGCCACCGGTGGCCCAGCCCAAGAAAGACTAATCTGTGGCACTCACCCTCTATGTACCATAAAGATATAGCCTTTGCCTGTATCAGATCTGCTCATGCTTTGCTAGGCATAATTATAGCCTCTTGGGACAGTTGCTCTGGATCACCAGTGGATTCTTTAGGTGGAATTTCTGATTGGTTAGTCTAGATTTATAGCCTGGTGCATAGAAGGCATAGGGATGGTGATGTTAGTTTGACTATTACTAGGATAGACTCCAGGAAAAAATCCACAAAATAGTTTATAACCAGCTATTTAGCGTCAATTTTCATATTTGTTCTTGTCCATATTGGTGAAGATTTATAAAGACCGGCTAATGAGCCGTACCCCCATCTACTCCGCCAGATTTACTAAGGGGCGTACATCACTAGGTAAATACAGCGTAACCTGCATCTGCCACACAGCGGACACAAGTTCTACACCAGCTCGGGAGCAAGTGTAGATTTTTGCCAAGATCTACACCTGTTTTAGATGTAAACCATGATAAATTAGGCGTGGGAAGAAGCCACACCTTGCCTTGCCCCCTGCCTGCCTATCAGGTGAGCGGGGCTTATGTTTGACGTATGCCATTGAATAGGCAAAAATCAGCCCATTTTCCGTAGCATGTTAAAAACTGTGCCCCATTTTGTTTTATTCATGACTAGCATCATCATCAATTATTTGTGCCATCATCCATTCCGTCATCTCCAGTTCTATTAATGAGTTGCTTTTCTTATTGGTGTTACCTGTTTATTTTGTTTTGCAAGTTTCTGTTTGTAATACTTTTCAGCTCTATTGTAAGTCCTGGGGGTATCTGAGTACCAGGAGGCACAGCTAAGACTGTGACTGCTATAGGTGAATCAGTTCTGCCAACAATCTGGCACTGACCAGTCCTAACCAGTCAGTACCTTAAGTAGAATATCAGTCTCTTCTCCTTATCCCATGCATGAATCTGATCGGGTAATGACAGTCTCTCCTATGGTGCCACCACCAAAGAGCCCAGAAGCTATAGGAATGGTGACTGTGTCTTTTGAATTGGAGAGTTCTTAGCACTTTCTTCTTTTTCATTGGTAATACGTGTACAATTGATTTGCTCGAAAACAGAGCATAGAAACAGATCAATTCCTTGAGCCAACCAAAGGAAATTATTCTCGGGAACCCTTCTTCTATACGGAACGTGTGCATCTCTACTGTTCATTGCATTGCGGTATCATCAATAAAATCTAATAGGTTGTTTGTGAGTCATCCTAAAAGTAACAGACCCCAATAAGAAGTGATTGCTATATATATTATTGTCACTGCCTGGGACCACCAGAAGATGGATTTTGTTGGCATTGTCCAGGTTACGACCCCCAGAAAAGGCTATTATAGATAACAGCCTGCGAACAAGCAGAAATCTGATGTGTGCGAAGGAGATCAATGGTGGAAGCCTAGTGATTTGTGGCGGTGATCACTGCAGATGAACCTTATACAAGTCTAAGGTCAAGAGCGGCATTAGGAGGAGGTAAAGCCTTACTTAAAGAAGACACAGAGCATGGAGGAAGAGTACCTTACCTTTACAGGATCCCATTGACTGCTTTAGTCTGATTTGGCCATAAAAAGGAGTTGGGGGTATATAAGAACCCCTATCTGGGGGAATTGGAAAAGCCAAAAGGGTGAGAAATATCCCAATCAATGCTATGCTATGCCATGACAGACTCTCTAAGCAGCTAAGATGGTAGCTTCCCTGGCTGCCTTTTGTAGAGTACTATTGCCAACATAGATGATCCTGAAGCTGACACAGGTATGAACATTGTGGTCATTTAAAGGGGTTATCCAGCGCTACAAAAACATGGCCACTTTTCCACCTACGGTTGTCTCCAGTTCAGGTGCGGTTTGCAATTAAGCTCCATTTACTTCAATGGAACTTAGTTTCAAAACCCCGCCCAATCCAGAGACAACAGTAGGGGGAAAGTGGCCATGTTTTTGTAGCGCTGGATAACCCCTTTAAGGCTATGTAACAATGGGTGGCAAGATGGAGACTATATAGAGCCAGTACTGTGATGCAACACACATGCGTTGTCTAAAGCAGTGTTCCTCAACTTCAGTCCTCAAGAGCCACAAACGGGTCATATTTTGAGGATTTCCTTAGTGTTTCACAGGTAAAGTAATTATAGTCAGTGCATCAGGTATTATCACAGGTGTTCTTTATATTGGATATCCTCAAAACATGACCTGTCTGTGCTCCTTGAGGACTGGAGTTGAGGAACACTGGCCTAGAGTATAGGGCTCGTGTCCCATGTGAGAAGGATGGGGGTCTGGAGGCTTAAACAAGTAAATAGTGTCTTAGAGGCTGCTATGTGGGGGACACCTGTGAGTCCGAATCTATTCTGGTTCCTGGATTTGGAAGGTGCCAGAGCAATGCGGTACGGCAAGGCCTAGGAAAAGGAGAGTCACTTGGTGCACTCTTTTACAACCTCGAAAAAGTGACCAAGGTTAGTTATAGTAGGCATAGTACGTCCTAGTAGGTAAAAGTGGGTGGTCCCAAGGATGTGTGAAGGAGCAGAGCCTACTTGTGATTGCTGCAACCTTGCAAGTACACTTGGATAGAGCAGATTAAGAGTAAATGGTAGCATCAATGAGGCACAAAGTGGCACTGTTAGATGGAGGTAAGCTAACCAGTCTCTCCAACCTTGGAAAAAGCTTTTCTGGAAAAAAAAAAAAACATTGGGGGAGATTTATAAAACATGGTGTAAAGTGAAACTGGTTCAGTTGCCCCTAGCAACCAATCAGATTCCACCTTTCATTTTCCAATAAGTCTGTGAGGAATGAAAGTTGGAATCTGATTGGTTGCTAGGGGCAACTGAGCCAGTTTCACTTTACACCATGTTTGATAAATCTTCCCCATTGTGTTCAGCAATGTTCATTTTCTGGTGTTATTTGTGTGTTGAAACCACAAAGTACTGTGCCTTTAAGACTGTTCGGTAACCCGTAAGCTTATTGAACCACTCTACGCTTCTGCTCCTTTGTATGTGAGATGTGATCTGGTCTGCGATTTATTATTTAAAGTGTCTAGATTTAAAGTGTTCAGACCCCCAGCAATCATTAGAATTAGGGATGGTCCGAACCTGCCGAGGTTCGGGTTCGTACGAACCCGGACTCTCGGCAATGATTCCCACTGTCTTAAACCTCCGTGGAGAGGGTGGGAAGCGGGAAGACTGCCTGGAAAACTGGGATACAGCCTATGGCTGTGGCTGTATCCCGGTTTTCCAGGCGGTCCTTCCGCTGTATCCACCCTCTGCACGGAGGTTTAAGACAGTGGGAATCATTGCCGAGAGTCCGGGTTCGTACGAACCTGAACCTCGGCAGGTTCGGACCATCCCTAATTAGAATGAAGAGGCAGAATTAGTGCAACTGGAGATTGCTTGATTCCGATCGTTCTGCATTTGAATACTGGTGGCTGAAGAAAATGGATGCAGCCCATGGGAAAACATGGATACAGCCTATAGTGTATGACCGTATCTATGTTTTCCAGGACTTCCTAGGGCTGCATCCAACTTCCTCAGCCATCGGTTACTCAAATGATGAACGATTGGACTTGCGCTTGCGAGTTGCCCTCATCTCTTATGCAATCTCCACCAATTGTATTAAAATTCCCTGAAGCCTGTCTAATAGAACTGGATTGCGGTGGAGTGAAGCACATGGCTACACGCTTCTCCTGCCTCTTTCTAATGATCAGCGAGGGTCCAAACGTTTGACATGTCTCTGTGACCTGACAAAAGTTTGGGTAAGTGGCAGGAAATGCTAGGCAAGGACATCTGTCATACGCTTTATTTTTTGAGAACATTTCCTATTTTTTATTACTCTAACTAGTGAGTCACCGACTATGGCCATACTTTATTTTTTATATCATTATTATTATGTGCTCTCATTCTGATGGACAGAAACATCCATTACTTTCAGGCAAAGCAATCAGTCAAAACCACTTTTTTTAAGAAAAATTCTGGAAATAGTTTTAAAAAAATTTAATTTGTAATTTAATTGAACGAAGAGAAATCAAAGAGCGGCTTCTCCATTCTTTCTATTAGGGATTAGCGATGACTGGAGGCACATTGACCTGTTTTATATGTGATGGGTAAGATGTTCGCAGCTGTTATGAGGCTGTATACTCCGTCTTTTGTTTCTGATTTTAATTTGCAGATCCTCTCGATTACCTTCGAGGTCTCCTGGAGTAACATCTGAGTTATTACACTGAAGATGGAGCTTTTAATAAGAGATAATTTTGAGCCCTTATATCTCTCTTCTATCTTCAAACAGGATATTGCTACTCAGAAGTTCTCCATGCCTTCTCCAACCCGCACCGTGATTGTCGCTGACTTCGATAATGATCAGGAGCTGGAAGTCTTTTTTAATAATATCGCCTACAGGGGCTCTTCAGCAAACCGTATGTTCAGGTAAAGCTACAGACTGTGTTAATATCTGAAGGGACAAGAACACCTTATGCCAATACGATATCAGGATGACTTCTTATATGCTGTCTATGTGAGGCAATGGATCCAAATATTTAACATGATATGTATGATTCTATATGCACTTTTTACCTAATGGGAAATGTATAGTTTATCATGTTTGTTTGTTTTTTTGTTGTTCATTAACCCTTAGAGGACCAGGCCAATTTCAATTTTTGCGTTTTCGTTTTTTCCTCCTTGTGCTTAAAAGGCCATAGCACTTGCATTTTTCCACCTAGAAACCCACATGAGCCCTTATTTTTTGCGCCACTAATTGTACTTTGCAATGACAGGCTGAATTTTTTCATAAAGTACACTGCAAAACCAGAAAAAAATTCAAAGTGTGGTGAAATTGAAAAAATAAAACGCATTTCTTTTATTTGGGGGTTTTTCGTTTTACGCCGTTCGCCCTGGGGTAAAACTGACTTGCTATATATGTTCCTCAAGTTGTTACAATTACGACGATATGTAACATGTATAACTTTCATTGTATCTGACCGGTAAAAAATTCAAACCATTGTTAACATAAATATGTTCCTTAAAATCGCTCCATTATAGCTTATAGCGCTTTTATACTTTGGTCTATGGGGCTGTGTCTGGTGTCATTTTTTTTGCGCCATTATGTGTTCTTTCTATCGGTACCTTGATTGCACATATACAACTTTTTGATCGCTTTTTATTACAATTTTTCTGGATTTTATGCGACCAAAAATGCGCAATTTTGCACTTTGGGGTTTACCGTGCGAGATTTTTTTTACTTTTACACCTTTACTAGAAGCCCCCCTGGGGGACTTCTAGTATAAGTGCACTGATCTTTCAGATTACTGTATTAGCGGGCACGCGCACGCTAATACCCGCGGTCCCGGGCTACGAGCGGAACCCGGGACCGCGGCGGCTCAGAGCGCGGCCCCGCTCTGAACACGGGGAGGCAGCCCTGGATGTACAGGTACGTCCAGGGTCGCCTAAGGGTTAAAGGAGAAGTGCGGCCAAAAGTATTTTTTAATATGTTATTACTTATGGAAAGTTAGAAATGCACATATAGGGCACTTGCTCCCCAAATGGAGGGCACAGAGCAGGAAGGGAGAGAGGTGCCGGTGAATCTACCTCCCCCCTCTCTCCCTGCTCAGTGCAGTGGGACAGATACACACTACTACTACTCCCATCATCTGCTCATAGTATGAGCAGATGATGGTGGAATAGTACAAGGGAGATCCCCATCACCAAGCTCCCCCTCCCCCAGCCGAAATCACAGACACCTACCCCGCCCCCGCCCCCACCGTTCACCTCCCAGTATGGCAACAGGTCCGGTCACCATCACCAAACCCTCCATCCACCCCCACACACACACCATGGAGGTGAATGGCAGCGGCGGCGGCAAGGGCAGGGTGTTTATAGTTATAGTTTACATTACACTACATTACATCTTCCATAGACAATACAATGCTATAGACTTTTACATATAGTGCTCCCCCTACTGGACACTCCATAAGAATTACAACTGATTCGTGACGTCACAGTTTTTTTAGGGAATTTGAAGCCTCCCTGATCTACTAAATTAAGAGAAATAGCAGTATATGTGCATTTCCCATAATTAATGTACATTAGGAATTTGAAATAACATATTAAAAAATACTTTTGGCCGGAGTTGTCCTTTAAAGGGGTTATTTAGCATTAGAAAAAGCACAGGCACTTCCTTGCAAAAATAGTACCACCCTTCTCCTCTGGTTGTGTGTAGTATTACATCTCAGCTTCAATCACTTCATTGGAAATGAGCTGCAAACTGAGGACAGGAGAGGCGATGTTTCTGGAAGAAGGTGGCCAGTAATATTATTATTATTATTATTTTTATTATTATTATTATTATTATTATTATTATTAAAAACATTACGTATGTTGACTAGGTAACATACTCTTATACATAAATAAGATCTTGCCAGCTATATGATATACATTGACAGATGTAGATGTGGGAAATATTGTCAAGAGTACTGCTCTATTTCCAAGGTACATTATGATATTGGAGTAGCCTGCTAGATTTTTGACACTGCAGGCTGGTGGCCATCCTAGTGTCCGGACAGTCCTGTACTGAAGGTACTTGAGCTGTGATGCATACTGTATGTATCGCCTCTCACCTTATATTCATGCAGCAGTTACGGCTCTACAACTGATACAAAGTAATACAGAGGGGATAGGAGACCCACCATGTAGTGTAAGGGGAGCAGTGATGCATACAGTACTATATGCATTGCTGCCCAACTCACTAGGTGCGAGTGCTGGGGTTCTAGGCTAACAGAATATAGCACCAGTGCATTCAAGATCTACATCTGTAGGTTAAGATGAGTGAACATGCATAGGAGGAGAATGATAGTGGGGCTCCCAACTGATCCCAGCTGTTAAAAGGGAACTCTATGGATCCTATGAAAAATAAAATGCTTAGAAAGCATATAAGTGCACTCACTGATTCCGGCTGATTGTTTGACACCTTTTCCACTTGTGTACACCACTTCTAGCCCATGATTTAAACTTTTAGAATTGATCCCAGTTTTACATCATGGCACCTGGCTGGGAAACTATATCTCCCAGCATGCATTGTACCACCCACCCCTGTCTTTTAGTATCTGCCCATGACTGGCTCTATCTGCTTCTACTTTGCACTGTAAACACAGCATTTATTTATCTGTCTATCTATTCATCTACATAGATTAGAGAAAGATATAAAACAACAGGTTCTCCTTTCCCCTATACTACTCAGGAGAAGTTGTTGTTTGGGGTTACAGATGAGGTGTTACAGCTTACCCGGCAACAGAAGAGACAGAGATCTCAGAAGGGAGGTATGACATAAGAGTGGAGACAGAGTGGACCAGGAAGTGAGGATTTTCAGCAGCTTCAGAGTCAGGGTGTAAGCCAGGATGTGCTGCAGGCAAATGGCCCAATTTATGTAATAGAAACCTATTACAAATAAGTTAAAATTATGGGTGGAGATTGAACAGGTTTAAAAAATTTTTAACCGGATTTCCCCTTTGTACTCTTTAGATGGTGAAGTCAATTGCATCATTTAAGGAACTTGACAGAGGCTGGCATCTTTCTACTCGATCATGAGCATTGAAAGATAGATAGATAGATATAGATGAAGCAATATTTCCATATTAAAGCACTTACAGAAGTCTGCAATCTATAGGACCAGCCTGGTATCAAACCATTGGGTCTACGCAAAAACAGAAGGTTAAATGAATACCTAGAATAAATGAATCAATCAATAATAAATAAACGCTGATGTAAAGCTTAGTATGCAGAGGAACACTGCAGAGACACCATCACATGTCTCGACGTCAATGAACTTGCCAGACCTTCCTCCGGGAAGGAACAACCAAGCCAAGGAACGTCTCCAACCAAGGAAACCACCAAAGCAAGGTTTCCAACCATAGACGGCTGTTTTGGAGTATTTACCCCTCATCAGTGTGGAGTAGGTTTCTGGCTAGTGGGAGCAATGCCTAGTAAGTGCATGCAAAAGGACGCTGGTTGACCTCAGGCAGATCAACCAAAACACCGCAGAGACACCATCATGTGTCTCAACGTGAGTGTATTCCAGAGCATTGCCCCCTGGGAAATCAAAGCCTAGGACCTGATAGGCCAATGAATTACATTCAAAACCTACTGGAACAGGACATGCCCAAATGACAGTAAAAGTGCTTTAGGAGACCATATAAATATTACATGTATCTGTGAGTGGTCCTCTTTGTAGAGTTCACGATGCATAGACTGAAGTTTACATGTATAAAAAAAGCAATGATGTTCTGGAATAACTGAATACAGGAATATTGTTGAGAATATTGCTTGTCTGCCACATAAATGTCCATCTTCCTTGAATTGCTTTACCTCTGAAAACAATCTCAAAAAATTGTTTAGGGTTTGGCTGCCATTACCTCCCTGCTGTCACTAGAGAAAATAAATTCAGTCGCTTCAGATATTATTAGTGATAACAAAAAGACTGGATTAAAGGGGTTTTCCAACGGCAAAAAAAAACCTGTTATGTATTGTTTCCAAGGTGGGAAATACATGCACTTCGAATTAGACTATAGTTTGCAAAATTGCATGATTGTTCTATTGCATGATCGTTGACTGTCATGGGGTCCTGGAAGTTTTGTTCTTCTAATGGTTTGACATATCCAGAGAGCTTCCTCCCGCCCTCAATTTTGGAAGATGGCTAATGGTCTGCTTAAAGGTGAACCATCAGCAGGTTAGATGAATCTAACCTGCTAATAGCCCCCTAATGTGCACAGGGCACTGAGGAGGAAGGTATGTCTCTTACCTGTATCCTCAGCGCCGTTCTTGGCTGTTAGCAGTGTAACCCTCGGTCCAGAGCACCCTTAGGAGCACTGCCCTGCCGCCATTGCGCAGAGTCGGCCTGCTTCTTCTAATGAAATCAATGAAGTAGGCCAGATCACAGCGATGGGTACGGGGCAATGCTCCTAATGGTGATCCGGGCCATAGATTGAACTACTAATTGCATGGGTATGACACAGAGGAGAAAGGTAACATACCTTCTACCTCAATGTCCTATGCGCATTAGGGGGCTATCAGCAGGTTACATTAGTCTAACCTGCTGATAGTTCCTCTTAAAAGGAGCTGACTGTATGGCTGTAGTGCAGTGGCAGTGGCTGAGGCATTCTCTTCTTTGTATCCACATAAGTTGTGCAGCATAAGGGGGCTGGCTGTGTGGCTGAACGGAACCACACAGCAACCCCCCTTTAAACAAGTCATGAAATACAGCCAAGAACCTCTGTTCTTTGTTGGAAGGTCAAAGATTTAGACTAACTATGACTTATGCCAAGAAAATGCAGTGTCCTTGAGGGTCAGTTACTTCTCTGACAGCCAATTTTCTTTAGTAACACGTTCCTCTCAGCTTACACTGTATGTAGTCTTTGGGTGAACCTCATGACAATGTCGTGATTCACCATGTACGTAACCCAGGCCTGACCTTTAGCAAAAGCAGTAACTGGAACAGGTTGTAGAGAAATTTTCTATCCATAGGGTGACTGGTACTGGATCAGGTTCAGGGGCCCTAAGAGGTAAACTCTTCTCTTCACTGAGGAATTTACCTTATCACATTTACTAAAGACTTGAGTGAAGAGGAAAGGATTTCTCTTTCTGTGGCTTGATCCATTCTCAGGCGGAACTGGGGAGTAATTATGCAGCTTGTTATTTGCTTCAATAGGTTTGCAAGGAACTGAAAAACTTTTTAGGACTAAGGTTTGATGTGAGGCCTAGCACTAAAACTGAGGGAAGCAAAATAGAGATGTTCTCACCCCATTTCCCCCAGTCAAGCTAGAATTAACCTAGAAACTTCCATCCCTCTGTGGAGAGGTGGCTGTACTTTAGCTTTTTGTAGAGATTGGATTTCACCTCGAAATAGATGAATCTGGGAGACTCTCTTTACTAGGAAGCTGCAGCACATACCACAAACTTACAAAGCAGTACATACAACAAAGTACAACAAAGTACAAAAAAAAAAATCAAACTAAACACACAGAGAACATCCTGATACCACATAACTGTTGCTCCTGACCAGATTCCTAAATACTAAGCTATCATTTAGTGCTAGTACTAAGCACTAAGCTATCATGCCCACATAGTGCTGGCATACTGTCATTGAGTGACGGTTGTAAATCTTGGGTTAAATGGCACTTTATTTGGCTATAATGTGTTAGATGCAGAGAAATCAGCTTTACCTTGAATACATCCTACATGGGAATATCTGTTCCTCCTTAAAGACTACCTTATATATTTGCATTGTAGTTAAAGATGAGCGAACCTACAGTAAGTTTAGCCGAACCAGAACCTGGATTGTGTGGCCATTGAATCTCGCTGCCTGGAAAAGATGGATGAAGCCCTAGGGCTGCCTGGAAAACATGAATACAGTCATAGGTCTCCTAGGGTTTCATCCATCTTTTCCAGGCAGCGAGATTCAGCTGCCGAGGGATCAGGTGCGGGTTTGACCAGACCTACTGTAAGTTAACTTTTTTTTTTACCCAACTAAAAAGTACTAATTTAACAAACTGTTAATAAATTTGTGATAAAATATTTGCAAAATACACTCAGAATTTTCGCAAAAATTGTGCAAAAATATTCACCTGGAACTGACCAGACGTAGCTCTGCATAAGTTTTTGTGACTTTTCAAAAAGTTGCAAATGATAAATTTGGGTGGATATTCAAAAAAGGCAGATTTAAAAAAATTGCATCTAAAAAATATTCGCCTTTTAAATACTGGTTCAAAAATAGGCAAAAAAATCCAAATTTTCACCTAAAAATAGGCACAAATTTCCCCCTAATTCTTTTTTTTTTAATGTCAAGTTTAGTAGCTGCTTCATATCTAAGTTTTAGGACTTTGTTATTCCCTAAGTTATGGTATAAGATGAAACCAGAAATTTGAGAACAATGGTTACAAATAAGAGGCGAGATAAAAACCAAAAATTCTCATTAACGACTTCTCCGTTTCATCCAACATTACATTTTTGAAATTTCTTATTAGTTCGTAATAGATGTCAAAATGTTGCTGAAGGCAAATAAGCTCAGAACTTCTTTTTTGTGCAGATCCATTCAAAAAGAACCTCGACCCGAGATGCAAGATGCAGCCGACTCCTGCCAAACAATTAAAAATTGAGGTCTTTTGCAACTTCCAACCTTGGAACGCTTAGTACAGTTAAGATTAAGTCTCCTTCAGGCTGTTCATTTGTGTGAAATGAGGAGGAACTAATGCTTGATTTCCATGGCAGCTTAGATGGGAAACCTGTGGCAGAGATGAAAAGAAAATAAGATGAAAAAAAAAATTCATAGCTTTTGTAAAAAGGTTTCTGGGAGGATGACAGCACCGGTTTGCTCAGAAATAGTCAAATGTGGTCGGAAAGCAAAACGTGCCCAATAGGTTTCTTCCTTTGTGCTCTTATCCCACTACAAAAAATTTTGAGCAGCAGTATTTTGGAACAGAGGGAGAGATGAATGATGTCACCATGGTGTATTATTTATTACCGCTTGCCGGTGGCTCTTTGCCTTTTGAGGTCCTTGTCAAGGTATAATGTGTATATATTAATTGAAGGCCCCCTGTCTGATATGGATGTGCCATAAATTTGTAGAAGGATTTGAGGTCATTACTTTAGCTGGATGACTTTCTAAATTTGAACGGGAATATATCACCAATATTTCTTTTTGCTACAAACTGAAAAATAGTTTTTCCAATATCTTTTCACCTTTTTACCTTGTGGTTGGATTTCTTTTATTGATATATATATATATATATATATATATATATATATATATATATATACTGTATATGATCACAAAACCCTTTACCCATAGACAACCCCATATGAACTGTAATAGCTGCCATTGCCTTATGTCTTTTAATATAATAAAGTGAAATACCATAACAGAAGTGCACTTTTTTTAACTTGGTGATATTGGTAACTTTTCTCATCGTAGTTCGAAATGTTTTGTAAGCAAAGCAGTTTTTGTGAATTTAGGTAATTTAAGGTCTATCAGGGGGGACTTTTTTCCTTATAATGCCCCCTTTGCAGAAAGTGAGATGGTCCTATCATACAAGTGGATCCAGGGCTGCTTTCCCCTTTGCCCTCTGCTATTTTGTACTCCGCTGTACACACCTGTTTTCTAATAATTTTGTTTCTCTGTAGTGGGGAGTCCTTCGCAGGTTCTCACCTCTCAGTAGTAAAGGAGGTAGAACCAGAACCAAATGGGTTCCCCCCAACAGTAGTTATGAGCAAACATGTTCGTATGTCCGTACGAACATGACGCTAATTGTTTATGTTTGCGGATCACAAACTATTTGTTCGATGATCGAAACATATTCGAACGTAAGCAACTGTGTAATGTAAGCTTTGCACCTGATAATCTGTACGCATGTGCGTAACTCTAGACCGAAACGTTGGCTTCTACTGTACGTTTATTATTTGTACATGAATGTTTGGCGAACACAAACCGTTCACAATATATATATTTTTTGTGTTCGGGGTTCCAAACTGAAACCAGGAATTTCGCTCATCACTACCCAACAGTGGCCTCATTTTCTACCTCTATTGTATGCACACTCTTACTTTTAAGGTTACTCTATTCAAAGGATGATGGCAGATTTCTCTCTCAATTGCAGAATTCACACAATTACCTCTAGATTGATACAAATAGTCTGCTTCATTCCTGAGATTAAATATAAGAAGTCATTTTAGTGCAATAAAGGCAAATGCAAACCCATTTTTCACAATGTAACCCAATATATTTCCATCCAGTGTCCTTGTGTGTCGGCTTTATTAATTGTCAAGTCATGTCCTAGATGAAAAAGAATAACTAGAAGGAAAATGACACTTGGTCTGCCTTCAAATGTGAAGCTTCTACTCAATCTCCATTCCTGTCCTACTCTAAATAGTACTGCGTGTATTCAGAATGGCCCAGATATATAATATGTTACAATTTATCTAAATCGAGTTTTCTCATTAGGCTTGTTTGTGTATTTATTGTCAAATTTCTTATATCATTAATGTAATTGCATAACGACAACATATCAAAACAAAGTGATCAAAACAAATGGACGATAAAACAAAGCAAAAGGTCCCTTCCCATATAGACTTATACTCTATAAGAAAGATGTCTCTGTCCATAAGAGCTTACACTCTACAGGAGAGAGGACCCTGCCCATAAGAGCTTACACTCTACAGGAGGGAAGACTCTGCCCATAAGAGCTTACACTCTACAGGAGAGAGGACCCTGCCCAGAAGAGCTTACACTCTACAGGAGAGAGGACCATGCCCATAAGAGCTTACACTTTACAGGAGAGAGGTCCCTGCCCATAGGAGCTTACACTCTACAGGAGAGAGGTCCCTGCCCATAAGAGCTTACACTCTACAGGAGAGAGGACCCTGTCCATAAGAGCTTACACTCTACAGGAGAGAGGACCCTGCCCATAAGAGCTTACACTTTGCAGGAGAGAGGTCCCTCCCATAAGAGCTTACACTCTACAGGAGAGAGGACCCTGCCCATAAGAGCTTACACTCTACAGGAGGGAGGGCCCTGCCCATAAGAGATTACACTCTACATGAGAGAGGTCCCTGTCCATAAGAGCTTACACTCTACAGGAGAGAGGAATCTGCCCATAAGAGCTTACACTCTACAGAAGAGAGGGCTCTGATTATAAGAGCATACACTGCATAGGAGAGAGGTCCCTGCCCATAAGAGCTTACACTCTACAGGAGAGAGGACCCTGCCCATAAGAGCTTACACTCTACAGGAGAGAGGACCCTGCCCATAAGAGCTTACACTTTACAGGAGAGAGGACCCTGCCCATAAGAACTTACACTCTACAGAAGAGAGGGCCCTGATTATAAGAGCTTATACTCTACAGGAGAGAGGACTCTGCCCATAAGAGCTTACACTCTACAGGAGAGAGGACCCTGCCCATAAGAACTTACACTCTACAGGAGAGAGGATCCTGCCCATAAAAGCTTACACTCTGCAGGAGAGAGGACCATGCCCATAAGAGCTTACACTCTACAGGAGAGAGGACCCTGCCCATAAGAGCTTACACTCTACAGGAGAGAGGACCCTGCCCATAAGAGCTTACACTCTACAGGAGAGAGGACCCTGCCCATAAGAGCTTACACTCTACAGGAGAGAGGACCCTGCCCATAAGAGCTTACACTCTACAGGAGAGAGGACCCTGCCCATAAAAGCTTACACTCTACTGGAGAGAGGTCCCTGCCCATAAGAGCTTACACTCTACAGGAGAGAGGAATCTGCCCATAAGAGCTTACACTCTACAGGAGAGAGGTCCCTGCCCATAAGAGCTTACACTCTACAGGAAAGAGGACCCTGCCCATAAAAGCTTACACTCTACTGGAGTGAGGTCACCGCCCATAAGAGCTTACACTCTACAGGAGAGAGGACCCTGTGCATAAGAGCTTACACTTTACAGGAGAGAGGTCCCTGCCCATAAGAGCTTACACTCTACAGAAGAGAAGGCCCTGATTATAAGAGCTTACACTCTACAGGAGAGAGGACCCTGCCCATAAGAGCTTACATTCTACAGGAGAGAGGACCCTGCCCATAAGAGTTTACAATCTACAGGAGAAAGGACCCTGCCCATAAGAGTTTACAATCTACAGGAGAAAGGACCCTGCCCATAAGAGCTTACACTCTACAGGAGAGAGGTCCCTGCCCATAAGAGCTTACACTCTACAGGAGAGAGGTCCCTGCCCATAAGAGCTTACACTCTACAGAAGAGAAGGCCCTGATTATAAGAGCATACACTGTATAGGAGAGAGGTCCCTGCCCATAAGAGCTTTGTTTACTGTTTAGTGGTGATGATGTAGAATGGCAGCTTAGCCCCCATTTAAGTTAATGGCAGTTTAATGAACAATTGCTTCCAGCCACATTCACTATGTAGTGCGGGCACCAATCAGTGACTGATGACCTGACTTGTGGATAGCACATCAGTTTTACCCATAACCTCTCTTTAAGGCACTTGGTTGCAGCATGAGCTCTTCCCTATCGGTATAACATACCAGACACAATAAGGCTTCACTTCTCAGTTATGTCCAATCCCATTTAGCCATCTGTCAGCTGAAAAGCGAAGGGATGTGGGGACATTTTATCACACGTTCTCTGTGACTGCTGGGTTACGGAATATGGTGTTTACCGCACATGAGATACTTGGGGTTGGATCTTCTCTCGTGCTTGCCCCTGTTCTCTCCTCACTTTTATTTTTATGATAGATATAGAAGAAAGAATAATTTAAATGACATTGGGAATGTATATCTGATGGCAACCAGCATCGGTAACCGGCCGTCATGTCTACGGGGCCTGTAGCCCAAAAACCTGTCATATAATTTGTTATTTTTATCTAGGTTCACCAGTGGTCTATCCATGTATACAGCCTGCTGTCATCTCCATGGTATTTCTTTGCATTGCTTTGATTTGCAGCATTACAATGCTATGGAAACACTTTAATTCTCATTTTACAGCCAGCAAGTGGTACACCATTAGTGTAATGTGGCACCAGCTGATAACAAAATGCGGCTGATCCGTCTGTACGGAATAAAATAATATTCTACAAATACAGGTACGCATGAGAGAGATGTTTTCCTCAGTAGTTATAATGTAACCTTGTGATTGTCCCCACACTGAGTAAATGGGCGGACTGCTGGTGCCAATAAGCCTTTGGAGTGGAGTTTTTGTAAGTTTAATGGCTAGTTTGGTCTTGACAGGGGTCACACAAGCAAAAAGCGTCACGGTGTACTGCATCTAATATGGGGAAATAGGGTTTTACCATGACCACAACCGACAATTGCAAGAAAATTCACCATGGAAAATACTTTCTAAAAAATCTAAAGTTGGGAGAGGAATACTGCACTGCCCTGCTGTCAATCATCTCCATCCAGACAGCTCCATAGACATACAATGGAGTGGACTGGACGAAGATAACTCCAGATTGGTGGGGGTCTCAGCATTGATATCCCCACTAGTTAAAACTTTTGCTACGTCCTTGTGACCTGAAATGAAGAAGGTCCAACAGCATCCGTAGAGCGTATTCACAGGTTTATTGACATTATCCGGTACAGTAAGTGCAACATTTCAACCCTACATGGGTATTTTTCAAGCAAGAACCATGTAGGGTCAAAACGTTGCATTTACTGTGCCGGATAATGCCAATAAATCTGAGAATAGGCTCTATGCATGCTGTTGGACCTTCTTCACTTTAAGTATTGATGGTCACAACCTGGGATTGTGGGTTTTACCAGAGCGCATCCACCCTCTTATATTGGGCAATCCTTGATCTACATCTCTTGGTGCCGTTGGCTTCATCCAAGGTAATGTCCCTGTAACTTCTGAGACCACCTTCTGGGACTACTAGTGTAATGTGGGTCTCTTGACATTAATACAGCATGCTAAGGTAACCATGTAGGAGAAAGCTGAATGGAGAAGAGGTGGTGTATGTGTGTATGCCCCCATTGAGGTCTATGGGAGTTAGTACCATAAAACACGTGAGCAAGTAACACACGTGCCTTGGATTACACTCCTCAATAGGAACTCTAGTTATCGTATTAACTATCATATGATATCATATAGTTCTCCATTATGACTCCCACCTCTTATAGGGGGTGTCAGAAAATATACCATTATTGAGGTATTCCCCTCAAACAGAACTTTTGATATGTTGTTGCCCATGGTGAGACTAACAATTCCTTCCATGTTTATTATCTATTCAGTCTTCTCCCCCTAGTTCTGAGCTGCCGCTTTCTGCTGAAGACACAAAATATATGTGTGAGCTTTTCTCTCTGCCCCCTCTTCCCCCCTCCTCCCTTTTAAGACAGCTAAACAAGTCCATTTCTGCAACTTTGTAGACACTTTGTAATGCCTGGAGGATTAATCACAGTGAGTTCATCAGTGCCCTAACCTTAGATTAACCCTCCCAGCATTTCAAAGAAGCTACAAAGTTGCAGATACAGTCGGCCAAGGACTTGTTTACATCAGCTGTCACAGTAGGGAGGGCAAGGAGGGTGAGATGGAGGGAAAAGCTCAAATACAGTTTTTTGTGTCTTTAGCAGAAAGCAGAAGCTCAGAACTGGGGAAAGGAAACTGAAAAGGAAGGTAATAACGAGTATGGAAGGAATTGTTAGTCTCACCATGGGCAGCAACATATGAAAAGTTATGTTTGAGTGGAATACTGCTTTAATATCTATGCTGGGAAAACACCCATGAAGTAATCTTGACTCGTCCAACTGACCTGTCTTTTGTTGTCTGTAGATTAGCATAAAGAGGGGGGCAAATTTAGTAGACTGACACATGACTGCATCATCAGACTACACAAGGTTTGTTTGTAGTCTGTTACCATGGAGACACATAGGTTGCAATAAATACTGGATTTTTAATATATTTTATCTCATCTAAAGTCTGCTAACAGAGTAACTTATTATTATAATTTTTTTTTTGCAATACACTGAGAAATAATTGCAGATGTCTAGATAGCCCTTATATCAATATGGAAACATACAAATCTAAATAAATAATATAAATGAATGCATTCAATTTCAATGGGAAAAAAAAGGTAAACGAAGGGAGAGAATCGATAGATTTTTCTTGTATCCCTTTCCTTTTCTGCCATTATAAATGATGAGATTAGTTGCCAAGATGGACATTGATGGATGCATGTGGAAATCCCATTAAAACCTTTGGGATGTGTTTAGGATTGTGGGAACGGACCCTAAACCGCACCGCGCCCCTGGAGCCGGCTCTATACAATTTCTACATGTCGCATGAAGGATTAAATGCAAATTCCTGTTTTTGTGTTCCTCTCAAGGAAAACTGCTGTAACGCGAAGGTTCTTTCCTTTGTTGTAAGTCACTGGTTTTTAAATGTACCCATAGACATAGCCGTGCCCGCCTGCCCACATCTGTGAGAAGCTTTACAGCACAAATTGGCACTTTCTGTTAATAGCACAGCTTGGCGAGCGCAGAATACTGAAAAGTCCATTTGCATTATTGTGGAAGCAAATTCTCATCTTCTTTTTGTGAATGGGGTGCCAGCAGTGTGCGGAGCCCAGTGAATTCTGATGCTGCTGCTGACTCGAATTTACTGTGACAGGCCCAGAGACACATTTGATTGGCATGATATAACAATAACCGTAATCTCCCCGTTTCTTCAGTAAATGTCGCACGCTTTGTGTGTCTGTGCAGATTTACAAGTCATCATGATGGAATTAGTCAATATAATGGGCAATATTTCCAATGCAAAGTATAATACGGATTACATGTATATAAACATGGCCGAGGAGGGTAAAGAGTCCGTGCATTCATTTCGGCTGCATTAACACTGGACTCCTATATGCAGCTGTATATGTAGACATATTTTTGTTTATATGAATGGCAATACTATTGTATAGTCAGGGAGGTGTATGTTGGGAAGCCTATCAAGGACCAGCTTCAGTTACTGACTTCAGGTCTTCTCTTGATACTAAAGGGGTTCACCATTTTTTCTTTCAAATCAACTGGTGCCAGAAAGTGTCAGAGATTTGTAATTTACTTCTATTAAAAAATCTCAAGTCTTCCAGTACTTATCAGCTACTGTACGTCCTGCAGGAAGTGGTGTATTCTTTCCAGTCTGGGGAACAACAGGAGAGGTTTTCTATGGGGATTTGCTTCTGCTATGGACAGAGGTGGCAGCAGAGAGCACTATGTCAGACTGGAAAAAATACATCACTTCCTGCAGGACAAACAGCAGCTGGAAGACTGGATGATTTTTTAAAAGAAGTAAATAAAAAATCTCCAGTACTTTCCGGCACCAGTTGATTTGGAAGATTTTTTTTTTTTTTTTTTTTTTTTTTGGTGAATCACCCCTTTAAAGGAGATTAAATTCATAATTCATGTTATATATATTTATATATCTTTCTGTGCTTCCAGAATATAGAAAAAATCTTGTATTCTGTGGTACAAGGAGTCAAAGAGGCTTTTCAAAGCTCCTGAATAGCTGCCAGCTGTAATGCCACACCTCTTATACAAATCACCAATATACACTTATTATGGGAAATAATAATGCTTAGGGTGCGTTCACACCTACAGGATCTGCAGCAGATCTGCAACAGATTTGATGCTGTGTTCAGTTATTTAAATGAAATCTGCTGCAGAAAATCAGCTGCAGATCCTGTAGGTGTGAACGCACCATTATAAAGTGTTTTTTTCCCTGCACTTACTACTGTATCAAGGCTTCACTTCCTGGATAAGATGGTGATGTCACTTCCTGGATAAACATAGTGATGTCACTTCCTGGATAACATGGTGATGTCACTTCCTGGATAACATGGTGATGTCACTTCCTGGATAACATAGTGATGTCACTTCCTGGATAACATGGTGATGTCACGACCTGACTCCCAGAGCTGTGCAGGCTGTGGCTGCTGGAGAGGATGATGGCAGAGAGATGCTCAGTGTCCCTCCAGTGCCCTGTGTCCCTCAGTGTCTCCCTGCCATCATCCTCTCCAGCAGCCACAGCCCGCACAGCTCTGGGAGTCGGTTCATGACAGTCCCAAGCAGGTCATGTATGGGAGGGGGCAGTAAGGAGGTGTTACAACCTGGTTCACTCCAGGAACTCAGGAAAACCTCTTTGACTCTTCTTACTATATAATAAAAGCATTTTTTTACATTCTGGAAGCACAGTTAGATATATATGAAAGGTACCATGTGTCTCCTTCATCTAACATCTATGTACTGTAACAGTGTCAGCAATTAGGAATACATTACCTGTACTTTATGCTACTTTATTTTCCTCATTCACCTGTTGTCCTATGCTATCCCTGTACAGAATATGTCCCTGTGCTGTCCCTGATCAGTGTTCTTCTCATACCCCTGTGGTCCTGTGCTGTCCCTGATCAGTGTTTCCCTCATACCCCTGTGATCCATGCTGTCTCTATTCAGTGTTTGCCTCATGCTCCTGTTGTGCTGTGCTTACTCTGGTCAGTGTTCCCCTCCAGGGCCGGCCTTTGGGGTGTGCGACCTGTGCGCTGGCACAGGGCGCACCACTCCTGGCGAGTCAGGGGGCGCCTCAGCCTCCTGCTGCAGCTCAGTGACAGTACGATGTCTAGATACTGAGCTCTGTTACAATAGGGGAGACAGGACTCCTCCCTGCCTGCAGGGGGCGACATTCTGATAGCAGTCGCTCTCTATCCAGGCCATAGATCTTCTGCTGGCACGCAGCACTGGTGGGGAAAGTGAGAAGCTGAGGTCAGTGAGGTCAGTGTAATCTCTGGGGTTACATTACAGGTCAGCGGCGGCCCTGAGAGGAGTCATGCAGAGAGCAGGGAGGTCGGGCTGCTCTTACTTGTGATACAGCTGCCCTGCACTCCTGTCCCCCATTGTTTCAGGGCCCCGCAGGGGTTAACCTCCCCCCTCCTCTCCTCACCACCCTCACAGTCTGTGTGTCCCGGCTCTTATTACAGGTCAGGTGCAGCAGTCGAGTCAGAAGAGTAGGAGGAGGGAGCGCTTTATCCATCTCCATAGCTCCAATCTGCTCAGTTCTGACAGGGCAGGCATTAAACACAGGGTTAGGACAATACTAATCTGTAAGTTCCTGTGGCTATCTTCTCAGGAGACCCCAATTCTTCATTTACTGACCTCCTGATCATGTACAGTATATGGGGCAGTAACACAGGCTGCTATTGCTGCATATGTGGCACTTCATGGTTTCCACAGGGTCTTTTCTGATGTAAATTCTCACCAATGTATCTTCATGTTTAAAAGAAAGCTGGATGTACAGAAGGGTCTATGTGATCTCTACAGCTCCCCCCATCCGCTCTCTCCTCTCTGTACAGCTCTCTGCCACCCATTGCCCCTTATATCCCCCTCCTCTTATCTCTCTCCTATGGATTTTAATGTCTAATTTGGAGGCATACTGCTTATATGGGGGTACGGAGCTGCCTATTATTTGGAGGCATACTGCTTATATGGGGGTACGGAGCTGTCTGACTATTATGTGGAGGCCTACTGCTTATATGGGGGTACGGAGCTGTCTGACTATTATTTGGAGACATACTGCTTATATGGGGGTACGGAGCTGCCTATTATTTGGAGGCATACTGCTTATATGGGGGTACGGAGCTGCCTGACTATTATTTGGAGGCATACTGATTATATGGGGGTACGGAGCTGCTTGACTAATATTTGGAGGCATACTGCTTATATGGGGATGCGGAGCTGCCTGACTATTATGTGGAGGCATACTGCTTATATGGGGGTACGGAGCTGTCTAACTATTATTTGGAGGTATACTGCTTATATGGGGGTACGGAGCTGCCTATTATATGGAGGCCTACTGCTTATATGGGGATGCGGAGCTGCCTGACTATTATTTGGAGGCATACTGCTTATATGGGGGTACGGAGCTGCTTGACCATTATTTGGAGGCATACTGCTTATATGGGGGTACGGAGCTGCCTATTATATGGAGGCCTACTGCTTATATGGGGATGCGGAGCTGCCTGACTATTATTTGGAGGTATACTGCTTATATGGGGGTACGGAGCTGCTTGACTTATTTGGAGGCATACTGCTTATATGGGGATGCGGAGCTGCCTGACTATTATTTGGAGGCATACTGCTTATATGGGGGTACGGAGCTGCCTGACTATTATTTGGAGACATACTGCTTATATGGGGGTACGGAGCTGCTTGACTTATTTGGAGGCATACTGCTTATATGGGGATGCGGAGCTGCCTGACTATTATTTGGAGGCATACTGATTATATGGGGGTACGGAGCTGCTTGACTTATTTGGAGGCATACTGCTTATATGGGGATGCGGAGCTGCCTGACTATTATTTGGAGGCATACTGCTTATATGGGGATGCGGAGCTGCCTGACTATTATGTGGAGGCATACTGCTTATATGGGGGTACGGAGCTGTCTGACTATTATTTGGAGACATACTGCTTATATGGGGGTACGGAGCTGCTTGACTATTATTTGGAGGCATACTGCTTATATGGGGGTACGGAGCTGCCTGACTATTATTTGGAGGCATACTGCTTATATGGGGGTACGGAGCTGCTTGACTATTATTTGGAGGCATACTGCTTATATGGGGGTACGGAGCTGCCTGACTATTATTTGGAGACATACTGCTTATATGGGGGTACGGAGCTGCTTGACTATTATTTGGAGGCATACTGCTTATATGGGGGTACGGAGCTGCTTGACTTATTTGGAGGCATACTGCTTATATGGGGATGCGGAGCTGCCTGACTATTATTTGGAGGCATACTGCTTATATGGGGGTACGGAGCTGCTTGACTTATTTGGAGGCATACTGCTTATATGGGGATGCGGAGCTGCCTGACTATTATTTGGAGGCATACTGCTTATATGGGGATGCGGAGCTGCCTGACTATTATGTGGAGGCATACTGCTTATATGGGGGTACGGAGCTGCCTGACTATTATTTGGAGACATACTGCTTATATGGGGGTACGGAGCTGCTTGACTATTATTTGAAGGCATACTGCTTATATGGGGATGCGGAGCTGCCTGACTATTATTTGGAGGCATACTGCTTATATGGGGGTACGGAGCTGCTTGACTATTATTTGGAGGCATACTGCTTATATGGGGGTACGGAGCTGCCTATTATTTGGAGGCATACTGCTTATATGGGGGTGCGGAGCTGCCTGACTATTATTTGGAGGCATACTGCTTATATGGGGGTACGGAGCTGCTTGACTATTATTTGGAGGCATACTGCTTATATGGGGGTACGGAGCTGCCTGACTATTATTTGGAGGCATACTGCTTATATGGGGGTACGGAGCTGCCTGACTATTATTTGGAGGTATACTGCTTATATGGGGGTACGGAGCTGCCTATTATATGGAGGCCTACTGCTTATATGGGGGTACGGAGCTGTCTAACTATTATGTGGAGGCATACTGCTTATATGGGGATGCAGAGCTGCCTGACTATTATTTGGAGGCATACTGCTTATATGGGGGTACGGAGCTGCCTGACTATTATTTGGAGGCATACTGCTTATATGGGGGTACGGAGCTGCCTGACTATTATTTGGAGGCATACTGCTTATATGGGGGTACGGAGCTGCCTGACTATTATTTGGAGGCATACTGCTTATATGGGGATGCGGAGCTGCCTGACTATTATTTGGAGGCATACTGCTTATATGGGGGTACGGAGCTGCCTGACTATTATTTGGAGGCATGTATTGGGCATACTGCTTATATGGGGGTACGGAGGGGGCTCTGTTAATGTGTGAAGTGATACAGATGAGGATTTGTATAGCGATGAGGATGATGCTGCAGCAGCAGCGAGGAGCCTAAAATGTTTCTCTGGCAGATTCAGTGGAGTCAAGGCGTCACCAGAATGTTTAAACCAGAAGGAAAAAAAAAGTGCCGTCAAAAACATTCATGCAGAGAAGACATGCCCCCTGTGATTCTTGTGTTGTGAGTGTTGTTGTATGTTAATGTATTATTATTTTTTAGTTGTGTTAGGTGTTACAGTTTGGCTCTATTCACATCAATGGAACTGGGTTGTAATACCACACACAACCTGAGGACTGGGATGGAGCTGTTTATGAAAGATAGTAACCATGTTTTTAAATCCTGGATTACCCCTTTAATAGGGTTGTCTAAAATTGGAAAAGAACAGCTACTTTGTTGCAGAAACAGCACAACCGCAGGGACAGCAGCAGCTCTGCCCTGTATGTGAACATATATAGTTAGTGTTGGTATTGGGGGGGCGCCAAAAGATGGTTTCGCACAGGGCGCCATCTGCCCTAAGGCCGGCCCTGTTCCCCTCATACCCCTATTGTGCTGTGCTGTCCCTGCTCAGTGTTCCCCTCATGCCCCTGTGGTCCTGTGCTGTCCCTGCTAAATCTTTCCCTCATGCCCCTGTGCTCCTGTGCAGTCCCAGTCCTTGTATCTGAGGCTATTGCAATTTCTCAGCTTAAGTGTAGAAAGTCATCATTGTCATGTCGCCATACACCATGGTATCAATGCTCTCACATGAAGGGAAGACTATTGTAGTGTGGGAATAGAATTTTTAATAACAAGTTCCCTACTTCAATGACAAAATACACATGGGGTGCCAGCAGTGTAGAGCACAATATAAAATTATCCCTACGGCACATCTATAATCAAATAAAATAATTATAATAATTAAATATACTTCATAGACATGTGGAATCCAAACAAATATAATTGTATGTAAAAGTAATTTTTTGTATTTTCAAAACCTGAACTCCTTCCTACAACTGCTACATTAGAGTTACACAGTGTCCATATTAGGACATAGTCAAAAGTCAGGGTGAAGAATCAATTTTACACAAGTCTGACACCTGACTCCTGATTAGGACATAGTCAGAAGTCAAAGTCAAGAATCATTTTGACACAAGTGTGACACTTGTCTGAGTATTGAGAACTGACTTCTGATAACTGACTTCTGACTTTGACTACTGACTTTGACTACTGACTTCTGACTACTGACCATTGACACCGGACAACTGACTTTTGACTCCTGACTACTTATCCCAGTGCTCGCAACAGAGTGAGGACCTGAGGGGCTACGTATCAAGGGGGTTTGGTGTCGCTTTGGTGTCTGCAGCTGCGAGGATGATGCTGCCAGGCATGGGATCTTATGACAAGTCAGAGATCAGATATCACTTCATTTTGTTACCTGAATACTGCAAGCTAGCTGCCTAGCAATCGAAGTGAAAGTGAAACTCAAACTGAATAGGGACTTGTACTACTTAACTACTGACATTTCAGAGAACAGATATCACACATTATTAGATTAGAAGTCAGGTATAAGTAGTCAGTAGTCAAAAGTCAGTTATCAGGTTTCAATGGTCAGTAGTCAGAAGTCAGTAGTCAAGGTCAGAAGTCAAAGTCAGTAGTCAAAGTCAGAAGTCAGTTGTCAATACTCAGAGTCAAGTGTCACACTTGTGTCAAAATGATTCTTGACTTTGACTTCTGACTATGTCCTAATCAGGGGTCAGGTGTCAGACTTGGGTAAAAAGGATTCTTCACTCTGACTTCTGACTATGTCCTAATATGGACAATGTACAGTTAAGATTAGTCAGGGGTCTCAGTGCCGAGACCCCTCTGATTGTTAGTTATAGCGGTGTGCTCCACTCCCCAGCTGGCTGCCCAACCTCAATCATTGCAAAAGATAAACTCCATTGACTTAAAATGGAACCCGTCTCCTACAATAAGTCAGATCAAGCGGCCAGCTGGGGAGTGAAGCGTTCTGCTACACACTTCTCCAAGCTATATCATTGAGGGTCTCAGAACAGACAACCCTACTGATTTTAACGTTCATCATGTTAGAAGTAATGCTTTAATGCAACAGAACCAAGCTCATAGCATAAAGTAGCAGAACCAAGCTCAGTGCCGAGATCAACTGCATAAAAAAAACCTTTGTCATATAGGTTTGTGTGATGTGAACCTTAACCCTTAGAGGACTGGGCCAATTTCAATTTTTGCGTTTTCGTTTTTTCCTCTTTGTGCTTAAAAGGCCATAGCAGTTGCATTTTTCCACCTAGAAACCCACATGAGACCTTATTTTTTGCGCCACTAATTGTACTTTGCAATGACAGGCTGAATTTTTGCATAAAGTACACTGCGAAACCAGAAAAAAATTAAATGTGGTGTGAAATTGAACACATTGAATTTATTTGGAGGGTTTTTGTTTTTACGCAGTTCGCCCTGGGGTAAAACTGTCTTGTTATATATTTTCTTCAAGTTGTTACGATTACAACGATATGTACTGTAACGTGTATAACTTTTATTTTATTTGATGGCTTTTAAAAAATTCAAACCATTGTTAACAAATATATGTTCCTTAAAATCGCTCCATTCCCAGGCTTATAGCGCTTTTATCCTTTGGTCTATGGGGCTGTGTCAGGTGTCATTTTTTTCTATTGGTACCTTGATTGTGCATATGCGACTTTTTGATCGCTCTTTATTACAATCTTTCTGGATTTGATGCGACCAAAAATGCTCACGTTTACCGTGCGAGATCAGGAATGTGATAAATTAATATTTTAGGCGATTACGCACGGGACGATAACAAACATGTTTATTTATTTTTATTTATAACAGGGGAAAAGGGGGGTGATTCAAATTTTTATTAGGGGAGTTTTTTTTTTTATTAACAACAATACTTTTTTTTTTTTTTACACTTATACTAGAAGCCCCCCTGGGGTTAGGGTTGTTCCCCCCCCCTGGGGTTAGGGTTATTCCCCCCCTGGGGTTAGAGTTATTCCCCCCCCTGGGGTTAGGGTTATTCCCCCTGGGGTTAGGGTTATTCCCCCTGGAGTTAGGGTTATTCCCCCCCCTGGGGTTAGGGTTATTCCCCCTGGGGGACTTCTAGTATATGCACACTGATCTCTCATTAAGATCTGTGCTGTATAGTTATACTGCATAGATCAATGAGATTGGCACTGGATTTCTTTTGACTGCTGCAGCCGAAAGCAATCAAGTGCCTAGCTGGGATCAGCTCCATTACGGCGCAGACCCTGGCCGGTGCTGGAAGCAAGGATCGCCCCTCTGCGACAACGTCGCGAGGGGGTGATCCCCCCACTAGACACCAGGGATGAGGCTGCAAGTAGTAATCAGATGCAGCTGTCAACTTTGACAACAGCATCTGATTACTTAATTAGCGGGCACGGCGATCAGACGTACCTGCAGGGTCGTCTAGGGGTGAAACTGAAAGAAAAAAATATATATTTTAGATCAACTGGTGTCACTAAATTATAGAGATTTGTAATTTACTTCTATTTAAAAACTTAAGCCTCTCAGCACTTTTCAGCTGCTGTATGTCCTGCAGTGGTGTATTCTTTCCATTCTAACACAGTGCTCTCTGCTGCCACCTCTGTTTATGTTAGGAACTGTCCAGAGCAGTAGAAAACCTGATAATAATAATAATAATAATAATAATAATTATTATTATTATTATTATTTATATTTTTTTCATTGTGCCACATATAGCATCCCCTTTTTTTTTTTATTATGTATTCTAATAATTGATATATATATATAGGGATTTGCTTAGTTATCTGCACAGATACAGTGGATTATTGAAAGCGTGGGGGTGCAGATACATTCCTACACAAATGGTCTGTAGAGAATTACCAAGTGATCGCATTACTGATCAGATGCAGGATACACAAGAATTACCTACAATCTGCCGATTCTCCTGACCTGTCTGTCTCATATGGTAAAAACTTGTATTACTGAATGAATAACAATTCTGGAGAATCTTTCCCTAGATCCCTGCGTGACGGCTGGAGTCCACAAGATTGATTGCTCTTCAGTATATTGCTGTATACTGCAGTTGTAATTGTTTGGCTAAAATCTTTTGCATTACAAAAAGTCTCCATGTCGGTCAAACATTCATGCACACTTAGGGCCCTATCACATGGGACGATTATTGTGCGGAAAATCGTTCCGTGTAATTGCAGGCAATGATAGAAAAAATTTTGTGTGTCGTTGATCATTCATTTAGATCTGACTCTGAAATTGTTGTTAATCGTTTGCTGAATCGCTAATTGTTTGCTGTAGTTTCACATTCGTTTGCTGTAAAGCCCCTATTACCCGTAGCGATAAATGTTTAAAGATTCGCTAAAATGATTGTTTGTTAGTGTAAACTCTGAGGTTATAACATTCACCGATTACAGTTATAAACGATTGTTTTTACGTCGTTATATGCCGCTAATAGTTCTGCTTATTTTCAATTGTTACAGCGAACTTTTAAACGATTATCACTCGTTCACTAATCGTTTATTGCAATTCCAGGTCATTGCTTGTCAGATGGGGTAAATGATTGTAGTAACAAGTAACAGACTAAGGACCCTATTCCACCAGACAATTATCGTTAGCATAATCGTTAACGATTAACGATCTTAAACGACCACTATTGCGAAAGACCTGAAAACGTTCACTCATTTCCATGGAACGATAATCGTTACTTATGATCGTAATTGCGATCGTTTCTTCTTCCGTATTTCTTCGCTATTGCGTTCGTATCTATTGCGAGTGACCGAACGATGTCTTATTCAATGCGAACGATTTGCGAACGAGCAACGATAAAAATAGGTCCAGGCCTTATAAAGCGATCAATGATTTCTCGTTCGGTCGTTAATCGTTAACTGCATTTCAACCGAACGATTATTGTTTAGATTCGAACGATTTAACGATAATCTGAACGATAATCGTCCGGTGGAATAGGGCCCTAAGGCTATGTTCACACTGCATATGTTTCCGGCCGTAGTGCGAACCGCGAATATACGCACGTAGTTTTGAGGTTGATGCGTTCGCTTGAAAGTATACAACATACGCCCGCACAGTGCACACTACGTATGAGCTTACGGCCGGATCATATACGGCGCCGTGAAAAATGAACAAGACCATTGTTTGAGAGCGGAAATGTTGAAACTTACGGCCGTGGATTTCCATGCGGTCCCGTACGGAGTACTTATTTCAGCCAAATTGAGCTTGATTTTTCGATCCAAAAGGTTCTGTGTGAGTTTTATTGGGCTGGGCGAAGATTTCCAAGTAAATGACCTGCCTCAGATCGCTTCGAAACAAGCTAGGGAAGCATAACTCTACTACGGGCGTATGTTCGCGGTTCGTACGCATCCGGCCGCATGTCTATTTTTCCCACACCCGTAGTTTCAGCCGCACATGTACGGCGGCTTATGAAATGCGGCCGCACTCAAACGCAGTGTGAACATAGCCTAATGGTGCGTTTACACAGGAAGATTTATCTGACCAATTTTGGAAGCCAAAGTCAGGAATGGACTTGAAAAGACAGATAATCTCAGTCTTTCCTTTATGACCTGTTCCCTGTTTATAGTCTGTTCCTGGCTTTAGCTTAAAAAATCTGACAGATAAATCTCTCTGTGTAAACGCACCATAAGGGCTGTATTAGATGGCCCAATCACTATAATAAACGATTGCCGATCTGCTAGATCAGCATTCGTTTACTGAGCCTATTACACAACTTGAATATCGTACAGCAAGGGATTTATATAATAAAGTTCATACATTACCCCTCCACATCAGCTGACGACTGCATCACTATTACAAGTAGCGATGTGCGGCCGGCGGACGTTGATTTTAGGTCGGGGCCATCCGATGATCATTGTCATCGACTGATCTTTGTCTTAATTACACAAAGCCATAATCTGCCAAATCAGATCATCAGATAATCGTTCAGTGTAATATGGCCCTAAGCCTCAAAACATATTCAGACTAGGACCCCAGACCCCAGACTAGACCAAACCTCCAGACCAGACCCTGAAACCTTAGACCAGTTCCCTAAATGATTCCCAGTTCTTAATTCTAACCCGTAAATGAATCCAGACTTTAGATCATATCCATAAATACACCCAGACCCTAGGCCGTACCCCCCAAACTAATTCAGATCCCGGGCCTAACCCCTAAGTACTTTAAAGGGAACCTGTGATGCCAGTTGCTGGGGCAGAGCCCGCCCAACCTGGTGGAGCCCCATATACTTACCCCTTCCACAAAGCCCCCCTCCTGGTCCCAGTCCTACCGCCGTTGGAAGGCCTGTGCGCCTCATGCTGCTCCAGTCATTCTCTATGGACATCGGACTCATCTCTGGTAATTAGCATAACACAGCGCAGGGTTTCCGATGGCAATTTCTCAATGGCGGGACCGGGTCCAGGAGCGGGGCTTTGTGGAAGGGGTAAGTATATGGGGCTCCGCTGGGGGGGCCGGGAGGGCTCTGCCCAGGCAGGTGGGGTGGCAGGTCCTCTTTAAGATTTCTAAGTAAATTCAGACTATGAACAAGACCCTTTAACCAGTTTGGATCCTACCCTTCGCTCTGTGCACTGTTAGGAGCACTGCCCCACCACCCAACGTCATCGGCCTGCTCCTTCTATTGATAATCAATAGAGCGGAAGGGTCGAATGACGCGGCAGTTCTCCTACCATTGCACCGGAGGGAAGATTACTGCGACTAACATTGTGGGACTGTCACCGAGGAGGAAGGTAAGAGACATACCTTCCTCCTCAGCCTCCCGGGCACTATCGGGGGCTGTCAGCAAGTTAGATTCATCTAACCTGCTGATAGTTCCCCTTTAAGACCTCAAAGTAGACCTCAAAATTAATTCAGGCCTTTAATCAGACGAGATCAGGCCCTATGTATGTGCAGAGGCTCTTACCACCCACCTGCTAATAATCTCATATAACATCTCGGTCCAGCGTATGACATGATAAGGACGGATTAGTATTCCGTGTACGTAGCATTGTTATAATGATGAAGTTGTATGCACAGTGTCTTCCTAATAATCCAGCGGCGTGGAGGAGGCAGCGAGGGTGTACCATTATTGTGTATATTTAATGTGTATCATCTAGTCACTAGTCAGAAATCCCAGCTCCAAAGGTTCTGTAAAGGTTACGCCGCCGCCACCGACCATCCAGAAGTGCTAATTAAACTGCTGCTGGAAGTTAATGTCTGCATCACTTCACCTTTCCTCAGCTCCGCTCTGTAGCTAAATTCTCAATTAGTTCCCTGCGTTTTTGTCATCTATCATATGTTCTATTATGTTGCCACATCATGTTTAATTCTTTGTCATATATTATGTCTGCCCCCACTTAGTGGCTCTCCCTCTATTAGCCGGTCATAGGGACGGGACAATTTAGTAAACTCATTTTCTTGTATCATATTAAGGAGTTCTGAGCTAATAGAAGTGTGGCCCCTGCTCGGGACCCTCACCCATAAGCCTGAGTGGGGGGAAGTGAAAAACATGAAGAGAAAGGTGCTGATAGCGGGAATAGGGCAGTGTTTTGGAAAATTAACTGCATCACCGGGGTCTACGCACCAGCGCTGACCAGGTAGTGGGGAAAAAAAATTCACTACTGTAAATGTATATTCACTTTAACAAAATAGTGCTGCTATAAACCCACTACTACTATACTGTAATGGGATATTGCCATACTGTCATTTTTTTTTCCCCATATACAGTAACCTTATAATACTACCATACTGTAACTAGATATTACCAGTATACTGTGACAGGATATAACCATACTATATTTATAACTACATATATGGTATACAACTACTATGCTGTAACTGGTTAATACTATGAAATATTACCACTATACTGTAACAGTATATAACTACTATGCTGTAACTGGATAATACTGTGATACTGTTACCGGATATTACCACTACACTGTAACAGTATATTACTACTACAGTATGCTGTAACTTGATAATACTGTGATACTGTTACTAGATATTACCACTACACTGTAACAGTATATTACTACTACAGTATGCTGTAACTGGATAATACTATAATGCTGTTACCGGATATTACCACTATACTGTAACAGTATATAACTACTATGCTGTAACTGGATAATACTGTGATACTGTTACCGGATATTACCACTACACTGTAACAGTATATTACTACTACAGTATGCTGTAACTTGATAATACTGTGATACTGTTACTAGATATTACCACTACACTGTAACAGTATATTACTACTACAGTATGCTGTAACTGGATAATACTATAATGCTGTTACTGGATATTACCACTATACTGTAACAGTATATAACTACTATGCTGTAACTGGATAATACTATGATACTGTTACCAGATATTACCACTATACTGAAACAGTATTAAACTACAGTACTATGCTCTAACTGGATAATACTATGATATTGTTACCAAATATTACCACTTACTGTAACAGTATATTACTACTGCAGTATGCTGTAACTGGATAATACTATAATATTGTTACTAGTTATTATTGCTATACTGTAAATGAATAATACTATGATATTGTTACCGTCTATTACCATTATACTGCAACTGTTTATAACCACCGTACTGTTGTGATATAGTACCACCATACTACAACATAACATAATCATAATGTAATGATATAATACCGCCATACTGTAATATAATATACTGTAACTACACTGTAATGGAATATTACCCTATTGTAACTGGAATATAGCACAATACTGTAAATGTATAATACCACAACATTGTGGCAGGAATTTACAACCCTGTAACAGGATAACCGTACTATAACATGATAATACCATACCATATGGTACAATATCCATTTATAAAACGTCTACTTAAAGGGGTATCTCAATATTCTTTTTATACTGCCTATATCTGTTTACTTTGGTCTGTTTTATAAGAAGCTTCATTGTAACCTACCAGAGGACAGAAATCAGTCCTGTTCAGGTGATGGACACACGCCTGCAGACACACAGTTCTCATATCAGTATGGTTACTGCAACAAGCCATGTACTTGAGCAACCATCACATGATCACAACAGATTTATATGTCCTAGACTTGAAAACTGTTAGAAAATAATACAGAAACTATATTTGAAATATTTAAAACCTCTTATACATCTAACATTGATTTGCTAAAATAATATCACTATAAGCCCCGCCCCCGCGGATCCATTCACAGTGCAGTAATACATCTCCTGCTCTCATTTTGCTGCAGAACTTGGTAGGTTTGGCATTCAGAAATCATGTAAATATAAGTATTAATTTTCATGAGAATGTAGTATACAAATTATGATGTTAGTTCTACTTTTTTAAGATAAACACAACAAAGCTTTTTTTTTTTAAATTCTATCTTGTTTTATCTTTTTTGACCTTCAGACATTTAGCTTGAGTCTTCTTGCTGTGCCGGCAGTACAGTATGGACTATGCGGCCCCTGGGACCCTCCCACATCCTGTCCTCATCCTGATTCCCATGTAATGTGCTCTGAATGGCTTGCGGTGGCATCGGATCAATGGGCAGGATGATGGCTTTCGTCATAATGGGGGCTTTCATTGAATTCTTACAATCCTATCCAAGCACTCTGTTTTAGGAGTGGCGGCACAGCCCCGCTCCCCGGTGGACTGTTACTACTCCGCTACTTCTCTTTCCTGTTAAGAAATATCATTTTAATGAGTTGGAAATGACTTAAAATGTGTATTTACTAGCTAAGTGACACAACGCGTTTTGGAGCAATCTATAAAGGACTGATTTTTAAATTGGATGGACTGAGCTTAAAAACATGGCCGCCTTGTTGTTGTGATCTGTAATTGTCAGCTGTTTGATTCAGAGTTTCATTGTAACAAAGAATAATGGCCTGCCCTATCTTCATTTTACACTGGCACATTAAAGGATGTAATGCAGCTCGTAAGATAGTAATGCTCGGCACATAATGGCGCCTGTAATTGCCTGTTTTCAATCACGCCGCTGCAGCCCTACGTTCTATCATCTTTCCAGAAATGCAGCTGATCATAAAACTGTCAAATAATGACATAAAATACACACAAATTAAAATTTTTTAATGACTTTAATGCTGGCGCTCTGGATTCCCGAGCCTGCCGGCAAAAGCCGTACAATTAGAATCTGGACCCAATCTAACGGTATTGCAGGAAGCACCATGGGCATGTTACGGGCTTGTGTGAGACTTGTGCAGGGTAATCCCAATGTATGAGCCTCATTTACTAACAATCTGTCAATTATAAGGCATTATGCTGTCGGTTGTGTCTGTTTTTTTGCGCCGAATTCAATAATGTGGCACACGCCCTATGTAAGGTTTTTCACAGGACAAAATTAAAGCCCGACCATCCTGGCACTGTAGAAGTGGCTGGTTTTGAGAAAAGAAAACCTGTTGGAAAAATGATGGTTTGCTTAGTAAATCTGACGGATGTGGCGGGTTTTGAAGGACACACCCATGACATGCCCACATGGCGGGTTTTTGAAAATAATTTTGTTGCACACCTTTTGTAAATGTGTCGAAACACCGAACCATCAGAGGACGAAAACCTGTGCATTATCTGACAGGAACACGTTAGTAAATAGTCCAAAATGGTCCAGAGTGATTTCCTGGGATCTGTGGGAGAATGGGAGAACATGGCATGCAGCGGGACATGAATCAAGACTAGCATACTGTATGCCAGTCTTACATTAGGCCCCACCCCATCCATCCCGCCAAATTTACTAAGAGGCTCACATCTGTTACTAAATCCAAGAAGACCTGAATGTCTCCTCCCTGCCTTGACAGGCCATGTCATGGCACTTTTGTAGCACCAATTGATTTGAAAGAATTTTGGGGGGTGAACTACCCCTTTAAATACACTTGAGATATACTTTGAATAGACTTGACTTGAGCTTGACTTACTTTAAATTTGACTGGGGGTGGTGACAGTGGACTGCCTGCAGGGGAAGAAGAAATACAGGAACTTATCCAGACCCTCAGGTACTTAGCTGTGGGGGTTTAAAAGGGGAAGTACCTGCATTCACAGGTATGAACATTTGATTAATGCTATCTGTGGGTGCCAAGTGACACAGATCCAGGAACACAGGCCCCACCTAGTGGGTAAAGCTAGCCATCAGGGGGACCCCTAAGGAGAGCTATCACTTGCAGTAGAGTTTTTGGCTTTAACTTCTCTTAGCTAACTACTGTCAAGTTATCAGGATGAGAAGAAAATAGTCCCCCAGTGTGGATATGATTTCCGTTTTCCCTGTGTACTGCAGCCTCACCATGAGGTTCACTAGCCAGACATGGCCAGGTTAGAAGCATACTTTAAAAGAAGACATTTTCTTCTACTAATGTTCCCACAAATGGGTCCTGGCCTCCAGGACAGGCCCTGAAGAATACTGCAGTAAGAACGACACACTTTGACACATCACTAGACAAACACTCCCAGACCAAACCCCCCCTCCCCCATCCAAATGCTTCATCATATATTACATGTTACATCTTATCCATGCGATTCCGAGAATGTTTTTCGTGACATACTGTACTTTAGGTTAGTGGCACATTTTGACCGATATTCTTATGATTCTCTTGTGAAAAACACCAACATTTAATGAAAAAATGGTGAAATTACCATTTTTCTATCTTTGACTTTTCTACAGTCTCTTTCGGGTGGGTTAAATCATGTGATACTTTTATTGTCATATTTTATTATCACAGCTACCACCGAGACTCTGCAATTGCTTTACAGAGACTCCATGGTGAACATAGGGAGATTTCTTACTCTGTTCTCCCTATAGAGGCTGTGGTTGCACTGACTGCAGCATAGGGTTATATGGGTCCTTGAGCATGCTGGCGCTTCCATATGTGGCAATTGGGGGGGGGGGGGTCAAAATGGACGTGTCGACATACCTATATGATTATTCTGGTGTAAATACAGCTAATAAGTATGTCTATCTGTCTATTGTAGAGTTGGACGTCGGGAACATGCTGATCCTTTTATGGAGGAACTTAATCCGGGAGACGCTTCCGAGCCGGAAGGACGAGGAACCGGTCAGTAACAAAATTTTTTTGCTTGTTTCCAAATCCATGAGGTGTGTGCTGTAGTTGGAGGAGATTAAATGCTTTGAAACATTAATATATACCTGGCACTCAAAAAGTTTACATGTCCTAGAGATATGTCCACAGTTTTTATCGGTAGGGAGTGTTCAGACCCTGACTGATCAGAAGAACAAGCAGGAGTCCATGGCAGCTCTGTGTCTATGAGACCTGGTCAACTCCATAGACTTGAATTGGGATCTGTCCAGGTCATGTGAAAAAGAACCAGAAGAGAACCCGCTAAGCTTGTTACAACACTCTAATCCTCCAACCTATAAAAATCTTTGATAGGTCCTTATGACATCAAAATTTAAATAAATTCATTCACTAAAACATGGAACAACCCCAAGCCAAAAGTAGGAATTCCGATAGAAGGGTGTCCGCTGGTAGACTGTACCCATGAAAGCCATCACAACCTAGAATGAAGTATTGTGTTCCCCATCAGCACTTACTAGTCCAGAAGCAGCTGTAGAAATGTATGTATCTAGTCTCGGGTGTATTCTTGGAGGTTGTGGTTGGGCAGAGTTGTCCTTTGACCTGATGCTCTGATTATCTGGAAGAACAATGTTAGTTATTATGACTTGCATTAAGTCTTCATGGGAGTGATCAGAAACACAATTTTTGGCTTTTTCAAAAAGAAAAAAAATGTGGTCATGCTGGGCTGGGGTAGGAGTTAGGGCCCTATTCCACAGGAACGATAATCGGCCGAATCGGGCAATTATTGCTCGGTGGGATAGAGAGAACGATCAGCCGATGATTGTGTCATCGGCTGATCGTTCATTTAGGGCCAGACCTAAATTCATCGTTCCCCCACCGCGCATCGCTACGGTGGAATATCGGTGCGCGGCGGGTGACCGTTGATTTGAGAAGCGCAGCATATATTACCTGTCAGGTCTTCTCCTCCGCTCTGTCTTCCTCCCTGGGTCCCACGCGCTCTAGCTTCCTCAATTTGGGTGTAGGTTTTACATCTCAGTCTCATTGAAGGGAATGGAGGTGAATTGTAATACCACACACAACCTGGGGACAAGGGTGGTGCTGTTTTTCCTTATCATAAAACCTTGAAGGAGAAGCCAATATTATAAATGGCACATGGCCCTGTTAGATATTTTGCATTCAGGCCCAGGGTCTTCAAGTCCCACTTCTGCCCTAGCTGGGGAGTAAAGCACACAGTGGTCTATACCTAGACATCGGTGGGGGTCTGACCTCTGATATCCCAGCTGATTAAAGGAGTTGTCCAGCAAAAATCTTTTTCTTTCAAATCAACTGATATCAGAAAGTTATATAGATTTGTAATTTATTTTTATTAAAAAAAAAATCTCAAGTCTTCCAATACCTATCAGCTGCTGTATGTCCTGCAGGAAGTGTTGTTTTATTTTCAGTCTGACACAGTGCTCTCTGCTGACATCTCTGGCTGAGACAGGAACTCTGTCTCGGTTTCCTATGAATCCCCATAGAAAACCTCTCCTGCTCTGGACAGTTCCTGTCTCAGCCAGTGGTGGCAGCAGAGAGCACTGTGTCAGACTGAAAATAAAACAACATTTCCTACAGGACATACAGTAGTTAATGGAAAACTTGAGATTTTTTAATAGAAGTAAATTACAACTTTATGATATCAGTTAATTTGAAAGAAAAAGATTTTCGCTGGATAATCCCCTTTAACACTTTTGTCTGTGTGACACGTCAGTGACAGTAGCGCTTAAACTTTACTACATATAATAATCATCACATTATATGTGGAGCTAAAATGCCCCATTAACCTACACACAAGTATTACAACAGCCTGCAGCTAGGGAAACTTCTCCATATTTAGTCTCTATAGACATAGATAGCAATTGCAAACTGATATCCATGAAGACTGTATGCAGTGCCCACTGAAAAAAATGGGTTTACAGTGCTACCCTTGTCACAGGTTATATGCGGGATTGCACCTAAGCCCTCATTTACTTAAATGAGGATGAGCTGCAATACCAAGCATAATCCATTACAGGGGTGGCGCTATTCATTATTATTATTATTATTATTATTAATAATAATAATAATAATAATAATATTATTATTTGGCATGCAGCACTGTATTTTGTAATGGATGAGGCGCAGCATATTGTGTTCAGTGCAACAATTGCAATATTTTCTAGTAGCCAGCCTTCTGTCCATAAGCCTCAGAATGGTTTAAAATAGTTAAAAAAAATTACTTTTATAAAGAGACACCATAACATCTCGCTTCCTATTTACAGAATCCTGTTTTTTATTTCCCTTTTCTGGACGCTATACGTACTGGGTGTAATTTCACCATTCTTCCAGCGGGTGGCAGTAGAGAATTGTGCATTAGCTTCCACTTTATTCCAATAAACAAATAGTTGCAGAACTCATTACAAGTCTCCAGTATTAACCAGAGCAGCGCCGTAGCCGTGTAGTCTGTGAATGTCATCCCTCTACAATTCTTATGTCAAGCTTTAATCCCCGGAGTGTGCTGAATTTCAGTGCCAGTAATACCCCATCACCGGGGCTTTGCTTTGAAATGGAACATTTTGGGTGATATCTTGTAGAAAAATGTTGTTCCTAATCCTGATTTATGCAGAGAATTGCAATTAGGGGCTCAAGTTCTCGAAGAGACGGCAGAACACACAAAACTGTTACTGATATAGTCAGGGCTGTGCGGAGGAATGTTAATCATCGTCCCTGGTGAGTAGTCGGAGCAGATAATAGCCATGATACTATTGACAAGGGCAGGAGCTACAGAAGATGACTTGGTGGTGACATTGTAATGTTAGAGCGATGCCCTTCATAGATCTTCATAGCAATTGCTAGTTCTTATCTGTATTATAATAATTAAAGTGACCCTATGGCTATAGTGCGGCTATAATAACCATATCAAACGGCTATAATACAACCCATGTATAATACGGCTGCATCTCCCGGCCTCCAGCGGGGTCTATAAACCGAGCTTAGATCATCATAGGGCTCTACGATGGTCTACCAACCAGGGGAGGAGGAAAATCTGTGTAATGTTAAAATAATATGGAAGAAAATTGAAATTAACAAAAACTTTTCAAATTTAAAGTGTCATTGTCGTGAATTTTTTTTTTTTTTTTGGCAGAAATCAATAGTCCAGGCGATTTTAAGGAACTTTGTAATTGGGTTTATTAGCTGAAAAATGCATTTTTATCATGAAAAAGCAGTTTGAAGCTCTCCCCCTTGTCTTCGTTGTTCTCCTATGGAGAGAGCTAAATAAAAGACCAAAACAGGACAACAAAGAGTTAATCTACAAATACATCACCCTCTATCTCCTCTGACAGTCACCACTGACCTCTCTGAGCTCTGATTACAGCTGTCACCCAGCTCTGTGCCTGTAATCCTCTGTTATCTGCTTTCTGCTGTCGGCTAACTCCCTCCTCCCCCCTCCCCTCTCCCTAGAACAGACAGGGTACTTCTGATGCAACAAGTCACAATTTCCTGATTTTTTGCAGTGGATGAGAGAGAGGAGGGGGGGACCTGGGAAAAGGCTTTTTAAATGCAGATAATGGCATATTTGGCTAATAAACCCAATTACAAAGTTTCTTAAAATCACCTGGACTATTGATTTCTGCAAAAAAAAAAAAACAACAAATTTTTGGGTGTGTGGAAATAAAAGTACAATAAGAACAAGTTTTCAGGTCACACACTCTTCACACATCCCGGCAGAGTACTTACTTATTAGGCAAGAGTTCTTATGTGGCCCCTATCTCCTCCTACAGAGTTTCCTATTCTACTGTATCTCACCTCAAGCTATTGTTGTTACTACTGTTTTATTGCACTGAGCACTGTTATATCCTTTTGTATTGCACTGAAGATCTTTTCAAGTAAAATTTAGCATGGTTTAAAGTGGGACTCTGTCATCTGTGTCGCTACACCCTGCACCTCACACTAGTCCTACCAAAAGTCTGGCTGCCCGTGTCTGGGGGTGGGTGTTACCACTCATGGCCACTGTGACAAGTCGCCCCAAAACAACAGAACCCACCAGCTGGTTCAATACCATTATCCAGCACCGCGGCGTACAGCTGGGTAAATTGGTTGTCACTGGAGCAGTAAGATTTGGAAATGTCACAGATGACATAAAGCAGAAAACAGACATAATTCACTTGTTTGTGGAAATAATAAGTGAAAAAAAAAACAAAGAAAAGAGCCAACCTCAGGAAGGATTGCATGTTAACTATAGAAAATAAGGAGAGTATTGATAGAGATATCATTGCAGGCAGGTGTGTTTTTTTATTTTTTTTTATTCTTGCTTTGTACTCATTAGGCTATGTTCACACTATGTTTAACAGCGTCTGTTGTAGCACACCTGAACTGGAGACAAGGGTGGGGTAAAAGTGGCCGTGTTTTTGTAGCACTGGAAAACCCCTTCAAACTGCCGACCGCCGGGCTGCATTCATGATTCCTGCCGCCAATACCGCCTATCTTGTTTTGCACTTTAAGAAGTTCAAAGCAAGAAGGGAAAATGCATTTAAAGGGGAACTCCAGGTAGAGGTTAAAAAAAATTTAACTTCTGCAGAAGCATATAGCATTACTTACTTGTCTATCCCAGTTTTGAAACTACCAAAAATCCATTTGTTTGGGAGGGTTTTGTTCTGTTTTTCTGTCCTTCCTGTTTGAGCAGTTCCCAGAATGCAATGCTTTCCCTCAGCTGATTATCAGTCCCCCACTTATCACAATCAGTAAAATTAGTGCTGCACCTGCTTCTGGCCGTACAGAGATGGTGGATCCCTCAGGAAATTGGTGGATCCAGCCAAGCCTCCTGTGAAATCCTGCCCTGCCCCCTGTCTGCATCATCAGCCTGTGCTCAGCAAACACACATTACGTAAGACAGAGGCATGGAAGATTTGTCTCCTAAGGGGGAGAGGAGAGGGAGCAGGAGACAATGTGGATTAGCCCAGAGGCCATTTTTACATAGATATATAAGAGGGCACTATCAGCACCATGACTATCACTTTAACACCGTTAACAATATTTTTTCCTTCTAAGTGTGGCCGAAGTCAGCAGAGATATTAGCAGCAATGGTGCAGAAAATAGCCCTCAATTACACGGCCAAGACGTTTTATACAACAGCCTGGGCTAAATGCCTAACTTTGCATTCTAAATGTCACTCCCATCATCCCTCCCAATGCAGCCAGGTATATCATAGACTCCTGTTCTTCTGTTCACCCCCTCCTGGGTGAAGGGAACATTTTACTATAAGGCGTGTGGAGCAGGAAAGCAGGTTGGAGGCATGAACGGGTTTTAATCACATATAGTAAATTTCTGTTGTCCTTACACCCATAGGGGGCGCTGTGACGGATTTTGATGGAGATGGTATGCTGGACCTAATATTATCCCATGGAGAGTCCATGTCGCAGCCTTTATCTGTGTTTAAGGGGAAGCAGGTGAGACTTGTTACTTATTGTGTGCGTTTCGACAATTTTTTGTGTGTTTAGGAACATTTAGTTCAGTGACACGTAACTTATGCAATAGATATAACACCCCATCTAACATGAATATACAGTATGTTGCCTCCTTCTGTTTCCAGTCTCCCTGTCCGGCTAACTAGGTAGTTTCCATGGCATGCCAGCATAGGGCCCCACAGAAACTCCAATAGAGGACGAGGGACACCTGTCATTTTGACTCAGGTCCCTGTACCTCTACAGTAAGCAGTTATGCATCATTACTTACTGTTCTTGGACACAAAAAGATAAGTGGTGAAGCTATGCATCAATATCTTATAAGAGATAAGATAATACATAATAATATTTCCTTCCTGCTTAATACATAGCGTACATGACACCTTAGCCTAGAGCGCCTTGTAAGCCATGTGGAGCAGGGACATCTGTCATTTAGACAGGAGTCTCTGCTACTGTACAGTAAGCAGTGATGGCCAAGAGGAAAGTGTCAAATCATGCATTGCTATCCTTATAGTCGAATGCCCTGTAATTGGCCCACTTGGTGTCAAATCCGAAACTCATTTGACTACTGATTCAAGTGAATCCTCCCAAAGTGAATTTCGGGAGGTTTGCTCATCATTAGTTATATCTAGCTGATCAATTGTGGTCTGACCTCTGACCCCCCCCCCCCCCCCCCCCCCCCCCTTCCCGACTGATGCATGGTCCTCCATCTCCCCAATGGGACTTTCGAACATGGTCGGGTTCCACCGATCATTGATGTCTGGAAGTCCCATAGAGAATGAATGGAGTAATGGATGAGCATACAAGCATCCTTTCAGTCTCACATCACCTGTCATGTGTTTTCATGAGCGATGGGGTCCCCCAATGATCATCTAAATATCCTTTATCCTATGGATTCATCTTGGTATAGTTTGCCTCTGATGCATTGTGCCAGGTGTGAAATGTGCTGTACAGTTGTATGGAGCACATATGTCTGGTTATCACCGTGCCAGCCTATGAGCAATGATGGAGTTTAGTCTTAGAGCGGGCTTCATCAATACAGGAGGATCCGAATCTCCTCATATTTCAGATTGTGCCGTATATTTTCACTTATCTGGGGAGGAATACATCAGCTTCAATGATTTCTTCAGTTTTTCAGGACGGCACAGCCAACGGGGTAGATAACCGAATTAGAACAAATTGCTATTGCAGACTGTTGTTTATGGTCTAGACAGACTAATGCAATGAATAGAGCGAGAGATGCCACCAAGAGACTCCTCGCTGCTCGGCAAGAATATTGAAGAGACATTAGGCCTGCGCGTACGGTTATTCACAATCAGTACATCAGCCGCCAAAAAGGGTCGGCCAACAGGCAAACTTTTGAGGTCAAGGTCCAGCACTCAAAATTAAACTTTAATCTAACCTTTCGTTCAAAAATTATCATTAAATCTTCACAATAGGACAGTGGTCACACAACAGTCCAACGTGTTTCAAACACTGGATATATTCTTACTCATAGACCCGTTTATTACACAGGTGTATTGAACATTATCCAGTGTTTAAAGCGTGTTGTGTGCCACCACTGTGATAGCCCCTTCTCTGTTAGGAGCACTGCCATCAAGTGATGAGCGAATACTGTTCGATCGAATAGATATTCGATCGAATAGTGAGATATTCGAATATTCGATATTCGTACGAATATCCCGCGAATATTTGATAAATATTCGATAAGCGGTCAAATTCCCCAGCTTCCGGTTTTACCCTCCAAATGGTCAAATAGATGTTTTTCACTAATCGAATACTTGTTCCCATAGACTTTAATGGGATCGAATATTGGAATATTCGCGGGATATTCGTAAGAATATCGAATATTCGAATATCTCACTATTCGCTCATCACTACTGCCATGTCATCTGGCCCGTCAGTCCATTCATTATCATTAGGAGGAGCACTGCAGTGCTCCTAAGGGTATATGCACACAGAGCAATTCTCGCAGAAAACTCCGCCACTCATCCCAGCGCACTCCTGCTTCTCTCTCCGATGACTCTATAGACTCCATTCTATGGTTGAGTGGATTCCGCTGTCCGCCCAAAGAATTGACATGTCATTTCTATGGGCGGATGACGTAATCCGCCCGAGCATATATTAGAGTCAGTGTGATGGGCGGAACTTCAAGTAGGAACATGGAGGAGCAAAAAATTTATTTTTCTGTGAGATTTACTCCGTATGCATAAACCCTAACAGTGCACTGGAGCGAATATTACTCCGACTAACAGCCAGGGACCCATGCCGAGTAGGAAGGTAACACACATACCAGGACGGGCGCTATTGGGATTCATCCAACCAGCTGATAGTCCCCCTTTAAGTTTTATCTTTGGAACTTTGAACGTGGGACGTTTTCCTTCCAGTATAACTACTGCTTAGTGTTGTGGGGCGGGGGTAGTTTGAATAAACAGCTGTACTAAATTCCCCCCATTCCCAAGATGGGGTACCAGTTGTGTAGATAGGGGTAAGAGCTTTTACTGGTTCACTGCATTGGCAGTCCTGTATGCAGAGCTCAATGACCACAGAGATCCATGAGTACATCAATGTGGGATGGGGGTCAGCAGATTTAAACATGCAACTGCATAAAAGGTAACACATCAGGCTGGTAATATGCCAACTTATATCAATAAAACTAAAAGTTATGACTTTATAATCACCAGTAGATTGGGCTTCACTTACAATATAACATATTTTTATACTGCCTGAGCCAAGATAAGCAGATTTTACATTGACAGTAGTAAAGGGAAAATTGTGGTACATGTACTTGGTAAAACTGGCAAAAATAGTAATATACTTATTGGATACAATAAAATTTAAATTAAGATTTCCTTTTCTCTAGAACACGGGTTTATTTTATTACCTGAGCCAAGATAGGCAGCATGCACACAAGGAAAACTTTAGACAGATAGCTCAAAACAAGGAGAGTAAAAGAGTGTACAGAGTAGAATATTCTCTCATACTAGGCAAAAGGATGGCACTTACAGTAAGTCAATCAATCTTAAAAGTATACAATCAATAAAAAATATATGATAAAAAGTCAGATGAAAAACTGAAAAATAAGAATTCTGTTCTCATACAGTTTATACTCATTCTGTTCAGCTTCACAATCCAGACATGGCAGGAGTAACAAGACTCATTGTATCTTCCAGGGCTTACAAAACAACTGGCTCAGAGTGATACCGCGTACCAAGTACGGTGCTTTTGCACGAGGCGCTAAAGTGGTACTATACACCAAGAAAAGTGGGGCACATCTAAGAATTATTGATGGCGGATCTGGATACCTGTGTGAGATGGAACCAGTTGCCCATTTTGGCCTTGGTAAGTAGAAAAATTACTACACTGAAGATATTTTTGTTGACTAACAAATGGTGGACAGGGACAAAATATAGGGAAAACTTCCACCATCTAGGGCAGAGATAGGAAACCTTTGGCCCACCAGCTGTAGTAAAATTACAATTCCCATCATGCCTGGAAAGCCAAAGCTAAAACTTTGGCTGTCCAGACATGATGGGAATTGTAGTTTTGCAACAGCTAGAGGGCCAAAGGTTCCCCATGAAAGTTTGTTGAGCCGACCGATCTTGCTCCTGACTTCACCATATACATACATGCTTGGCTTGGATGGGCATGGGTGTTTTTTTAATGGTGAGAGGTGAGTAATAAGTTCTAAATAATAACCATCAAAGTATATTTGTTGGGGATCTGACCACTGATCGGCAGAACATAGAGGCCCCATCATTGTTATTCATCCATATGAAGGAATTGGTAGAGATAGCTATTGGCTGAACTAACATTTGGCCGACAATGATTGCGTATGTACGGCCGGTGTAAGCCGGTATAGGCCTTGTCTAGCCTCGGCCTATGTGTTGCTTCACATCTGAGAATAAGGAAGGAGTTAATATCTCCTCACTGCACAAGCCGGGATTTAATAATGTGACGAAAATATCAGCTCATGTAGATCAACATGCCGCCAGGAAGATGATGAGAGCCGCTGTACAGTTATACGCTGGTGACAACAAGGAGTTAAAGGCTCTGGCCTAGCGAGAAGGATTGTTATTTTAAGAATAGAAAAAGAAGCCTGCTTCCTGACGGCACCGGCAGCCGCTGAGGCCTCGCTGCTCCTCGCCTTTCACCCCGTTTATTTCTCCTTGTTTCATTTGCGGAGAGGAATTCTCAGAAATTGGGAACCAAGGAGGACGGAGATTTTTCAGGTCGTATTTTATTTCTTGTCTTGGCGCTTTAATTGCTACGATACAAAAAAATGGGCGAGATCTACAATGATGGCCAGGGTAAGGTAAGGGCCCTATTACACAGGAACGATTATCGTTAAAAAATCGTTACATTAGTCGGATTTGCAGGCAACGATTAAACGACTAATGAGGAATCAGGATTACTTGTTTAGACCTGGACCTAAAATCATTGTTGATCGTTTGTTCGCAAATGACATTGTTCAGTCATTCCCACAGGTTCTGTACATGTAAGAACTCTGAAACAAACAATCAGCGAGGACGGAACGACCGCAAGAACAATCACAAGTAACAATCATCATTGCGCGTAATTGGGTGAACGATTTCAAGTCGTGGGAAAATCGCTTCATCTAATAGGACCCTAAGAGAGTGGGGCCCCAGCCTAGGGAGCAGGGCTAGAAAGGACATATAGGAAGAGCATTTTATTCACTATTTAGTTGCATATAATTTATTTGAATTCGGCTTTTTTAACTTTTTTTTAATGATTTATGCTTTTTTTATATAAAAGGGATCATGGCCAGAGCAGCAGACATAGGCAGATAGCAGAATGGTAGAACAAATAATACCTGTCTGTTTGTGATGTTATAAGATCATGTTGTAGAGGAGGGGGTTTTGGATTCACTCCTCCTCCCTCCCCCATCCGTCCCTGTTATGCATGATTGATATATAAGGCTCAGTGCTGGAAGCTGAAATCCTGAATATCAATTGTGCAGGGCAGAGAGAGGTGGGGGAGAGAGGAGGCATGCATGCTACAGCCCGACCTCTAAGACTTTTGAACTTGCATGCCTCCTCTCTCCCCCACCCTCCCTGCTTGGCTTTCCGTACTGAGCCTTGTACATCAATCCTGCAGCAAGAGGTGGGGGAGGGAAGAGGCATGCATGCTGCAGCTGAGGCTGGCCTCCACTGTTCTTGGGCATAGGAAAACATGATTTTACAACCATGCAAACAGCCATCAGCTAAGAGACAGGTGTCATTTAGTCTATCTCCCTACCAGCTATCTGTCTGTGATTCTGAACATGATATACAGCTGACAGATCTCTTTTAAGGGGTTGTACAGGATAAGTCTCACATCAACCATCATGGTCATCTGTCAAATTGACAAAAGAATGGGGACCAAATATTGTTCTATTCATCCTTTAAAGTCTGATTGAACTATGATTTTTTTTCTTCCACCGGATAACCTTTTTAGAAGGATTTTCATGTTCTCATTTGATGGCAATACTGGCTGTAAAATCTGGAAAAAACTAAAATAAAAATAAAAAAAAAAACTAACTTTTTTTTAATCCTATTTCATACATTACAGTCTCACAAATATTCTAAGGCCCATGTGATAGT